>NW_027466078.1:2477500-2597500 GCF_046127955.1 Nelusetta ayraudi
GGCTCGGCAATTGGTCATGTGACTCCCTGTTGACAGGTGTTGTTTTGTTCGCAAAAGCCGGCACGAGCCTCCACTTCTATTCTGGTCATTTACTGCTGACAGTGAATGTTGCATGAACACATGAAGGGAAAAGGAAGTAAAAGTTTCCTGTCTGAATCAAGCAGGGATCCTGATCTTGATTCTGGTCCTGGTTTCAAAGATGGGATCAGTCCTGGAGCTGGAGTATATTTTTAGGTTTAAAGGTGCTGAATTTTTGATAAAGTGATGATTCTGTTGCAGTTTGGCACCACCATCAGTGCAGTTGAGGATCTGCAGGTCAGGCCGACCGACATGCAGCTCAACTATGCCTCCCTCAGAAGAGGTAACCTGCACTAAGGACTAGCATTAGCCTTGCAATATCACCATCCACCACTAGAGGCAATGTTCTCTACACTCCTTCAGCTTTTTTTTTGTTTGTTTGTTTTTTTGCATAATTTGCCTCTTTGCAACGATGCTCCTTTTTGTTGTTGTTGCAGATCTTCTGAAGAAGTCGCTGAAGGTTCTGACCAGCAGCAGCATCCTCTTGCACAAACTCAGGCAGCTGCAGAAGATCGAGGCCCTCCAGAGGAAGGGAGCAGTACTGCAGGATGTAGAGGCTCAGGAGGAGGTAAAAGTATTTTCTTTGTTTCTTTTTAATAGCGGTGTCCTCCAATTCCCTCTTGCCTCAGTTTTCCTGTCTTGGTCTCCCAGTGTTCCCAGAGCAGCGGTGGCTTGGCCTTCAGGCTGGAAGAGCTGGTGGAGACGCTGCAGGACCGGCGGAGGAGGGCGGACCAGGCTGCCATGCTCCTCCTCCAACAGCTGCAAGAGTCCAAAGGGGCGAAGTCACAAGTAAGAGTTTCAGTTTTTTCAATCAAGACGACTTGATTAGAACTGAGCTGACTTCTGGATGAGAGGTTTTGCACGAGAGGTTTTGGGCCAGAAGTTCTGGGCTAGAGGTTCTGGACCAGAAATTTTCACAGTGACAGTCGCTGAGCCACGTCAGCAAGCAGTGCGTCTGTTCTGTCAGCGGTTATCCGGTGTCCTGGTTATAAATACACAAGAAGACGTTCCTGCAGAGACATTCTGGACCCACTGATGACCGCATTTAAAAATATTCTATCTCTGACAGCTGACGACTCAGCTGAGCAGAGCTGAGCTGAGCTGAGGTGAGCATCAGCACCTATGGGTTCCTCGGAGAACTGCCTCTAGCAGAGAGCACACGCCTATGACCTGTTAGCAGCAGTTAGCAGTTAGCCTGGTTTGCTATGCTGTCATCCAATCAGCTAACGCGGCACTGAAAAACTCCCACAAGCCACCCTCATTGCTTTTTTTTTTTTTTTTTTTAACTTCTTATTGGGCGCACTCCGGTAGCAGAAAGTAGCAAAAGCAGCTTTTTGGTGTGACTGACTTCAATCTGTGATAATGATATATTGGGCCCCCCCAACAGGACCAGAACCTGACCAGAGACTACATACTGGACCAAATCCTGCAGTCTGAAGACAGCACTGAGTCCCGATCAGCTAGGTCTACTGAGGTCGAAGTCCTCCAGTCTGGACTCAGGATAACCAGGATGGCGTCAGAGTCCAGACTGTACCAGAAGTCAGACTCAGAGAACAGAGGCCAGCAGCATGGCTTCAGATTAGACCAGCAGCCTAGAGTAGACCCAGATGTTCAACCAGATACAGATCTAAAACCTGCATTAGAAACCAACCAGAAGTTGTGTTTAAAACCAGATGAGACCAGAACACTGGAGTCTGGACTTGGTTCAGACCTGAAATTATGGTGTGGACCAGATGCTGGTTCCATTTCAGAGGAGATGACAAACATAACGTCTGATTTAGAACCTGAACCATTATCAGATCTGAGAATCGAGTTACCGTCAGAATCAGATCTGGTGGCTCCGAATGAACCTGCTGTGGCAGAGAACCTGCAACCTGGATCCATAACAACACAGACCACCGACCTGGGGTCTGAAAAGAGAACAGCAGGAACTAGAGTCCTGCACCATGGTATTAGGTCAAATGGGACAACTGGATCTGGATCTGACCTCAAATCACCTTCTCGAACACAGGAAACTAAAGAACCTGAAACTTTATCCAGATCAGAGCAAAGGCCTGGACCAGAATCAGATGTTCTGCCAGAACAAAATCTCACACCAGATCCTAGATCTTATCAGAGGATAAAGTCAGATATCAGATCAAATCTAAAGGCTCTTCTCCAATCATCTAAAACCTTGAAATCTGAATCCAAATTAGGAGACACAAACCTGAGGTCAGAATCCAATCAAAACGAAATTAGAAATGTTCAATCTGGAACCGGAGTCTGTCAGACCACATTTCCCCTGTCTGGTTTCAGGTTAAACCTCCATTCAGTCCCTTCAGCAGAAGAGAACAGAGATGCGCAACCTGAAACCAGGTCAGAACAACTAGATGTTCAGACAGAATTAGATCAGAAATCACCTGAATCTGAACCAGACTCAGAAACCACATCAGATCTAAAGAATCGTTTAAAGTCTGCTGAGACCAAAACCTCAAAGCCAGGAGTGTGGAGAGAAGCTCCTCAGTCTGGATCAGGGGAGACCAGTAATGTACATCTTAGATCTGAACCTGAAGGAGATCTAAGGATGGAATCACCATCAGTTTCTGGATTCACATTAACAGAGACCCAAAGGAGAACAGTGGATACCACGAACTGCCATCCTGACCCCCACTTTCATTCCAAAGAAGTCAGAGAGCTTTTGTCTGACATGGGGCATTCCCAAAGACTTGGATCACAGTCAAATGTTCAGCCAGGAGTTGATCCTCCACCCAGACCTGGATCACAGCAGGAGGAAAAGCCTGCATCCAGACCAAACGAGGCCAGTCCAGTGGAGACCAGGAGCCTTCGGGCTGAGCCAGAGTCCCAGGTGAGACTCTTGACCAATCAGCAGGCAGAATTAGACCAAAGGGTTGTCCCTCTGGAGGTTGGATTATGTTTGGTGCGTCTTCTCAGGGTGACGATGCAGCTGTATTTGAGCCAAACAGGAACCAGGAAGAGACCAACAAACCAACCAATCAGCACAGTGGAACTGACACAGACACTAATGGGTAAGAAGCCTCAGACTCAACGTCTGCATCTCATCCTGCTGGCCTGAGTGAGGACCAGTTGTTGTCTTCTTTTTCAGTTGGAGGCCAGGAAGTGGCTCCGCCCACCAAACTCCTCTGACCAATAGAAAACAAGCAGGGCTGTCGTCATCGTGTGAACTCCTGATGATCAAGGTGGCGTCATCATTGGTCAGCTTCCTATTAGTGGAGTTTGCTGCAACACAGACGATTCATCCTGTGTGTGTGTGGGTGTGTGTGTGTGTGTGTGTGTGGGTGTGGGTGGGTGGGTGTGTCTTGTAGATCTGCAATTGGCTGCAGCAGAGCAGCAGCCTGATGGTTGTTGGCTGTTATCCAGGAGACCTGGAGCACCTGGAGGATACCTTCAACACACACCTGCAGCTGCAGGCAGAAGCTAAGGTACACACACACACACACACACACACGCACACACACACACACACACACACACACACACACACACACACACACACACACACACACACACACACACACTAGAACCGATTCTCACTCTGACTGGACAATTTCCTTTTTCCAGGTTGTAAATCAGGATGCAGAAATCCTGAGGCAGATCGTGGACCAGATAAGATCTGCTCACCCTCCCAGTGGGACCAGCAGAACCAATAATCACCCTCCCAGTGGGTCCAGCAGACAGCTGAGGCCTTTGAGGGCCCTGACGCAGCAGTTGAAGAGGACCAGCAGTGCAGCTCTGTCTTGTCCACCTGCTCCACCATCGGGTTCAACTGAGGAGGCTGATAGAGCCACACAGGTGCTGGAGGAGCTGCAGACTCTGAGGGTGAAGATCGACTCCAACTTGCAGCTTCTGGAACCCTTCGTCACCTTCATGAGGACGTCCTGCCAGGTCAGAGTCCCAGATCCTGGAAAAAGTTTTCTCTTCTCTGAAAAAGAGTCAGAGAAGCTGTTCAGGATTCCACCAGCAGAGCATCGCAGGGTTGTCGTGGAGTCTGCAGCCACAAGATCTGAATCACTGAGTCAATGCCTGAGTCACAGAGTTAATATCCAAATCACCGAGTCAATACCTGAGTCACAGAGTTAATATCCAAATCACTGACTCCATACTTGGAGCACTAAGTCAACGTCCAAGTTACTTCGTCAATACTTGAACCACTGAGTCAGTATTCAAATCACTGAATCTATACCGGAAACACTGAGGGGTAGATCCACAAAGCGAAAATCCGCGTAGATAGCTCTAAAAACGGTGATTCCGATCCACAGAGAGGATGCAAACGTGAAAATCGGCGCAAAATGCGCCGAGGCGCAGGTAGTGGCAGGGCTGCGCCAGAGTCATTTGAATGTATTGAAATGAGTCATTAGACGCAAAAGGACACTCCCCCTTCTGTGCAAATATGCCTCATTCAAACAGCAGCAGATCCAGGAAGAGTTTGCGCTCGTGTCCGCACGCAGTTTGACAGACGCAAACACCGCCAGCCAAAACCAGGCGCAGCTTCTGTCTGTCAAAGTGTTTCTGGCTTCTGAGTGAAACTTTCCTCCCTGAAAAGCCTGAAATATAAATATGGCTCCCCAAATATTATATATAGATCGGCATAGACTACAGTATATATGCCAATATTTTAGATAGGCTATGAAAAATACAAATGGTACTCAGGTGTTGGTGACTAACGCGTCTTGCGTCTTGACTTTCTTTCCATTATGGCAGCAGTCTTGGTAGACGGAGGAGGCATCGTAATGCCAGGCGCGCACAGGAGCGTTTATGCTAGCAGAGTTTCACTGTCAAACACACGCACTCACCAACAACCTTTGGCGCAAACTGCTCTCAGGTTGCCAGACCGCAACATTTGCACCTGTTTCAGGTGCCGCATTCGTGGGCGTGTTTGCGCCTGCATGTCATTAGCGCAAAAGCCTTTGTGGATCCCCGCATCTGTGGCGCAGATTGCGGGCGCAATCCCGCCGCGAAAACGCGCCGCATTTTAGCGCTGCGCGCCCTTCTTTGAGTTTCTACCCCTGAGTCATAATACAAATCACTGCAACGATACTTGAACCGCTGAGTCAGTACCTGAATCACTCAGTCATAATCTGAATCACTAAGTCAACATCTGAGTCACTGAGTCAATACTAGGATCACTGAGTCAACATATAAATCAGTGAGTCATTGCCCAGCAAGCAGAATGAGCCGTGGTTGAAGTCACGACAGCATCATGTTGATGCCGATGGTGTTGTTGTGGTCCTCAGGTGGAGCAGGAGATGGAGGAGCTCCGGAGGAGCCTGGTCACGAGGAGTCCCGGGGAGAAGAGGAAGAAGACTATGGAGCAGGTGCAGGCCTGCTGGGAGGAAACTCTGCAGAACCTGCTCACCACCCAGGAACTGGCAAACAGCCTCGTCCGTGACGGAGGTTTCAGTGCCGAGCAGCTGAGTCTCTTTTCAGTTGAGCCAGTGGTGCCGCAAACCCTGGAGCAGCTCGGCAGCAGGCAGCAGGAGGTGCACCGCCTGCTGAGTCAGGCGCACCAGCAGCTGGAGCACTGCGAGAGGTTTCAGGAGAGGCTGGTGAAGGTACTGTACTTCTGTGGCTCAGGACTGGTCTTAGACCTTTTGAACCTCTTGAACCCTCTGAATTGTGTGTATCTCCAGAGTCGACAGGACCTGCAGACCTGCGACCAGCTGCTGAGCTCCTGCACCATGATGGACCTGGGTTCAGAGCTGCAGACCTCCAGGCTGATGCAGCGCTTCGAGCAGGCCAGACCACATTTCATGGTGAGACCCTCCAGACTGTTTGGTGGTTTGAAGGTGGTGGTTCCTCCACTGATGGACCACTGGCTTTAGACTGCTGGGCCACTAAGCAGTGGGTCTGATCCTGGTGCACCTGGAACCTGTGGTTCCAGCTGGTCCTGTTGCATCTGGAACCCATGGCTCCAGGTGCGGCTGCCTCCTCAAAGACCTCCAGCTGACCACACGCTGACTCTTTTCCACAGCAGCTGGACAACGAGCTTGAGCTCCTGGAGAAGAGCTGGGAAGGCATCAGAGCAGAAGGACAGGAGCAGCTTCAGGGGAGAGCGGCGACGGAGGAGGACGACCTCTCGGAGCTCCTCGACCTCCAGAGTGGATTGAAGAGCAGGATCCGTCAGTGCAAGTCTGCTCTGGACCTGAGCAGCAGGTTTCACCTGGCATCCCGACAGGTCAGTGTAGAGGGAAAGAGGCAATATGTTCTGCTGGAGTGAGACACTCCTGCTCCTCCAGCAGCCCTGGGGGCAGGAGGACCATCATGACCAGGAGGAGGGGGGGAGAAGAATGGAGCCACCTGACATTCAACATAGGGTTAATGTTCTCTATCTCCAGCTGGAGGTGTTGCTGCTGAGCAGTGAAGCCGCTTCCTGTGGATCCAGTGACATAGAAGCAAGTCCAGAAGAACAGCAGCAGGTCCAGAAGCTCCTCCAGACCACCAGGACCCTCAGGAGGGACGTCTGCATGGCCGTCAGCCAGATGGTAGGATGAACCTGAACCACGAGGGAAGGGGCAGTGCAGCTGGCCCTGGACCGACTATGTGTGTGTGTGTGTGTGTGTGTGTGTGTGTGCGTGTCACCCCCAGGACTGGAGCAGCTTCAGGCTGGAGCAGCTGGAGACCCGCTTCCATTCTCTGGACTCGGCCGGCGTCTCGTGGCTGAAGGAGGCGGAGCAAAAACAGGAGAGGGCGAAGAGAGAACTGCTTGCCCAGCAGCTCAATGATGACATCACACAGGTGAGTGAGCCACCGCCCGTCAACAACTATCAACCTCCAGGAAGGTGGTGCTGCTTCTTCTCTCATACCCATTAAAAAAGTGTTGAACTTCCAACTTCAGCCAGCAGTCAGACAGTGACCAGACCAATCAACATAGGGATGGAGCTAGAGGAAGGAACCGTTAGCTGATACTAGCTTATCAACAGAGTCTATGTGTGTGTGCGTGTGTGTGTGTGTGTGTGTTTGGATTGGTTAGAATTTGGTTTGGTGAGGATTGTGGGGCATTCCTGAGGTGAGGGGCTCTGAGCCATCAGGTATTTCCCATCATGTAGCTAGAGCCATGTGTCATTGCCAGCAGCAGTGTTGTGTTGTGTCATCATGTGAGCAGAAATAGAACCTGGAGGTCTCAGACTTCCGTCCCTCATGTGTTGCCGTCCAGGTGTGACTTCAGTCGCAGGTGATGCAATGAGATCACCTGGAGGAGGTTTCACATTCCCACTTCCCACCTGTTTGTGTTTCCTTCTCCTTGTCCTGTTGCTGCTTTCTGATCTCATTCTAAAACTGCCAGTGCCTCTTGAGACAGTTTGAAACTGCCCCACCTTCAGGTCATTGTGGGAAACATAGCCACATTCAGTGTGACTGTCTCACTCAGGAATGTCCATCTCAAAGCGTTTCTGCTCCAGGAATAACCCCCTCAGATCCGTGCACAGCAGGGGGACGGTGACATTAAGCAACCTCAGCCAGGACACAAGATCAAGACCTGGGGCCTCATGTATAGAAACACATGTGGAGTTCATCCGAAAACCTGACGCACGTTCAAATCCGGAAAACTACACAGGTCCCAAAAAATCTAGATGTTCAAAACATTGCGAACGCACAAATCCACGCATGTTTCCTTTGTACATCCCGATCATCATAGAACTTAGCGTAAACGAGCGCGCACCCTGCTCCTACCTCACAACGCCTCCATATACATATGCATATCTATTGAAAGTGACTTTGCAGCTTGGAATTTCTTTCATTCTGCAATCATTACCAGCATGAAAAAGAAAAACTTCACTGACTGTAAGCTGGAAACAAAATCTGAAAAATATTTAAAATATCTCTGTGACAGACCGAGTTAATTAATGGGCTTCATCATATGTCCGTTCTCCGCTCCGCTCCGCCAGTCTGTGGTGTCATCAGCCACGTCTTCCATAGGAAGCCACGGTCACCCCAGGTCGAATAAACAAAAGCGTATTAGAATCGACAATATGTGCAAACTGTATTATTGGCTTCCATTGACTCATTTTGCACGTCACCAACATGGATCGTACTATATAGATAGATAGATAGATAGATAGATAGATAGATAGAGACTTCATTGATCCCCTTGGAATGACTCCCTCAGGGAAATTAAGACTTCCAGCAGCAGTAGCAGCACACACAGATGGAAAAAGAAATTTAAGTACGCAGATAAAAAAATAAAAAAATGAAAAAATAAATAAATAAATAAAATAAAATAGCGGCACACAATATAGTGGCACACAGGTATAAAATAATAAGTAATTACTAATATACATATACAATATACATATACATAATATTGGCCACATCCCTTCCCTACTACTACCCTCAGCACTCTATGTCCTCCTCCTCCTGAGGAGTTGTAGAGAGTGATGGCATGATGGACAAAGGAGTTCTTGAGCCTGTTGGTCCGACACTTGGGAAGGGGCAGTCTATTACTGAACAGACCCCTCTGGTTGCTGATGACGGTATGCGATGTGATAAATGCCACAGAGCGCCTGCGAAAATCAAATCACTAAACCTTACGCAATTGAATTGACGTACTTAGGGCTACTAAACACACAAAGAAATTCGGGGGCTTTAAAAACATTTTTTAAAACAAATTCAGAATTTGTAGTTTGACCCCACAAAGACCAACCACTTTCTTATTTAAAACCGCAGGCAATCAATGACAGTCCGAAGAGATGAGACATGTGATGTCAGTGCATGTCCAGCGAGTTTTGATTTGTTTGTTTATTTATTTTTAAAGGAAAAATAAAATTATGAAGATATTTTAAATAAAGCTAACAGCTACACGAGGTGAATTATTTGCAGCTTTTGTTATGCCTAAAGACAACGGGCAAGAACAAGCGCCTTAATACAAATAAAACATAATAAATAAATTAAATAAAAAATAAAAAATCTGTCTTAAAGTCTTCACATAGTCTTCTTGTTTTGTTTTCTATTCATCGAGACAATGAATTCACCTTCTGGTGACCAAAGAGTGTCACCAAAGAGAATACTTACGGTTGACATGTTTTCTTATCGTGTGATGGCAATGTGTGTGCAGTCAAAAGCTCCAATTACCTTTGGAAATCACCCTCTCGCTGCAAATTGTGCTTTAATATCGACCTGATTGATCAACTTCTGGGAATTTGATCTACCTGTAAGACATGGACGATTCCGTAACACACAGCTGGCATGGTTGGACTGAGGTTGGACTGGCTCAGCACCGATCGGCCTGCCAGCTCTCTTTGGAAGGCCCCTGTTGCAGGAACCCGATTGTGGTCAGCAGCTGTTGGCACCATGGCACCTTGTCGCACAGTGCTCTGAAGGGCTGTGGCCTGGAGCAGATTTCTAAATGAACCGCCCTTTAGAAACTGACATGGCTCAGGAACTCCTGGTGGTCTCTTATAATTATTTAGTGGCAACAGCAACACCTTGTTGAGTTCTCATGATTTAGTTCATCTGAGTTCCTCCTCTGAGGAACTTTCAGCCTCTCTCCTACTTTGAAAAGTAAATTATGTTTGTGTTGTGAATGTGATGGTTTGACCGTGGTGAGTTGTCAGACGTTTCTGCTTCTCCTGGTGGTAGAATGTTGTTTTTGCTGCTGGACCACTGAACCTCCTGTTTATCTTTCAGCTGCGTAACTCCTTCAGGGAGCTCAAGAGACGCTTTGGCAACTCCAAGTTCAACTACTCCAAGAGGAATGACCGGAGCAGGAACCCCAAGGCTGTGAGGAACCAGCAGCAGCAGGTGGCGATGTATGAGGAGAAGCTGCAGGTATGTCCAACCAGTCCTCACCTGGTCCTCGCCTGTTCCTCACCTGATCTTCACCTGGTCCTTGTCTGGTCTTCACCTGGTCCATGACACGTCCTCTCCCTTTGATTCAACAGGTGCTACAGAAGCGTCTCCAGGCCGTGACAGTGCGTCTGGGGTCAAAAGTCTGCAATGGGGGTGTGGCCCAGGAGGCAGAGGACGGTGTCAACGAGCTGCAGCGACAGATGGGAGATTTTGCTTGGAGCATTAACGACCACAGGAGGACGCTGGAGATGAGCAGGAGACTGCAACAGGCCATGGAAGAGGTGAGAAACACCTCAACATCTCCTCAGCACCTCCGCCTCGTCCAGTAACAGCAACAGTAGGATCTTGAGCGCCTGTCCTCCTCGCTCTCCCACCCCCAGTACCAGTTCTGGTGCAAGGAGGCTAGCGCCACCATTGACAGGGTGGGAAGGTTCTCCGCTGAGTGCCGCAGCACCGACGCCATCTCGGTTCTCTACCGGCAGTTTGAGAAGTTTGTGTGGCCCACAGTCCCTGAGCAGGAGGAGCGGATCAGTCAGATCGCAGAGCTGGCCGTCAGGCTGCATGGTGAGTCAAAGACCCCAACAGAGTGGTTCAGCCGTTCAGGAGTCGGTTCACTCAAATAAACTGCTCCTGCTCCAGGGTCAGAGGAGGGCCAGCGCTACATTGAGAGGACGGTCAGCAAACACTCAGAGATGGTGGCTTCCATCCGGGAGTTGAGTGACCGGCTGATGGAGCTGGAGGCCCAGCTGAAGGTCACACACACACGCACACACGCACATACGCACGCACATAGTGGCCTGCCAGTCCCACCTCACTCACTCACTTACCTCTGTGTTCCAGATGGAGAGCGTGAGTAAGCAGCCGCAGAGCAACGAGGAGCCCAAGGAGGTAAAGAAAGGTGGAGGAGGAGGAGGGATGGACGAGTTTGAAGGACGAGATGAGGAGAAGGAGAGGAAGACGAAGGAGAACAGAGAGATGAAGAATAAGGAGCAGGCGGACAAGCACAAGAAGTTCCAGGAGGCCTCTGACACGGTCTGTGAAGGAGAGGAAGGAAAATCTCAGTGTTCAGAAACAGATCTTGATGAATGAGGCTGAACTAGTTTTAACTGTGAAAGGTTTAGTTCCCCACACTGTATTGGAATGGGGTTAGGGATACTGTGGGCTAGGATTGTGGTTGGACTTACTGACTATGTTAACATTCACAGCTTGATTGAACAATACTCAAAATTTGTTTTTCTTGTCTAATGGGACTTCTCTCCAGTATACATACACCTGAGAAAATTGAATTATTGATGGAAACTTGTCCTCCTCCCTAACACTAGAGGGCAATATGAGTCTTTTCTTGCACAGTAACGAAACACTGCAATACACCACTGGTGTTATGTCCGCACTGGTCTTCAATTGAAGTGAGCTCTACGTACTAGTGACATTAGCATCGAGTTGGACTTCACTTCACCCGAATGAAAAACTCAATACAATAAATATCTCTCATCTACCTCTGTGAGCCACCGAAACTCACAGCAAGCACGGCGTCCTTCGGGTGTTAGTAAAAGAAGTCAACATCCAGGGAACATTTTGACGTGGGCTTTCCTGAGACAACTGGTTTCCCTCGGCTATCATATTTTCTTCACTTTCATTAAAATCGCTATTAACACGTTGCATGTTTGTGAATTTTTTTTTGACAATCTGCTGGCGGTGGCGCAGCAGCTGTTCGGTAAGGAAACCGATGGTGATTTAGAGGCAAACTACAAAGCTGTGTGCTTTTGGAGGCTGCTTTTTGTCGTCGGGGACTCACCCATATGCTTTGTTCTTGTTGCATACGAGTTCGGAAAACAGACTGGTGGGAGAGGGTTTGTAACTATAGTGTATGGCGCTTCAGTAAAAGCAATGAAATGTATCTGTCTCCTTTCATTGTGTTTCTAAGTTGAAGTAGAAAATAATATGGCAAAGAAAGAGTTTTAAATACACAATGGAGAGACAATTTCCGAATGTCGCACAGATTTGAGAAACTTTGGGTTAGGGCTGGGGTTGGTGTTAGGACTTTGTTAGGCTTAAGGTTAGGGTTACTGTATTAGGATGGTCCAACTCAGTGTACCCTGCACCTCCAGGAGGAACTGAAGGAGACAGGCCACACCCCTGAGCTGACCGCCAAACCTGATCCAGGGAGAAGGACTGCTGGGCCTGGGGCCAGGGTTCTGCTCCAGGGGGGCAGCAAAGTGGAGAAACAGGAGATCATCCAGGACAGCAGGTGGCGCACAGCAACCACTGGTTGTGATTCTAGTTGTTATTATGAAACATGAAAGATGCTCTGCCTCTCTCCTGTGCAGTGAGACCTTCACCTCTTCCTTCCACTTCACTTACACCGTCAGCCGGTCCAGGTCCCCTGCCGAGTCCAATCGAAGGATTCACACCATAAACAGCGACTCACAGCCCGGCGTTGAGTCTTCACAGGCCACAACCCCCGCCCCAGTGGTAGGCCCGTCGTTTGCAGATATTCAGAGGGAGTTTCAGAGGGCGGAGCCCCAACAAACGGTTTGTTATTGGGTGTTTGGTTCAGTTGGTAGTGGCCGTCAGGGGCCACTGAAAAGACCTCTGTTTGGTCAGATCTCTGTTGCCTCTGGTTGGATGTTTTTAATGATTCTGTTGTGTTGATGTTGTGCTGACCCAGAATCTCGCGGCGGTGGAAGGGCTGACAGAGGCAGAGCTTCAGGGGCAAGACGTGACAGCAGAGGGTTCTCTGTCCAGTGATGAGTACGATTGCGCTTCACCTGACGACATTTCCCTGCCTCCACTGGCTGAGACACCCGAGTCCATTGCGGTTCAGTCTGACTTGGAGGAGAGCCACTGTTTCAGTCCCTGCGGCATCGACAGCAAACAGCAGAGTCACCACCACCCACAGGACACTGGCAACGAACCGGGCCGACAGCATGGGGCCTTAAGTCAAGCTAAGTGTTGTCGAGCTGCAGCAAGTGGCCCCGAGACAAGCACCAGGTCTGGATCCAGGGTTTTGTTCTCGTCTTGACACATGAAAACCAGCACGTAACCCGGTTCTCCATGTCTTGTCGTTCACAGGAGTGGGTTGGAGTCAAAAGCACTGTCAGGTCCTGGTTATGGTCATGGTCCTGGTCCAGTCCTGCTCCCTGGCACTTTGTTCACCACTGCTAAAAGATCTGAGACCACCAGAGCCGATGAGCCAGGAAGAGCTGAACTCACCCCGACTGGTTCCGACCCAGTCAGCACTCAGAGGAGGACGGTGCAAGATGCTTCAGCCAATGGGAGGCCTTCACCTCTGACAGACTGTGTTTCACAGACTGCAGAACTGGATCATCTCTCCAAGTTCAACTCTAGGCTACATCCCAACCTTGACACGGACAAAACCTCTTCGCAAGACACCAGACTTACAAACAAAAGCCAAACCAGTGACACTAGTTTTCCGGATTGGCCTGCCCAGATCCCATCAGAGATAGTCAAACCCAGCTGGACTGAGAGTCTGGCCCAGGTGGTTCCAGCAGCACCACAGAACAAAGAATCTCTTTGGCACAAAAACAGAACTTCATGCACTGGATTTGCTTTACTTCCCCAGGACTGCGGTCCTGCGGAGAGTACAGAAGAGCTGAAACACCGACTCAGCGCTGCTACCCCACCGCTGGTCAGTGTGGGCCTGACTGATCCAGATCCTCAGCTCACTGAGACTTCCACTCTCCCTGACCCTGAGGCCCTCAGAGACCTTCGTGAAGGACCATTTCCTACAACCAGCACTGGAACATCAGAACTCTCTGCTCCTCAAGGCAGCAGCTTCACCAAGCAGACACGCACATCCTCCACTCAGAACCAAGAAGACCAACCCCGGGAGAACAGCATCAGTCCAGAGTCACGGCAGAGCTCCACCTTCCTCCAGGACCCTGTTCCACTAGAACCAAACAGAGTCAGTAGTGTGTCCAGCAGTGAGAGCCGATCTAGAAGTTGTCGGAGGCAGCAGGCAGTCAACTCTCCATCCAATCTCACCTGCAGCCAGCAGTGTGTACATGACCCCAGCATGACCTCCAGCAGCCCCGCCCTGTCCACCACTACCGTCGCCCCTCAGACAGGTTTATTTGCTCAGCGATCTCACCTGCATGACCGCCCCAATCCCTCCCCACCTCCGCTACTAACACCAGACATCTGCCAGCCTGTGGCGGTTCGTGAGGAGATCAGGCTCACTCCCCAGATCAAAGGTCCACCTCTCCTTGTGCCGTCCCCAGCCTGCCCGGCCCAGACTGGGCCTCACCTTGAGGGAAGAGGCCCTCATGCTGCCCTACCCTGTTGGACCAGGCCCCTGTCTAGGGCTGCAGTCATGGAGGGCACTCCAGTGATCCTGGAGGTGGAGGTGACGCCTCAACCGAAGCCCACGCTCACCTGGTGGGTAGCATACAATGAGCCGCACAGCAACACTCAGGCTTGAATGTTAACCCAGATTAACCCCTCACCCCGCACACCTTCGTTAGCATGAGGCTTGCAGCAGTTTGCATCATACACACACACAATTTTCATGTCTGGTTCTGGTATAACTTCGACACTTCTGTCCTAAAAAAAACAAAATGCAAACCCCTCTCTCCTCCAAGTTTGAAATCAGCTGTGAGCTGAAGTGACTCATGCTAATCCAGGAGTGAGACCCCAACTTGTTCAGTGACGCCTGCTAATCCTCCTGCTAGCTGCAGTCACAGCTCGCTGCCGATGCCTCCAAGATAACAGTATTACAAACTACACAAGCTACTTGATTATTAGAGGTGGTGTGTAGTCAGCTGTGTGACTATAGGACAAAGACACTATTACTCAGTTCAATTTAGCCGCTGAATTAATTTTTTTGTTTTTTTATATTTTCGCAACTGTGTTGTTGCTGTTGTAAATGTGTTAGTTTATCTTGTGTGGATTTTTTTTCTCCCAAGTCATTGGAACGTTAGCGGTGTGTTAACTAGGAATAAAAACCAACCCTACATGAAGTTAGAATTTTTCGTCATCATGTCAGTCAACTGCTCTTGTTGGTTGGCACTTGCCGGCGACAGGAGTCGGGGGGCCTTTCGTCGCCTCGTGATGGGCGGGGCTCAGGGAGTTGGTGGGAGGAGTTCCGCATGGCTGCCTGACCTCCTGTCATCATGGTTACTTACCTCAGGTGTGCGGGTGCAGTGGACAGGAAGCAGCTGCTGTCAGGTGGTCCAGGGAACGAAGGCCACCAGGTGTATGACATCATCAGCGAGGACTGGCTCACCTGGCTGGGCACGCTGGCCCTCCTGCTGTGGCTGCTCTACTTGATGCTCCTCTGACCCACCTTCCACCTGATCACCACTTCTGGACTGAAACCTGCTGAACGTGGCGGGGGTGGTACTTCAATGTTTTTGACCCCTGGTACCAAAAACAAAAGTGAGAAATTTATTTTCGCTACAACAACTACAACAACACTGACCGTGAGGACAGAAACCTGCACACCTGAACTGACACACCTGACGTCACCTGTGGTCAGACTTGAGTTGCCAGGTTTGAAATGTAAAGAATAAAGTTCGCAGAAGAAAATTATGATTTATTTAATTTTCTGTGTGCTTGTGTGTGTGTTAGCTGTTAGCTAACTGTTAGCTATCGCAACAGTAGTAGATAATCTTCCTGATGTCCTAAAATTCATTTAAAAAAATAAAAATAATAATAATGATGAAAAATAAAAAAAGAGTTTTGTGTGTTATCTGCAGGTTAGGGTTCAGTATTATACAGTATTATAATACTGTCGTCAAGAGGGAAAAACAAGAGAAAAAAATGTGAATGTGATGGAGAAAAAAATGAAAAAATGTGATGTGAATAGACTGAAGGTTTGCTAAAAGTTTGTACAGTAAAGTTTAAATCGGACCAGGACCAGGACCAGAGTCAGGCCCCCAGCCTGCAAGATAGTGGCCCATTCATTTGAATGAAGTTGCTCAACCAGCGCATATGCTGAAAACGTTTTTGACTTCTGCCTTAGTGGGCCCGTTGGGCATGTGCAGTAGTGTCATGTCAAAGATTCGGATGTAGCATTTCAAAATAAAGCTTCTCCAAAAATGAAGATCTGTTTAATTATTCTTTATTTCAGATTAATATTTTGGGGAAATTCCTGATTTTCAGCCCATCATTCCACTTCAGGGTGGTAGTGTGTCAGCACAGGAAAGCCCCCGCAAACAATTCTGATGTTTTTGAAAATAAAGCTCCTCCAAAAAAATATCACATGTTGGTTACACGTGATTTTAGATTTGTATTTTGTGCAAATTTTTCATTACACTTCCGGGTGGTTGTAGAGAACTTCAGGTTCTCCTGTTGACTGAAATTTAGTTGGGATGGGGGCGTGGGGAGCTTTAATGCCCACAGGTTCATACTCCTGTTGAACTGCAGTTGTTTTTTGGTAGAGTTCGTAAGGTCTGTGCTGTTGTGTATCACCCTCTGAAATATGACAAGGATTTTATCCATGATTTTTTTTTTTTGTTGCGTTTCTAGCAGACATTCTTTCAAAATATGATAAGCTCTTGATTTGTGGAAATTTTGATATTCATGTTTGTTGCCCCTCTGACAAACTCGCCACTGACTTTAAGAGTCTGCTTATGTGACAGTTGACAGTCCTGTCACTATGCCTCCGATTGATCATGCACCCTAGCTACTTGGCCGAGAGGATATCCCTTTGGCCAACTCAAAATCTAAAATCTAAATGTCAAAATCTAACTCAAGATGTGGATAAAACCAACGCACCTTCATGGGCACACCTTTGATCTCGTTATCACACTCTCAAATCATTTCCTTATTGTTTTTGAACTGACAGACCCCCACGCAGTCAGTAAATCCCTTGTTCTATCCAGTCAGCGGCGCATCATCACTCCCTCCACGCTTGTTTAATTACTGCTATCTGAATGACTTGGTTTCCCCTGTCTGTCCCGAGAATTTCCTCTCCACCTGTACTGGGATTCTAGACTTTATTGCTCCTTTTAGACAAAAATTTGCATAGCCAAGAACAGATCTGAGGTTGGATGGCACCACCTGCGTCTTCAGGCAACGCTGCAGGCAGGCGAAACGCAAATGGAAGAAGGGCAAACTGCATGTGTCCCTGGAAATATTAAGAGATTGCCTTACTGACAATCAGAGAGCTGTGCGAGAAAACAAAATGTCAGTACCTCTCTAATATTATTTATAGCAGCAGCCATTGTCCCAAGGTGTTATTTTACACAATTAATGCTGTTGTTAATCCATGCACTTCTGCTGTTGCCCCAACTCATTCTGCTGTGTTCAACCAGCTTAAATTGGTTTCTCTCTCCTCTCTCGGTGATGTAGTGAAATGTTTGAAACCTACAAATTGGCCTTTGGATATCGTCCCTTCCAAAGTACTGAAAATGGTTTTTAATCCTGTAGGGCCCAGTCTTCTGGGGTTTAACTCCTGCCTTAGTTAAGGAATGGTACCAGCTGCTTTTAAACATGCTATGCTGTGGTCAGGCCCCTTCTTAAAAAGCCAAATCTTGACCCCAGAGTGTTTTCAAATCTTAGATCTTATCAAATTTGCCCTTCCTTTCTAAGGTGTTAGAAAAAGTTGTTTTTAAACATTTCCAACCCTTTATGAAAAACAACTACTCTCATTAGAAGTTTAAATCTGGGTTTCAGGTCTAGTCACAGCACCGAGTCTGCACTGTTAAAGGTGCACCACGATATTGCTCTATCTGTGGATGCCAAGTGCCCTATTGTCTTAGTCCCGCTTGATCTCACAGAGTCCTTTGACACGGTGGACCATTCGACTGGATGGTGTCGTGGAAGTTTCTGTGAAATAACGCAAAGTCAAACAACACAAACTGGAGTCTTGAGAGATTTATTTCTTGCAGAGCTCTGGACTCAAGCACACGAGCGGACTCTGTATGAGTGTGCGTCCAACAGGGAGGAGGAAGTCCCTTTTATGGAAAAGTTGTTATCAGCACAAGAAGCAGTGCAATCAAAAACTACAGTGGATAGGTTTCGAGGGAGTAAGTTGGTGAGTTGAAGCAGAGTGGTGGTGGCTGGTTCAACGGTCATGCCATCAGGTGTGGAAACTAAATTCAAATTCAATGCCAACAAGAGATCGCAACCGAGTAGGTTTATTGGACATGCCTGTGTGTTATGTAAATGTATACATATATGTTGTATAGTTTTGGGTTTACATTGTTTTGTTCTTTCCCGTCTGCTATGTGTCCTCTTGGGCACTAGATGGCGCAGTTGATCCTGTGTTCCCTTTTTGACTTGTTTTCAGGTTCTGAAGGGTGATTGGCTGGCGCCACTATTTAAGGAGGAGGACCTCAACACCTCGCCCTCTTTGTTCTCCTCCCAGCTCCCAACCACAGGCCATGTGCAGCAGCAGCAGCAGCAGCAGCATCATTCTTTGTTAGGCCACTAACTCTGTCATGTTATCTACTTCAGTTCCTTTTGAGTCCACTTAGCCCGTAGGGGAGGGAAGCCATTTTTGTATAACCTTTTTTTTGGCATAACCTGTGACAACAAAAAATTGTGTTTGAGGGTGATATCCCCTAGTGGGCAATAAACTGAGAGTGGAGTGGTGGATGGTTCTTTTACTGTAACCCCTGCTGCCCCAGTAGAATAAACAAATCTGCCACTTTTCCTGCACTGTGGGAGCTCCGTAGAGCGAATAACTGAGTGTGCGGCTCCTGAGCTGTGTACATGCAATAAGTTTTAGGTGGGGGAGGAGGTGTGTCTGGATGCGAAAGTGCTTTCAAAACTAAAAAAGTGAAATCAGTATCAGTATCAGTAGATGTAGTAGTGTTAGTGTGGTTAGCTTCAGCTGCAAGCACTTCTTCATTGCAGGTAGGCGTGTGTGCTGCATCACTTCCCTTAATTGAGGCGGCGGAAGATGCTGTGTTGCTGCTTTAGGAGTCAGATCAGCCGGCTTGTTGCTGGTTGCGTTGGTGCTGCTGCATGTGATCGTGGCGGGGTCCGCTCTGATAGCCACCTTGTCCTCTTCCACAGCCGCGTCCTCTGCCCCTCCCTTGGCTTTGTCGCTGGGGGCAGTCGCGGGCCCCGTGGTCGAGGGCACCGCAGATGAAGCAGGCTCCATTGGTACCGGAGGCTTGCTGCTGACGCGTGGCTACGGCAACAGCTTGAACGGTTTGCATCATGGTCAGCTGAGCTGGGCGTTGGCCCTGTCTTCGCGGCGTTTCCTCTCGTCTTTGGTGGCTCTGGCGCGATGGCGTTCCAGGGCGTGTTCAGCGTGGGTCTGCAGGTCAGCCAGGTGGGCTTTCTTCCAACCGATGCAGGATCTCTTTGCGGCCTCAGAAATGGGAGTGAGGAGGCCGTCAAGGAAGTAGCCGCACAGCTGCTAGCTCCCGCGTGGTCATCTGGGCGTGGCTAGCTGATTCTTCGTGGCCTCCGTAGTTGCGGCAGGCGGTCATCAGGCAGCGGTCATCAGCACAGCTCTCTGATTTTTCCTTTTTCAGGAAAACCATATTTTGCAATCCAATCTGGCAAACATGTGCATGATTCGGTAACATATTTTCTTTTCATGTCTCTAGTTGCCGGTCCATCAGGTGATGGTGGAGGTGGTGGGCGCAGAGTAGGTACAGGTTCTGGCTTTGCGTCGCCTTTCCCTTTCCTCTCTTTGCTGTTAGATTTCCCCATTTTCCTTTGCGCAATCTATTTTACAACACTCCGCGAGGCCCTATTTTTGTTTACGGCTCAAAAAGGGTTAAAACGCCTTGAACTTGTTTTTCGTTTGGCACAAAAATCTAAAGGCCCAGAATTTATAAAGTTCTGCTAAACACTTAATGGACCGTCAAAATTGAGAGAAATGTTCCTCATAACCTTTTTTTTTTCATTTTGACTAGCAAAAGAAAAAGTTCAGAAATTAATCTCACCGTTCGTCCAGTCGCTGTTGACTTGGTAGGTGAGTGTGCGTCCAACAGGGAGGAGGAAGTCCCTTTTCTGGAAAAGGTGTTATCAGCACAAGAAGCAGTGGAATCAAAAACTACAGTGGATATGTTTCGAGGGAGTAAGTTGGTGAGTTTCTGTTGCGAGGCACAGGAATGCAGCAAGTCTCTATCAAAAGGTAGAGAAGCAGTAGTATTTTTCCATCACAATGGTCCACCATTCCTTTCTCCTGTCACGCTTGAAGAACTAAGTACCATCTAGTTTAGAAATTCTGTCTAGTTTCTCCAATGTGCTTAGTGATGACCGTAATACCTGGTGTACACAGAGCCAGAAAAAAGCGAGTGTTGTCAAACTGTATGCTTTCCAAAGAACTTCGAAATTAAACTGCGGTCAAGCCAACCAACAAAATAATGATATGATGGGACTCCGTTAAAAACTTTGTTACTTCATTTACATCTCGATTTCATCCCGAAATTAAATAATTAAATCACGAATATGTCATCTGTAAGAGAGGAAAAAGCATGTGAGAAGCCAGATTTAGCACTTCGTTCTTTGTAACCTACCACTTTAGCACAGTATCACAATATTACAAATGGGCATTGTGAGAGGCCATGCCTCTACAATGACAAAGGGCATTGGCACCTTCAAATGATACTTGTGGCGACTAGTTCGCGGACCAAAAATAAAAGTCGCCGAGAGGCTGAGGGTCGGGACTTGCGGCTTGTCCGACGCGCTGTGTCAAAAAATGATTTCGCTGAGATCAAAAAATATGTTTTTTTAAGGGTTTTAATAAAGTAATAAAACAACTTATGGAACGTGCGCAAACTTTTCGAAAAAAAAGTAATCACAGCGATCTAACGGAAAGAAAATAGCGGTCAACAAAAAAAATACGGCATCCTGCGCGCTCACCCTCTCTCCTTAACTCCACACCTCTGCACAGCTAACTAAATAACCCCAGGTGACCTACTTCCTGTGATCGCAAAAAAAATAAAATAAAAAAAATAATAGCACAATATAACAACCAAAGCTAACCCAACATAAACACCAAATTACCATTTACAACTTATCAAAAAACCTCATTTATGGCTCCAACAATACTTAATGGCTAAAATAAACATTTCAAAGCATTTTGCTATGGGTTTCGTCTATTTTCGTTCTGGCGAAACAACTCCATTTGTAACAAGCTTAATAATACTACTAATGAAAAACAACAATGTCTCAAACAAAGGAGTACTAAGTGTTGACATTGAAAACAACAAGTCTACATACCACAAGAGTGAACAAAAACTTACTTAAAGGTGTTCAATTGCGATAATCTGTCAGTTCAGGCGCAGTGCTATTATTATGAAACTATGAAGTATATATTATCTACTTTGCAAGGTATCCGCGCTCCCGTGACATAGCTCGCACACGTTTCGGACGTTTTGCATACATCTCTTTGTGAAATGAAGACAGAACTTATTCAGAGACAAACAAACATTCCACAGTAGTAGCCAAAAACCCCGCCCCCAGATGATCAGTTCATGGGGGTGGGGGGGAACAAAACAAAACAAACAAACAAACAAACAAACAAACAACGACAGAAGTGTTTGATGGTGGTTCAGGGCCGAGTTTACCAAAGCTTAGACTGAACAGCCGGATTTTAGCGAACATGCACCTGAGTCCAGCAGGAAGAATGATGAGTCCGACTCTGACAGACACGGCAGAGCACGGAACTGAGACCAGTGGAACCAGTGACAGAATGATTGTAACTTATGACTGGAACTTGATGATGCTTTAGGCGAAAATGCTCATTTGGCTAAACGTTAGTTAATGCCGCAAAGTGTATGGGTTGGAGTTAGGATTAAAGTTTAAGGTTAGGCCTTGCGGAGAGAACTATTTGGGGTTAAGTTGTTGTTGTTGATGGTATTATTATGTTTAGTTTAGATGTTTGTGTTGAATAATATGATTACTAATATAGAAATGTTTAAATCATTTGGCTGACCTACACATAGAGAAAAGGCATTGTTGCAGGAGTCATGCAAAGAGCTCAAGGAAGAACAAAAGGAAGTACATCCCTCATGAACTGGTGACCCTGGCGGACCAGAGGATGGACATCAGAGCCAACTGACTTTGCACCGCCATAAAACTTTACAACCCATTCAGTTACAGGGTGGGGAACTTATGAACCATCGGAGGCACGGGGGAGAGGAACCTGTGACCTGAGGCATGTCTTGCACCATATTGTTTCAACGGGTCACACTGGAACAAAGGATGGATCGTTTGGCTCCCTGCCAAATAAGGACTTGTTTCTTTTAATTATCATTAACTGGAGACTTGGATCAAAGGCTGCCTCAACATCCAATGAGGCAGGGGTCTGGACACCAGGCAGCCAGTCAAAGGAGGACAACACCGGAGAGCGTTTGCATGTTTTCTTTATGGATAAAAGGACTGGGTCAAGGGACAGATTTCAGTCAGACTTCATGCCCTGACAATACATTGTTGTTGCTAGGGTTTTGAACTCGGCCCAGAACTCTGTATATTTGGATCTTGAATTGATTTATTTACTAAAGACATATTTAAATTGGCATTATTCTCCTGAAATTCTTCATTAAACGAACACGCGGATCGGCAGAAAGACACGAAAAAAATACTGATCCAACATTGTGCTCAGGCTGATGACAATAATGCTTGTTTGCCTCGTTTGCTTTTCAGCCGTACACACTAACTCGTGCACTGACACCATATACTGCCATCCTTATATTTTGTTGATAGTGCAATTTTAATGGTTTACTAGCATTATTATCAATGCTAATATTCTTGTAGTCTGAAGATGATCCTGCTGCTGACAGAGAAAGCCAAGGCCTATACTAGTCACAGTGCCCCCATGCAGCAGCATTATTTCACCCAAACAAAGCCAGAGACATTAGACCTGGTTTTAACCAAGGCTTCAGGAGGTTTTAACGTGTATTTTGGCGTGTACTCTCACCTCATGACTTATATTGTAACTGTAACTGTATTGCATATTGCAACTTCAGTAATATTTGTTTTTGTCTCTCACCCACATACATATACAGCATGTTCCAGAGGGGACCCCAGGGAGCACTGTGTACAAAAAGGCAAAGACAGGAAAGATTCTTCTTCACCAAAGTTTTTAGATTACAAATGTCAGTTTGTTCATACATGTTCTGGGTTAAGTTTGTAGATACAATATAGTTTATATATAATATATAGATTACTTTATAGCTTTGTTGTTTATCTATTTTTAAATTACATTTTTATTGAAATGGGCTCATTGTTGTAATTATGTTGCACTTTCGTGGTTTACTCATGTTATAGTTATTTAGTTCTAAGAGCCTGGCAAATTGGACTGCCAAATTTTATTGTATCAATGACTTGCTTGCATTAAAATCGCTACATGCTTTAAAATAACTACACTGCTGTAATTGTTTTACTAGCAACTTACTTACTCTTCGTCGCTACTGAGCTTCACTTCCTCAGTTTGCCGGTGCGGGAGTGAAGAGGAAACGGCAAACTTTATGAAACAGGCACAATTTAAACACTTACCGTCGTGAAGGCTTCACCCTTTAGCAGCAGTTCACCGGCTAATCCAGCTTCGTACGGACCCAGAGCGGGCTGAGTTACGGCCGCAAGGCGGACCGAAGGTCCCTGGACATTTTTTGTGCCTTCCGTGTCCCCGGAAATATATTTTACTTTGTGTACTGACCGTGTTTTTGTTTTGTATTTTTGCGAGACATTTTAATAGGGCTTAGAATGATTTCGTTTCATACTGTTGACTTCTATCAAAACACTGTCCTAGCAGAGAAAATATGTACGCTGAAACGATCACTTCAGTCATAGAGTGGTTTATTATTAGACAAGAATATCTGCACAACTTAAGTCCACACCAAGATCAAAGCAGGAAGAGCTCTATACAACCCATGTTACCATGCTGGCAGCGTGAACATCGCTATAAGGAGTGAAACTTGCGAGTCAAAATCACTGCCTCTTCAGTTTCGCTGCCTGCAAACACAACACACATAACAAGCAGAGCACAGAGTTAGCGGTGGTGGCTAACAGTTCATCAACACAATTCAGCAGTTGTACGTTGCAAGTAGTTTTAAAACTAATGTTGCTTGAGGTCACAATACACTTACAGTCCTCATGCATGTTTTCAAATATTGCCATGGCTGACTATTCTCTCGTCGTCCACCAGGGGGCAGAGTCGAGCCCGTCTCACTCCCGTTGCCGACCAGACAAGAGGGGTCTGGCTGCAGACCGGTGTTCCATTGCATCCGCATTAGGCTGAACAAACCTCCAACATTTTCTCTGTTCGTTCCACTCCGACGGTTGTGGTCCTTGGTGCCTCAGTAGTCGCTCGGTATTTATTTATTTTTATTTTTTAATTTCCCTGACACCGAAAAAACATTTTCTTGGAGCAGCGCATTGCGGAATCACTTCCGGGGCAGAGCGGGGGAGGGCGGAACCAGTCCGAGAGTGTGCCGAAGCTTGGCCATGAAAGGAGATCCGGCACTCAATGACGTCATTCCGTGCCCAGTGTTGAAAAAATCTCCATGAACACAGCGTTTAGAACCATGCCCAACAATTTGCAGGGCTCACGTCCAAACGCATGAACGTCATTATTTAACGATATCGAGATCGTTTGACGATAGGGTTCAACATTGTAACCGTTTTTAAAGCTCAGAAAAGTGGAAAAGCATCATAGGTGCCCTTTCATGTTTACTATCTGATTATTGTCCAAAACACCATCAACTGCTGTTTTTTTCATCCCACACCGCACATGAAGTGGGCCAGTCTATCGATAATTCCCGGGCCACTTTTTCCCCCCAGTCCGCCCCTGCTTCCCAATCACTTTGCGCAAACAGGTTTTTACTGACCGAACTAGTCTCTCCCACATGCCACCCCACCAAGCGGTTCTTTCTGCAATGAACTTCCAAGAAATCCGCTTTGCTGAAAAAAAATTCTTGTAATTCCCTAGATCACAGGTGTCAAACTCAAGGTCCGCGGGCCAAATGTGGCCCACCACATCATTTTATGTGGCCCGCGAGAGCTGAAAAGTTCAGATTAAAATAAATAACTCAAAAGCGTGCACTGACCATAAACTACATTTCCCTTAATGCATACCAATTACTTTACCCGCAAAGCGACGACATCCCGCCACTAGAGTGCAGTGTATCCAAGAAGAGGAAAGTTGATGCAGATGGAAGGCTGTTTCAAGAAAGATTGGTATGCAAATGCATGTTTGTGCTTCAAGGAGAAAAAACGGTATGTCTTTTGTGTTATGAGGCATTGTCGGTGGTCAAAGAGTACAATCTACGTCAGCCAAACCCAACACAGAGCTAAGTATGCCAAAGTTAGCCTTCCGGAAAAACAACAAATTGGCGAAGAATTAAAAAGCAAACTACAATGGCAGCAGAATGTGTTTGTGAAAGCTACAACCAAAACCATTGCAGCAGTGAAAGCTAGCTTTTTCAGAGGGTGATATAGACTTTTAAAAATGTCAGTTTATCAAGGAACACCATTGTGGACCGAGTTACAGAACTAGCAGAAAACTTGTCAACACAGCTGGCCCAAGAGACACGCAGCTACATAGCTTTTTCATTAGCTCTTGATGAAAGCACGGACAACACGCATACAGCGCAGCTATCCATTTTCATTAGAGCCGTGAAGTCGGACCTCTCTGTCACTGAGGAGCTGTTGGATGTAGCTGCCATGCATGGCACCACAACAGGACTGGACATTTTTGATGTGGTGGAGAAATCCATGAGTAAAAATGCATTGCCTTGGGAAAAGTTGGTGGGATTAACTACAGACGGGGCACCTGCAATGTGTGGAGGAAAAGCAGGCTTGGTTGGACTAATAATGTAGAAAATGCAAAAAAAAAGTAATTGTCACACGCCTCTGGTAACATACCATTGCATTATTCATCACAAAGCTTTGTGTGGGAAGGTGCTGGAGATGGATCATATCGTGACCTCGGTCATGCAAACGGTGAACTTCATTCGGGCGCGAGGCCTGAATCACTGTCAGTTCCAGTCTTCAAACGATTTTTTTGAACTTAGAGAAGACATTGCTCTTTTCATGCAAAGCAAAGGAAAACCCCTGTCTGAACTGTCACATCCAAACTGGCTGTGTGACGTTGTTATGTGACATAACCGAGCATCTCACCCAACTGAATCAGAAGCTGCAGGGACGCAATCAAGTCATTACGCAGGTGTCCGACATGATCACCGCTTTCCAGCGTAAACTTGACCTATGGATGTGCCAAGTCAAACAGGACAATCCTGCTCACTTTCCTGTTTGTCAGAGCATTTCAGCCTGTGCTCAGTTGGCGACCAAATGAGCAGGTTAATAAATGAGTTTGATCGGCGCCTCTCTGACTTTGAAGCACAGCACTCGGGCTTTGCCATCTTTTCCCGACCCTTTCACCACCGACTCTGCACTGCACTGCACCCCAGCACCTTCAGATGGAGATAATAGAGCTTCAAAGCGGTAGTCTGGGAGAAAGGTTCAAGGATGTTGCAATCCAGGACTTTTACTGTCAAATGCCCCGTGGTTTGATGCCACAGTTTCAGCATCATGCAGCCCGTGTCCTGTCCATGTTTGGGAGCACCTATCTGTGCGAACAGATCTTTTCAATAATGAATCTAAACAAAACCAAGCACAGGTCACGCATCACTGATGAGAACCTCCTCAGCACAAGACCTAAAACCAGACATTGACACGCTTGCCACGGAAAAACGGTGTCAGCGATCCAGCCAGAAAACACGTCGGTAAGCATTTTTAAAAAGCTTATTAATATATACTGAAATGTATTTCTTCAGAATAATAAATAAACTGTGTGCAATTTAATAATAGTGCTGGTATTTTGTTATTTTTAGAACATGAGCAATGGATTAGGATGGTGGAGAGTGGATCCACTCGGTGTGTTCCAGGACAGGCAGCATCTTCTCATCAACTTCACCTGTAAACTTGACCAATAAAGTTGTGAATTGAGACAACTATGATTTTTCTTATTTTGAGGGTTTTTTTCAAATATAACTTTATATGTGTAGCAATGTATTTTGTGTTGACAGGTTTTATGCAGACAAATCTGCATGGCTGCGTGCAGCCACTTGTTTTTGTAAAATGCTACATCTGTCACATATGTTCTTAACAGTTCACAATTGTTGGTTGTACTTATCCACTCTGTCCCACCAAGTCGTTACTCCTCGTTTGGATCCATACGCATCTTTCTGGTTCCGCGGCCATCACAGCAGAGACAAATGCTGCAGCCCTCTTTCTTGTCCATGCCGCTCTTCTCTTTAGTCGGCGCTCTAAGACCATTAACCGGCTTTGTCCACGACTTCCGATAATACGGATGAGCTGCAGTAGAATTAAAACGAGTGACTTGACATAGTCCGTAAACAGGAAGTTGATTCTTATTCGTTTTCAGGTTAAACTAGCCGTAGTTTGCGCTTGACTTCCCCTAGTGGTTAAAAATGCACTCATGCGATCACAAGTGGGACGCTCGAGACGCATGTTAATGCCATGTGCGAACAGATGCCTCAACATGCGTACTTCGTGATACGATCCCCAAAAACAGTTGCAAGTGACAAAGTGCAAACAGGGCATGTGGCCCTTTGAGGGCAACCATTACGCTGATGTGAGTTTGACAGGTATTCTGAGAACGCCTTGTTTTTGTTTTTTTGTCTCTTTCCAAACATGTGGAAGGGACAACAAGACATCAGTGTTTTAGAAGGACAATGTAAACAGAGGGCTAAATATGCATAAGTAATGGGAGGGGAAGAAAACATTTGTAGAATTATGGAGCCAATTAAGCTCAATTAAATATCTCTCAGGCCCATCACCACCACCACCATCGCTCCCCAAATACGTTTTCAGACAGTAGAAGGGATTCACTTGCAAATGTTCATGTTTTAATGTTACCTGAGAGTGTGAAAATAACAGGAGAACATATTATTGGCTTCAATGCTTAAAACCTAATTATGACCCACTTTTTGAAGGGTAGTGTTGCCAAATTTCATTCAGAAAAATAAAGGACGCCCGCCGCAGTGCTCTGGGCCATGACCAAAACAGGCCAGCGGCTCTACAGTTGTAGTAAATCATAACTGCGGCAGGTCAAGCTTCAGGTCTGGCTCTCCTCTGATGCAGCTATCGCAGCTGCTGCTGTGTCCCTATTATCACCGCTGCTGCAACGGCTCCCTGGCCATTGTGCAGATAACGCTGTTGGTGGTTTACCGGGGGTCGGGATCAATCGCTGCAAACACAGTCAGGTTCATCTTTTACAGGTTTAAATGGGGGAAAAGTTACGAAGATTCCAAGGGCTGTGTTGCGCTCGGGCTCCGACGGGAGGCAGGGCCCACTGCCTCGGCGACGGGCCCTTCTGGGTCCCGGGCTCGGGGGCAACCGCCCCCTCAGCCCCCCTGATGCTCCGCCAGAGGCCTCAGCGTATTATTATTATTATTATTATTATTATTATTATTATTATTTTGATTATCCTCTAAGGCGAACTAGCAGCCATCAGACTCTGTGATCAATCTGGTCCAAGTCCTGAACAGCGGTGCCCCCCCACACCTCCAGTGGACAGCTGGGACATTATCATTATTATTCATGTTATTTATATTTACTTATTTTTATGTTTTATGTAAACACTGTGAGCCTTACCAAAAGTACGGCTCACCCCAACCCAACACAGTGATAGTGACAGGAACAACACTATTACTGTGCTGTTCCTGTCATCATTGATATTATTATCATTATTACTATGGGGAGTAGAGTTTCCTTCTGCCTGGTGACTCATGCAGAAAGTTGATACGCTGTTGTTCCATAAAGCTGAGACTCTGAGTTCCACCAGTAAAGTTCCACCCGGTTTCATCAGAGCGGTTGGTGGTTAGTAAGCTGGATACACATCCTAACGACAAATAAACATGAGTTGAATACTCTCTCTCTCTCTCTCTCTCTCTCTCTCTCTCTCTCTCTGTCTCTCTCTCTCTCTCTCTGTCTTCCCTTTCTTTGACTCAAATCTTATGTAAGGCCTTTACAGGAAGCCACTTCCCTCGTAACCTCTTCATCTTTTCAACATATTTTCTTTTATTACCCTCTAGTGGCCGGTAGGTAGACATGACGAACAAAGGTTGCCAGCCTGGAAAACACCCCGTGACGTTTGGGAAGTGCAGCCACAATGGGAGATGGACAGCTTCAAAACAAAACTTCCAAAATAAAATAAAATAATAATTATTATTCCAACCACACTTTATTTACAAAAAACAAACTGGAAATTATGATTTTTTTTTATTTTTTTTACATGGACATATATTTATCGAAAAAAATTGGTAAGGAAGAAGATGACATTACTGAGCAGCAGAGTTTATGACAATGACTTCAAAATGACAGAAACGTAACATAGGTGAAATTATAATTAGTTTGGTCCGTTTTATTGGTGGTAAAAGTTGTACTAACCACCAGGGAGCCCTCAAAATTTAATCTAAGCGTCAGTGTCCACATCCGACTCACTTTGAACCCTTTGGAACTTTCGTCTCCAGGTTAGAAAAAAACCAAACCAAAACAAAAAAAAAAAAAAAAAACTGTTGACGTTTGTTTTTCGCCGAGGCTTCTCTTGTGAAACTGAACCGGAAGTGACGCCAGCTTCACCACAGCAGCGGCGAGAGTTTAGTCCGTTCGGTAGTCGATCGGTCTGTCTATCTGTCTGTCGGTGTGTGTGTGTGACAGCGAGCCCCGCTGGTCACGAGCTCCACGGCGGTCCGCGGTGTCAGGTGAGTGACCCCAAAAAAGTCGTGACATCCCGCAGCAGTTAGCTGCAGTTTAGCCGCAGTTCGCCGAACTTTGCGCGTCCAACTCTCGTCACTGCTCGCTTCTCAAAAAGTAGTTAAATCTCAGCAATCACACACAATCTGAACGCCAACGCTTTGACAATGTGTTTCTCTGGATTGAACACTATTATTAAAATGTGAAGTGTATATGTGTTTTACTGCTGTTACAAGTTTGTTCCAATTCTAATAATTATTATAGTATTATTAATATCATTATTTGTGTACGCTATGCTGATATCCGAACCGTCACTCTGTCACTCGCATTAAATGTTATGTCTAATGATGGTGAGACGTGTCTTAGCCCCACCAGGTGCGGCCAGCTTAGTGTCCGGGTCGAACCGGGGCTGCAGTCGGGCTCCCTGGGCCGAGCCGAGCCGAGCCGAGCCGAGGTTCTGCCGCCGGGATGAAACTTCCTCCTGCTGCTGCTGTTCTGCTCCTGACCCTGCTAGTCCTTGTCGGTGAGGCACGTTCCTTCACGCTGGCGCGTGACGTTAGCGGAACCGACTCACCTGTCAGGTGTTCGGTTCCCGGGACTTCGTTTATTTATTTGGAGAGGAGGGGGCGGGGGACAGGAAATGGTTACTTTCCTTTGTACGACAAATTCTTATGCTTGGAAAATTTCACATCCACAAGGGAAAAAAATGGGCAGACTCCAACCCAAACACTGATCTCCTTATTTTAGAGCTGCATCAATACGCTGCTACAATAAAAGATCAGAACAAATCATATATTTGAAAGCTTTAATGTTCACTCCAGTTAGTGGATGGTGCATGGCTGGTCACCTGTCCAGGTAAACCCTGGCAATAGTCTTTGTAATATTGTTTTCCTGTCTTGTTGTGTCTTGTTGTTGTTGTTGTTGTTTGTTTGTTTGTAGTTTGTTTGTTTGATGGGGGATCTTTTGTTTCTTTGAATGTATGTATAGATGTAGTCTATATATACATAGTCTGTATGATGTCTGCATTTGTGAATGAATATCTTAGAGAAGAAAAAGAAAAAGTTTGCACGGGACTTTCCGCTGTGCTCACACTCTGCCCCCGTTGGGGTGTCTTCCAGCCTCAGCCTTGGCCTCAGACCTCCAGGCTCCCATCGATCTCCACATGGACTCGGTCAACTTCCGCTATATCCTGTCCTGGCGGCCCGGGCCAGACACGCCCCCTGGCACCAGCTACATCATCAGGTAAGCAAAATAAATGTAAATAAATGTAAATAATATACAGTATATTACCAGATAATATATTTATTTTTAAAAAAAAAAACCAAACGAACTATAAGATATAATAACATCAGGCATTTTTAGATTGTCTGATGTTTCAGCTGTGTGGATTTATTTGTTTATGCTTTTCTAAATTGACCTCTCTTTTTGAATATATATTAATTCAAATATGTATTCTTTATTTTGTGCCATTTATTTATATGTAGATTTGATGATAGAACTTGGTGTTTGGCATTAAGCAGGATGGATTATTATTATTATTATTATTATTATTATTATTATTATTATTATTATAAGTAGTAGTAGTATTAGTAGTATTATTATTTAAAAAAGAGATGATTTTTGAAGGCTAGTTTTTATTTTTCATTTTTTTACCTTTCTAAGGTATCCTATTTTTTGGACATTTATTACTTTAATATTTATGTATTTTCACTTGGTGCAACTTATTTTAGGATAACAATGATAATAATAATAATAATAATGATGATAATAATGATGATAATAATAATTTCAATTTATATAGCGCCTATCGTGGAACCCAAGGTTGCTTCACAAAAGGTAAAAAGTAAATAAACAAACAAAAACCCACAACAACAAAACAAAAAAAAACAGAAGGGACCTAAGTTAAGCATTTAGTTTGGAAAAGCCAGAGAGAAAAGGTGAGTTTTAAGGCGTCACTTGAAACCACCTCAAAACTCAGCTTTGTCCAGGGTGAGGGAGTCCGTGGGGAAAGACTTCCAGAGGGTGGGGGCAGCCACGCTCCTGGCACTGTCCCCAAATGTTTTGAGTTTGGTACGAGGGATGGAGAGGAGACCAGCATCAGATGACCGCAGGTTCCGGGATGGAGTGTTTGTGAAAGAGGTCAGCAAGGTATTGGTGTGTGAGTGCGTGAAGGGACATAAAGGGGAAAGAGGAGTTTATAGTGAATGCAGAACTTGACCGGGAGCCAGTGGAGGTGGATGAGGGTGGGGGTGATGTGCTGCAGGGTTTGGTGAGAGTGAGAACCCTGGTAGCTGAGTTCGGCACGTACTGAAGCCCAACCTGTCTGCAGTAACAACCCCAGACAGGACTCCATGACAGTAGTCCATCTGGGGTGTGATAACAGCATGGATGAGTGTCTCTGCTCCAGGGTCGTACAGGGAGGGATGGAGACGGGAAATGTTTTTGAGGTGGTGGAAAGCAGATTTGGTGATGGTGTGATGGAACAGCCATCACCATTGATGAGGAGATCTCCATCTCCTTCTGGAGCGGTGGCTTGGGTGCCACAACCATGAGCTCAGTCTTATTGCTATTGAGTTTGAGTTGGTTGGTTGTCATCCAGGTTTTTTTTTTTTGGATGCAGTCGACCAGAGACTGTCGGGGGAGCTGAGAGCTGAGTGTCGTCAGCGTAGCAGTGGAAGTTGAGACCGTGTCGGCACGGAGCCTTGAGGGACGGCGTGGTTGACTGGGGCAAGGCGGAAGAGGAGCCATGGAGGGTGACAAACTGATTTCTACTTGAGAGTTACGATTGAAACCGTGCCAGTGCAGAGCCGGAGATGCCAAGGAGGTTGGAAAGGCGTTTGAGAGGAGGACGGTGTCACGGTGTCACGGTGTCGAAAGCAGCAGAGAGATCGAGGAGCTTGAGGAGGCTGATTTTACCAGAGTCTGCAGCGATGAGGAGGTCATTGGTGATCTTGATCAGAGCGGTCCCAGTGCTATGGTTAGTACTATATGCTGACTGAAGAGGTTCGTAGAGTAAATGGTTGGACAGATGCAGATGGAGCTGGGTAAGCTACTGCTCTTTCCAGGATCTTGCTGAGGAAAGGAAGGTTGGAGATCGGCCGAAAGTTATCGAGGTCATCGGGGCTCAGGCCAGGCTTTTTTAGGGTGGGAGTGATTGAGGAAATTTTGAGACTGAGGGGAACCATATCAGAAACTATTTTGAGGTTTGAGGAGCTGCTGATGAGTGGAGTCCATCTTCGCAGAGAAGAACTCCAGAGATTTCAGAGCAGAAAAACCTCATCACACATTAAGATGAGTAAACACAGAAACAATCATAGCAACATTTTATATACATTTTGTTTATGCACTATAGTTTCAGTTGTCATGCTCTCAGTCGAGAGAAGAAGGTGCCTGAAGGTTTCATCCTTCCGAGGTCATAGCCTCACATCACGGGACATCTATCTTTGACAATGTGCAACGTTCCATGAGAGTCTGGTGCTCCTCTGGACCTCTGCAGTGAGAAAGTGCGAGGAAGCCATACAGGGACTCAACTATTTGGAACGTCTGGTCGACTGTGTGTACCCCCCCCCGTGTGTCAACGGCGTGGTCGTCAGGCGGAGAATCTCGAAGCTGCAGAAAGCTCCGCAGCTGCAGCTGTAACCACAGAGCAGCTGGTCCACTTTCAAAACACAGATCAAGATAGAGTGTGTGTGCGTGTGCGCAGTATGTGTGTGTGCGTGCGTGTGGACGTACCTGTGTGTATTTTGCGCACGCAAGAGAGTGCATGTGTGTATTATATTTGGACATCAATAAAAACTCAGTGTAAAAATATTTTTGCAAACAGCACTTTTTGTTACGGACAGCACTGACACCGACACCAGTACCGGGTATCCGGGGTTGAGTAGTCAACTTGTACTCAACTACTATGCTGTACATTTTACTCTATTTAGATTTAGAATATTTTGATGTTTAACGACACAACATTTATTTATATACATCTACATGTTTATATATGTCACATACTTATGTGTGTCCTTCAGTATTTCGATATTTTCATTTGTATGTGCAATTTAATATGTGCATACATCTATTTATTATATATCTATATTGGTGTGTGAATGGGTGCGTGAGAGGCCTTTGTAAAGCGCTTTGGGGCACTGTGAAGGTGCAGGAAAAGTGCTATTAAAAGTGCAGTCCATTTACCATTTCTATCAATATTATGAGAGATGTGTTGTTCACCTCGTAACTTACTGTGCAGCTCTGGCAACTTCTATTTATGTCTCTCTCTCTTTACACTCTATTCATTTCTTTTTCACCCCAACTTGTCAAAGCAATGAGCGCCCTCTGGAGTCTGGATTTGCTCTCGGTTTCTTCCCATGTTTTTTCCTGGCCACTGTCACGTCTTGTGCAGAGCGCTTGGAGATGCCTCTGGTTGTGATTTAGTGCTGTAAAAATAAAATCGATTCATTTACTCGTATTAATACGTGCCAATAACGCGACATAGATGCTGGCTCTGTATCGACGTATTCGGACAATTTTGTTAAATTTGTGTTTGCACTGCAGTGAAATTTGTGTCAGTCACCCATGTTGTTGGAAAAGTTGCTGAGGAATGCTGTTCAAATAACAGAACAACAAGTAATTCTTTCATGTGTAATGTTTTATGAAGTGCTCGCTATCGGTGAGTACTTGTACTCGTTCTGTAACAAAGTAGAATTGGTGCCTCTCTATTAATACTCATCAATAATAATATTTATTATACTAATACGTACATTTATTGAGTAGATGTTCTGTGATGCTAATGTGCGTGTGTGTGTGTGTGTGTGTGTGTGTGTGTGTGTGTGTGTGTGTGTGTGTGTGTGTGTGTGTGTGTGCTGCAGCCAAAGGAAGCCGTCTAAGAGGAAGCTGAGGAACCTGCTAAACTCCACCGGGACGTCGGTCCGACTGCAGCTGAAGGACCCCCAGGCCACCTACCAGCTGGAGGTCCAGGCAGCCTCCAACCACACGGTGTCGCTACCTGCCACACTGCAATTCACCCCGTATAAACACAGTATGTCCAGCCGCCCCACCACCCTGTCAGCTGACTCCTTTCACCCTACAGCGGCGCCCAGTACGCTGAAATCCAGGCCAACCGCCTGCTTCTCTTCTCCTCCTCCTCCTCCTCCTCCTCCTCCTCCTCCTTCTTATCATTCTTATCTTAAATTAAATGTTATTTTTCAAAAATCTAAATAAAAAAATCCCCTTCTGCTCATTCTTCTTCTTCTTTTTCATCTGTGTGCTTCTATGTTTTCTTGTAAAATAAAATAAGCACATTCTTTTTTTCTTGTATCCCAATGAAAATAATTGTGATTCTTCCTCTCTTTTCTTTTTTTGATGTATATGTGTATTCGTGTTTTCTTTTTCTATCCGTGCTAGGTTTGTAAATACTTCATGTTTATTGTCGGTGTTTGGGTGGAGGGCCGGTGTAGACGGTAGCCAGCATGCTGCTAGCGGGAACGCCGGCTACCGAGTTTGAGTGCCTCACTCGCCGGCGTGCGATCAAACTGGTGTCGGACGGTCCATCGGCTCCGGTTATCCCGGTGCCGGTAGGGTTGTTGGCTCCAGTAGATCCGGTGCTGGCTGTGAGTGGGGTTACCGAGGCGTCCCCCATAAATGTGCCTCCCCCCTGTAAACAGTGAACCCCGACTGTCACATACCGAAATCAAAACAAAAAAGCAACTGATAATGTTAATAAAACGCGTGCTGATGCGTTTTTAAATGTAAACATGTCTGACGTGGGAGATGACGAAGCAACGTCTGATGACGGAATAATGAAAATGACACGAGAGAGAAAATTAACTGAACGTGTGAAAGAAAAAGTCAACAATAGAAGAACGGCGTCAAGTGTTGAGAGCGACTTTGGTTGAACTCAGGATGACAACAAATCCCTTTACGCGGTCGCAATGATCAGAAAGTTCCTTGAAGACACAAAAGGAGTACGGCAAACAGCTCGCTGTATGAGAGCATTTTTATTCATTCCGCCAAACCTCTTACAAGAAAGTTCGGGGAGAAGTGCTCACCAACCCAGAAATTTATAGACTGAGAAAGTACATAGGAAAAGCCAGAGGAGAAATAAATAAGGGAGAAATTGATGGCTAATCTGCTTTTATTGTTCAACTGTGTCACTGATTTTTATTTATTTTTCCATTCTTGTGTGATTTTAAACATGAATGGAGCCCCGGGCTGATTTTAAAAGAGCTGCTGTTTTTAAATTGATGGAACTAAAAAGATTGAGGGCCAGATCCACAAAGCGTTTGCACGGCTTTTGCGCGAGAAAATCCAGGTAAACAGCGCCAAAAACGGTGATTCCGATCCACAGAGGGGACACAAACGTAAAAATCGGCGGAAAATGCGCGGAGGCGCAGGGAGCGGCAGGGTTGCGGCAGACTCATTTCAATGTATTTAAATGAGTCAGACACCCCCTTCTATACAAATATGCCTCATTCAAACAGCGGCAGATGCAGAAAGAGTTTGCGCTCGTGTTGACCGCACGCAGGTTGACAGACGCAAACACCGCAAGCCAGAACCAGGCGCAGTCTGTCAAAGTGTTTCTGGCTTCTGAGTGAAACTTTCCTCTCTGAAAAGCCTGAAATATGTATATATGGCGGGGTGACACGGTGGCGCAGTGGTTAGCGCTGCCGCCTCACAGCAAGAAGGTCATGGGTTCGATTCCGGGCCTGGGACCTTTCGGTGTTTGCATGTTCTGCGTGGGTTCTCTCCGGCTTCCTCCCACACTCCAAACATGCATGTGAGGTCAACTGAACATTCTAAATTGCCCGTAGGTGTGCATGTGAGTGTGAATGGTTGTCTGTCTCTATGTGGCCCTACAATGAACTGGCGACTTGTCCAGGGTGTCACCCTGCCTTCAGCCCTAAGACAGCTGGGATAGGCTCCAGCAGACCCCCGTGACCCTGAGCTCAGGAAGAAGCGGGTATATAAAATGAATGAATGAATGATATATATGGCTCCCCAAATCTTATATATAGATAGGCTTAGACTACAGTATACATGCCAATATTTTAGAGAGGCTATGAAAAATACAAACGGTACTCAGGTGTTGGTGACTAACGCGTCTTGACTTTCTCTTCATTATGGCAGCAGTCTTGGTAGACGGAGGAGGCGTCGTAATGCCAGGCGCGCACAGGAGCGCCATTATCCTCGCAGAGTTTCACTGTTTGTCCTCCGAGAACGGGACATTTTAAGGAGAAACAGGTTGCCGGGACACACAATTCTTGCCTTGCTGGAGACAAACTGCCCAAACTGCTCTCAGGTTGCCAGACCGCAACATTCGCACCCGTTTCAGGCGCCGCATTTGCGGGCGTGTTTGCACCTGCATGTCATTAGTGCAAACACCTTTGTGGATACCCGCACCTGTGGCGCAGATTGCAGGCGCAATCCCGCCGCAAAACGCCACTCATTTTACTGCTGCGCGCCCTTCTTTGAGGATCTGGCCCTGAATGTATTGGTTTTTTTTGTTTGTTTTTTTAATAACACTGTCTTTGTTGATATTTCTACATTATCACATACAACGGGGCATATTCAGTGCAGTTCCAGGTATTGGTATATCCAAATAAACACACATACAGAGTAACCAGATATCCAAATTATGTGATCATATACGAAGTAAGTAAATAAGATACTAAGATAGATGGTCCCCAAACCTTCTCAAATAAGTCTTGTCTCCCTTTCAGCATGTGTGGGATTTTTTCCAGAGGAAAGGCTGCCAACATGTGTCTAACCCAAAATGTAATACTTGGTCTACTTGTTTTTTTTCCCCAGAATAGTGCGTCCATTTAAAAAGGCACATCTCTATAATTCACTCTGTGTATATTTGTGACCTTTTGGGTAGGATCCCAAGATGAAAAAGACCTCCGACCTTTATTCATCCAGCTTCTTCTTTTATCTTATTAATGAAGGCTTGTACCTCAGTCGGATTGTTAAACGTGTGTCTTTTTTTCTGTCCAGCTTCACTGGAGACAATATGCCGTGTCTGAGTCCCAGGCTTCGCAGCTGCTGGCGCACTGAGTTATACTGTCTGTGCTGCTTGTGCACTTTGGGTGGTGAGGTCGCTGTAGAATCGCGCCTGTTGGTTCTCGTAGAGGATGTCTCTCTTCGCTGTAGCTGCCTTTATCACAGCCGTCTCCTGTTTGTAGTTCAGAGACTTCATGGTCAAAGTTCTCTGTGCCGCTTCATTGTCTCTCCTCGGCCCAACCAGGCGCGCACTCTCGAGCACCATCAGATGTCGCAGGGGGACCAAAAATGAACAGGGGTCTGGGCCCTCAGCACCCTCAGGGAGACCCACTAGCCTCAGGTTGTTCAGCCGTGACCTTGTCTCCATGTCAACAACTTTATCCTCCAGAAGTTTGTTTTTCTTTTTTTTTTTTAGCGTTTGAACCGTCTCTCGTAACTCGACACGCTCGTCCTCCACTGTTGACACACGTACCTCCGCCTGTCCAATTGTCTCGGTACAGTCAGCCAGTTCTCTCTTTGTTTCCTCTACGGCAAGTAGGATCCCATGTAGTCTGGCTGAAAAATCAGACTGTAAGCTGTTTATGGCCGTCAATATTTGTTCTTTAGTTTCAGCGAGCTCCTGACTGCTTTGCCCCGGGACCTCCACGTTATCATTAGCTTCAGTGCTAGCACTAGCCAGTGGCGCCTCCAGAATCTTTTTTTTAGGGGTGGCCAGATGGGGACACTTAAAATCTTGGGGTGGCACACCAAAACTAAAAGCCATCGTTTCAGAATATCATTATACTTTTGTAGTAAACCAGCCAGTAGAAAAGTATCAGAAAGACTTAAGGAAATGCCTGCTGATATACTTTGGTTTATTGTGTTATATTTAATGTTACTAATTATCTAATATACACAGACTCTATCTATGATAAACTATAGGCAAAATCAGTTATTCTGACATCAAAATAATAATAATAGTGGTAGTAATAATAATAATAATAATAATAATAATAATAATAATAATAATAATAATAATAATAATGATAGTAATAATAATAATAATAATAATAATAATATTTAGTCCCTCTCAATAGTAATTATCAATTATAGCTGTAATAATAGCTTGAAGGTATTTCTGTTCAGACAAATGAAACTCAGCTATCAATAAAGAAGCTTTAATTGATTATGTCATGATTTCTAATTTAAATTCAAACACACTCAACAAAACATACATTTCTCCAGATTACGTTACTATCTAGCCTAGCCGTCAATTTCATTAAGGCCAAACAGTCATAATTTCACCTGTTTGTCCAGGAACGGGTTGAGCAGCTGCTTTTGTTGAGTCCTGCCTGGCTTCTGGCGCTGTTATGGCCCCTCCTCACTAAGCCTCCGTTGCTGCCTTGTCGTCTCTTTCTCTCCGGGTTCTAATACTCTTTTTAAAATAAGAAGTCTGTGGACTTTCTCTCCATTGTCTGAAAATGACTGACATAACATATACAAGCAGTAGCTAACGTTAGCTACGTAACTCAGTTCTACATGTCAAAAACCCGTCAAAAAGCTGCTCTAACAGGTGCTGTAGCGGCACTATTTAGCACTTCAAAAGCACACGTTACGACGCATACTTCCCCCTCTTCTTTTACTAAAGAATATTTTGACTTTATGACTTATTTTGACTTACTGAGGCTCAGCTCCGATCGGAGCAGAGGGAGCCGAGCCGATTGGGGCACTCCGCACGCGCACACGCTGAGCCGTTGCTGTCTGAGCGCGCAACAGCGGCCGGGGGGAGGGGGTGGGAGGTGCTGTGAGTGAGGGAAGATCAAAAGCGGCTTGCCTGGCTGGCTGCGCATTTGGGGTGAAATGCATTGTAGTAGGGTCAGTACCCTACCTAACCTATACTGGCCCGTGGGGTGGCCAGTAAATTTATAGGGGGGGCCGCGGCCACCCCTGACCACCCCCTGGTGGCGCCACTGGCACTAGCGGCTTCACTGTCATCGCTAGCCTCTCGGTTAGCCGTATGCTCCATGCTATGCATCCCTAAAGGAAAGGTATTTCCATAAGCCTGACCAGTACCTGAACGTGGGCGGAGTCACGGTTGCAAGGCGAACCGAAGGTTTTTTGTGCCTCCCGTGTCCCCGAAACCATAGGATTCACCTTTTGTATTAACCATGGTTTTGTTTTGTTTTGTGGAAGACACCTTTCGTAGGGCTTAGAATGATTTTGTTTCATACTGTTGACTTGTATCAAAACACTGTCCTGAGAGAAAATGTAGAAGCTGAAACGATCACCTGAGTATCACAGTCGTTTATCATTAGACAAGAATATCCGCACAACTTAAGTCCACACAAAGCACAAAACAGCAACAGCTCTATCCGACCGGTGTTAACAAGCTAGCAGCGTTAAAATCACTATAAGGAGTGAAACTTCCGAAGCTTGCGAGCCAGAATCGCTGCCAGCGAACACAACACAAGCAGAGCACCGAGTTAGCGGTGGTAGCTAGCAGTTTATCAACACGATTCAACGCCCGTACTTTGCAAATAGCCTTCAAACTAAAGTTGCTTGAGGTTACAAAACACATTTACAGTCCTCAAGCATGTTTTCAAATATTGTCGTGGCCGACTATTCTCTCGTCGTCCAACAGGGGGCCGAGTGGAGCCCGTCTCACTCCCGTTGGCCACCGCACCGGTGTTCCATTGCTTCTGCATTAGGCTGAACAAACCTCCAACATTTTCTCTATTCGTTCCACTCCGACCGTTGTAGTCCTTGGTGCTTCGGTAGTCGCTCGGCATTGTTTTTATTTCTCCGGACACTGTTTCTCTGTCTCTTTGAGCTTTTTCTTCGGCCACGGAGAACAGAAACGTCTGTAGTTCTTTGTTCTCCCATGGTACAGTTTCATAATCTTTTCAGTTTTTAATACGTGAAACTGTAAAAATCCATTTAAAAATTTTGGTCTTTCGTGAAAGACTGCCTTTGGCTTTCGTCAAAACCCAATCAGTGCCCTGCACGTTGCTACGTCACCCATACGGTCTCAGCTCTGCTCGCTTCCAACCCCAAGGAGGCAGGTACCAAAATCGTAACCCCTGGGACCGTGCTGGGGCTCGTGGAAATGCCTGATTACCGACCCGGACCGTTACCTAGGGCACCTAAGGAAAAACGCCTTAAGTCAGTTTCAAACTGTGTGTGCGGTTTCCTGTTATCTTAACCAACACTGAAGTCTGTCTGCACTTTCAGAACTAGTTTCAGAGTTTATGTCAGGATTTAGTCAGGATTTGGGCAGAGCAGAGTTAAGTGTGACTTACTAAGCTGGTGGCCATAACCCAAAGTCTGAATGTATTGTTTCTTCAAGAAACACACAGCGCTGACCACAACGTCAGTGACTGGAAGGGGGATTATAAAGGGGAAGTGATTCTGAGCCATAATTCCTGTGTCAGTCGTGGGGCTGCGCATTTTTGGGGGGGATTTTTTTACTGGCTTCTTTTTGTGTTGAGGAAATTATTCCAGTGTTTACTCAAGGTTATAGCTTTTCTATGAAAATGGGACATTTGTCTATTTAAATGTCTATGCTCCAACCAGAGGGTTGGAGAGACTTACATTTTTTAAATAAGCTAGCTGATGTTATTAAAACATGTCATGATGATTTTATGTTTTAGGCAGCGATTTTAATTGCACTGAAAATCCTGCTGTAGACAGGAATCATCCTGAGCCACACCCTGGGTCGTCTGACAGGCTCTGAAAACTCATTCGAGACCACAAGCTGTCTGACCTGTAGAGGGTTTTTAATCAAAGCCTGTATTGAGCCATACTAAAGAAAAATGTTTTATCCCTCGCCAGACTTGATCGTTTTTACTGTTTTAAATATTTTTAAAGGGTGTTTAATCCAGCCTGTTGGTTTTATTCAGAACATACGTTTAAGTAGCGCCTGTTGGCATTTTAATACAGCTCTTTTAAATGAACTGGCTTTTAAAACTGGTTTTAAGGTTTTTTTGGTTATCCCACAGAGAGACCCGACCCAATTTCCCCACCACCCAACAATGGTGGGGTTATGCCTTTGTTCTACTAAAATTAGCGGGATGACACCATGTTTTTGGACGCGGGACGTCGCGGAAGCAATCGGCACTGAGTCCCGTCTCCACGCACCAAACCCAGCGCGGTGTCACCCCCGCCGGGAAGCTGCACCCCCCGCGCTTTCACCGCTGCATCTCTGCTGACGTCATCGCGCTGAGATCGCATGATGAAGTGCTACAGAATTCAAGAGTCCGGCGGGTGGCCAGTGTTCTTAGTTGTTGGTCACTTTTGGCTGTAGTGGAACGATGACATCGTTCACGCCAGACTTGAAGAAGCACGCACCTCCGCAGCCGCTTCCCGTCGTGCAGTGATTGTTTCGCCGTCTGGTCCATTTTGTGCGCGAGCAGCGGGCGAAACAATGAACAATCATCCTAACTTTTTTTCTTGGGTGCACCGGCACAAAAGTTGGGTGCACCCAAATTTGTGATCGCATTCAACACTGAAGTTTTTCGGTTCACGTAATTTTAAAAAAAAAAACAAAAAAAAAACAACCTGTCCAATACTGACTTGTAAATGATGAACTAGCAATCTGGTCCACATAATGTCCTTTATTTGAACATCTGCTCAAGAAATGTGACCAAACAAAAGGTGCCTACAGTGCTTCACTGAGCTGAAATTTTAACCTCAAACATCTCGAGATATGATAAAATAAACTAAAATAAAAGTGCAAGTGTTTCAACTGAAAATTCTGATAATCTCATGGCACATCCTGCACTGCAGTCACATGCTCCTCTGGCCACTTCTTGTAGTTTGGCCTTCTTGATCGTTTTCCATGGCTAAACCAGCTTGCCACACTCTCTCTTGCATCAAATTCTTCCAGACTTGGCCCCTCTACACTGATTCTTATTAGATCCTCCACTGTGTCTGAATGTAGGGATGCTCTAATGTCTGATTTGATCCTCTTCTGTGCAGAGAACCCTCGTTCACAAACAGCAGTTGAGACAGGGAGGACCAGCATAATGTGCACAAGGTGGAGGATATTCTGGGGAAAAAATACATTCCAGAGATTTATTTAAGCAGTATGTGTTAGATAGCAAAACTGACACAATCTTAAGAAAGAACATTGATAAAAACTGACCATGTACTCTGAGCAGTAGGGCTCTCTGGTCAACAAGAGCCCCCACAGGCTGAGGTAGGTTTTGTCTTTGGACATCCTGGCAATCGACAGCTTCAAGCCTACAAACTCTTCTTTTGCAAGCTCTGTGTTTACACCATTCCTGAACATTATGTGAATTACACAGCTAATCAATGTGCACTTTAACAAAATAAATACCACCAGCATACATACTATTGTATGAATCCACCTGCTACCTTCTCAAGACTGTGGAGAAGTGGTCCAAGGGAAACATAAGGTCATCAGCTCCATGATCCACCAAGTCCTCTTGGTTCTCTGGCCAGCTCTTGTGGTCAAAAATGTTGAAACATTTGACAGCTTTGGCTGTTCCAGACACAGAGGCACTCTCCCCTATTGCATGAACAAATAACAGTTCGGTAACAAGATTTCTCACCTTCATGTGTTTATGGTGAAAACACTTGCCTAGGAAGCTACATAATCATTTTTAGATGTTTTGCTGTGGATTTGATTGTTGCATCCATCACTTTCCCAAGTTTAGTAGTGAAAGCAACACCATCTCCCGCCAGTTCTGACGCCTGTCCTTTGAGTGTTATTGTCTGCGTGTTATATAAACCATAAATACTGATTGTGAGTTAGATATGAGAAATATTTGTACAAATTCACAGTTCTCTGTTTAAATGATGGAGATAGCCATGTACCTGGAATCTGTACATTGTCATTTCTCCCTCTTCCTGCAGCTGCCTCTTCTGCAGCCTCATGTGAGCCGGGAACTCTGACAATCTTCCACCAGGCTGGGGTCTCACTGCCATTGCCTCTGTGGTCACCAGCAGTTTTTCAAAGCCACAAACTGCCTGTTAAGATATATCAGTGTATTATTATCAACACAACCAAGGATGACCACAAACACAATTCAAATTTGCGCATCCCACTTCATCTCCCTTACCTGTGGGAGGATGATCTCATTTCTCTGAAGCAGAAGGTTAAATGTACTGATGCCACAGCGTTAAAGTGGCAAAAGGCCACAAAAGTAGCATCATCCATTGATTTCTTAATCTGTATTACACAATAATAAAAATTAGTGACATAGAACATTGGTGAACTTAATTAAATTAGAAATTGTAAAAATAAAATAAAATAAAGAAAGGAATATTCTGAAACAATGCACTGGCCTTTGGAGCTTGGCCTGCAATGTCAAGTCAATGCTGATGGTTTCTACAGGGACCTCTATAAGAGTGAGTGGTCAAGTAATCTGGAGGTGCACAGCAATTTCCTCAGTGGTCTCCCTCAAGCGAACCAGGACCAAAGCCCCCAGTTGGTGGTACCGTTAACACTCGAGGAGCTGGAAGCCGCCCTGGGGGGCCTGAAGAGTGGAAAAGCTCCTGGCTTCGACAGCCTTCCTGTGAACTTTTACAAGTCTTTCCGGACAATCGTTGGACCAGACTTGCTCCTTGTGATGAACGACAGCATCAAAAAAAAGGAAAACTCCCATTGAGCTGTAGGAGGGCCGTCATCACCTTACTGCCGGAGAAGGGAGACCTGCAGGACATCAGGAACTGGAGGCCGGTGTCCTTGCTGTACACAGTTTGCAAAATCCTGTCCAAAGCGCTGGCTCTTAGGCTGCAAGAGGTGATGTCGTCCATCATCCATCCTGACCAGACCTACTGCGTGTTGGCCAGGTTCATCAGTGACATTGTCATGGTAATTCGGGATTTTTTGGACCTCCCCAGTTCATTGGCTCTCAAGACTGATTTTTACCAGGAAAAGGCTTTTGACAGAGTTGAACACCAGTACCTGTGGCAGACCATGGGTGCCTTTGGATTAAATCCTGACTTTATAGCCATGATCCGGGTGCTCTATTGTGACATAGAGAGGGTTCACAAGGTCAATGGTGCTCTGAGTGCCCCCTTCGATGTTCAGAGGGGGGTGAGGCAGGGCTGCTCTCTCTCCGGGACACTGTATTCTCTGTCCATAGAGCCTCTGCTCCACAAATTAAGGGAGAGTTTAAAAGGCGTGTGTCTCCCTCAGTGCCATGTGTCTTTTAAGTTGTCTGTTTATGCTGATGACGTGGTGGTTAAAATTAATTCACAAAATGACATCAGTGTTTTAGAAAGAATTGTAACAGAGTTTGATTTTATTTCTTCTTCACGAAAAAACTGAGGGAAGAGCGAGGCTCATATGGTGGGAGAGGAGCTGCGGAGTAGGCTCAAGTTGCCAGGTGAGCTAAAGTGGACAACCGGTGGTTTTAAATACCTGGGCATCTACTTGGGGGACAAGACCCCAAGAAGAAGTTTAAAAACTGGGACAATGTGTTGGAGACGGTGAGGGGAGGTAGAGGACGGAGGACAGTGGAAATGGCTGGTGCCAAAAATGTCCTACAGAGGCAGAACCCTCATCATCAACAACCTGGTCTTGTCCTCATTGTGGCACAGACAGTTTTAGATCCCCCAGCCTCTCTTCTGGCAGAAGTACAACAGATTTTAATTGATTTCTTTTGCGGGGGAGGAACCACTGGGTTCCACAGAGCATAATTTTCCTCCCTAAAGAAGAGGGGGAACAGGGCTTGGTACATCTGGCCAGCAGGGGGGCTGCCTTCAAACCCCAGTTTATACTGAAGCTCCTGACTGGCCCAAGGATGTTCTGTGGAGACCATTAGCCCACGTGCATACTGCAGCGTTTTGCACGCTGTTGCACAGCTTCTCTGCCTTGTTTTTATCGAAGTGTTTTTAAAGTTTGGAACCTCCTAAGGAAGCAGAGGGCAGAGCATGCCGACTCATTGCACTGGCTGTCCTTCAGGGAACCCTACTGGACTACCCTAGCTGGGGGGGTGGGTGACTCTGGACTCTTGGACTCTGTCCAAGGCCCTCCAAGCTGCAGGGATCACAACACTGGGCAAGGTGGTGGAGCTGACTGGTACTGGCCTGGAAGACCCCGTCCTGTTGGCCTCCATGTTGGGAATAAAATCGGAGACGGTTGTCAAACAGCTGCTTTACCACTGGAGGAGAAGACACGAGCACTCCCCTACTCAGTTTGCATGGCAGAGGTTCCCTGGCTCCCATCTCAGAGGATAGTTTTGACAATGTCGGCCTTCTCCCAGACTTGAGCAACTGCTGCGGCCCTCTGCTGGAGGCCAGTCCAGCAGTTTCACTGGAGGTCGTAGCCGAAAAAAACTTTGTAAGAGGAAAAAAACGTAACACGAAGGTGAATGATGGGCAGAGGTTGATCCCTCTGTCATCTGCAAAAAATTGATTCAGTCCAGACTCCATCTCAATTTCACATTTTACAAGAGAGCAGGGGACTCGGATTGTTTCAATGAAATGTGGACTTTTAACAGTGCGCTGTGTGCAGTGACACAGGGGGGGATTATTTATTAGCGACATGCTCATGTAAAATTTTTCTTTATTTCTTTTGATTGGTGTTGCTGAGCTGTGTGTTGTGTAATGTTTGACTAATGTGAATAAAAGTGGCAATTAAATGTTTTTCAAAATCAAATCAATCTTCTTCTTCTTTTTCTTCTTCTTCTTCTTCTTCTTCTTCTTCTTCTTCTTCTTCTTCTTCTTCTTCTTCACCTTCTTCTTCTTCCTGCTGTGCAGCTACCATCGGCCCCCCAGTGGTCTCCCTGGCTGGATGTGGGAACTGTATCCACGTCAACATGTCGCTGCCACCACCGGACCGGGACGCCGGGGTGGACGCCAACTACTCCCTGCTGGACCCGTCTTTCAAGGTCATCTACAAGAGGACAGGAGGCAAGGTATGAATGCACCTCCTCCTCCTGCTCCGCTTTCTCCTTCTGCTCTTCCTCCTGCTCCTCCTGCTCCTCCTTCTCCTCATCCTCTTCCTGCTCTTCTTCCTTCTAATGCCCCTCTTCCTACTGCACCTCCTCCTCCTCTTTCTGCTCCTCCTCTTCCCGCCTTACCTAAAGACATGGTGTCACAGGGTCACCCCCTGGCCTCTTCATCTTTGGCCATCTTGGGGCCAGAGCTGCAACTGACCACTGCCTCCATGTCCTCCGCCTGCAGGAGGCCACCTACAGAGCGGAGAGGCGGACCTTCACCCTCCTCAACCTGCAGCACGGTGCTGAGTACTGCGTGCAGGTTCACACCCTTATCCGGATCAACCACAACACCAGGACCTCCAACTGGACCTGTGAATTCAGCAGCACCCAGCAGCCCAGCAAAGGTGCGACCTCATAACATATCAGACCTGTGTGGTGTGTGTTGTTTTAGATGGGTGCACTTCTGCTTTGAGTAACTTTTGAACACAAAGCCTTAAAAGGTATATGTGTAGTGTAGTGTGTAGTGTAATGTTAAGATTGACTGGGAGTCTTGCCAGTAAAAGTTCGCTAACATTTTTGTCATTTAGGTTTCCTGCCTCAATATTTCAGTCCGCTGACCCCCCAAAGAATCGATAGAAAATATAGAACAGCATTTTTGCAAATTTCTTTCGTTGTGTTTATTTTCACTTTGTACACAATCCACGATCGATCCACGGTCACCGTGTGTTATTCTTCACTATTGTTTTCAGTTTGTTGTAGTGGAGATAAATGGGAAGACCGCAGGCTGGTCATTAGAAGCAGTAAGTCCGTTGCCTGCGGTGGTTGTTGTTGTTATGAGTGGTCGTCTGCACCTCACCACCACTTAGGTCTTCAGACAGACTCCGCTCTCTGTTAGCTCAGCATTGTGTGGAAATTAGCGTTTCCACAGCTTTAACCATTGCTTCAATGCCAAGTAAGGCAACAGAAGCAACTAACAGCAATGCGCGTGTGTGTGTGTTGCTCTTCTTGTCACAGGGTCAGGTCTTCAGACTGACTCCGCCCTCTACTAGTTTAGGATTAAAGCTCAGGCTATAGCTGTAGAAACAGCTAGTTCGCTATCTAGCTGTTTCCACAGCCTTAGCCATTACTTTAATGGAAGGAAGCAGCTAGCAGCAATGTTAAAACTCACTTTTTATGCGTGTGTGTGTGTGTGTGTGTGGGTGGGTGTTTACCTGTGTGTGTGTGCGTGCGCAGCCCCTGCGGCCATTGCCCTGCTCACCGTGCTGGGCGTGCTGGCTCTGGTGGCCCTGATGACCTCCATGCTTTGTCTCCACTACACTGGCTTCCTCTGCAGACTGAAGGCCCTGCTACCTGGAGCTCTGGTGGTAAGAACAACCCAGTCCGCCTCAGTGACCCCTTAACATCGTAAGAACTGGCACCATGTATCAGGCTGCCGACATGGTGGAGTTTCTCTTCCCCAGTGACCCCTCGACGTACCGCAGCCAAAAATCCCATTGCGGCCGACAGAGCATTTTTCCTGATTAGAGCGCAATAGAAAAATCTTTCAACTGTAGATTTTGAAGTTGCAGATTTGTAATCTTTCTAATATAATATTAGGAAGGCCAGAAAATCCCCCGCAAAGAGTGTTACTTTCCCAGCGGGACGTCATGCTGTTTCTTGGCTCGTTGTGATTGGCTAATGTGTCCTGATGTCCCGTGAGTTACAGAGGCATGATGGGAAGGCGGCTCGTTCATTTCACTGAAGTTGTTTGCCCAGCACATATGCCAAATAATTTTTTTTCACACTATGATGCTGTAACTCCCATGAGGCATCAGGACACATCAGCCAATCAGGAGGAGCCGAGACACAGCAGCACGTATGACGCCGTGATGTCACGCTGGGAATATAAAACCTACTTTCTGGTGATTTTGTAACCTTTGTAAAAAAAAAAAATCTAAAGACTTAGTGACTGTGACTGAAAAATCTGCAATTGAAAGATTTGTCATGAACTGCGTTATAGGCTGATATATTTTTGGATTGCGGTCTATGGGAAAAAAGCTTTCTGGGAACCAAAGGGATTTTTTTTTGCTGCAGTACCTCAGATGGCCACTGGAAAAAATTGGCGCACTGCCATATTGCCAGTCTGGAATCCAGTTCTTGTAATACACCCATAATGCTACACCATTAATGCAGGAGTAACCTAAGAAAATCTAGCTGGCTAGCAACACAATTAAAGGGAATTTCGGACGCTGGGGTCCTGATCCAGTAATGATCGGGAGACCAGTTCAGCTCGGCCCCTTCCCTTCCTTTTTTCCTCATTTAGTTTGTTTAACATGTTGACGTCCTCTGGTTTTGTGTTTTTCTTCAGTTGTTTCTGCACCAAAGCTACATCCTGATGCCGGAGACCATCCTCCCTGACCAGGTGTCCATCAACCCCCCCCGCACCACGGACAACCGCCGCCGACGTAACAATCCCACAGTACCACAGGCTGCCACCAGGGGCGCTGATGAGGAGGAGGAAGAGGAGGAGGAGGAGGAAGAGGAAGAAGAGGAGGAGGAGCAGGACGTATACTTGAACCAGCCTAGCAAATCTGCCTCAGGGGACAGAAGCTGTGAGAACTCGAGTGAGGTTCTGAGGAAGGGGGCGGGGCAGAGTCAGTGGGAGGGGCCAAAGGAGGAAGTGACTCCCCTGGACATTCACCCCGCTGCCCCGGGGGGGAGTCTGGGCCGCGTGAGGGAGGAGGTGGAGAAGATGGAGAAGGAGGAGGAGGAGGTGCAGCAGGACTGCTCCGGGGACGTGGACCTCTTCTCAGTCACCCTGGCAGCTCTGGTTGGGTGTGACCAGGAAAAGGGGGAAGAGACTGGAGAGGAAGTGGGCGGGGCTTTTGGGCCGGAGCTTCACACAGAAAACAGCGAGTCAGGTGACCACACTGCTGATGAACAGGATGGAGGGAGGACCGAAGAGGAGGAGGAGGAGGAGGAGGAAGAGGAGGAGGAGGACGAGGAGGAGGAACTGTCCGAGTACATCAGACACACTTAACCCTTGTGGTTGGATTGTGTTACTGCAGCTGAGACACCTCCTGCCAGGTGCCTCACCCCCAATTTACACCAAAAATGTCTGCAGCGCGTTCGCGGCCATTTAAATCAGCATGCAAGTTCAGACCAGGCGTAGCTCGGGCACGTTTCAGAAGCGTCCCAGAAGTGTCAAACCGCACCGCGCTGGTAAAGAACGCCGCCGTTTATTTTTTGACGCTTAAACGTGCCTGCACACTGTTTTTGCGGTCTGACGCGCGGTACGGCGCAAGTAGGCGCAAGCAGGCGCAAGTAGGCGCAAGCAGGCGCAGACCTGGCGTCAACGCCCTGTGACGACACCTCGGCGCATCCAATAGGAAGAGCAGCCGGTTCTGAAAAAAGTGGCCCGATGCAGAGCAGGGCGCCAGTTAGCGATAGAGCAGTAGTGAGGAAAAACAAAGGGAAAACTTGTCTCGCAGTGTCCCGAGTGTAACATTTGATATGACACAGAGTTCTGGGACTCAAGACTAGCTTAAAAATATGTATCTGGTTGGCGACTCTGCTTGGTTTCGGCGCTCTGACTAGGGTTGCCACCCGTCCTGTTTTTCCCCGAATTGTTCTCTTTTTTTCACCACCTGTCCCGGGAAAAATAAAATCTCTCCCGGGACACAATTTGTCCCGTTTTTTTTTTTTTTTTTTTTTCCAGGGAAAATTACAAAACCTCAATTGATTTCCCTCTGTGGTCTAGATAGGGTTGCCAACTCTCCCGTAAAATACGCAATTGTCACATATTTGGTAACTAAAAAACCTGTCCCGTAATGAACTGATACGGGACGCACTTCACTTGAAACTCTAGGAGGTGGCAACCCTACCTCTGACGTTCTCGTTACCTCCGGTGCTCGTACTAGTTGCTACGTGTTTTGCATTCAGGTGGCACCGGAGGCTTTAATAACTGCGGTGGAAAGAAATCTCGTTGTCCCACCGTTTGCACACAACATTCTCCCGCTCGCTACTCAGTGCTTCGCTATCCATTTTGCCGAAAACCCGTGCAAAGTACGTTCCGTGTTGTCTAGACTCTAGAGGATAATGTCCCGACCCTAATATATATGAAAAAAACAACAACTTTACGTTCATGTATTGTCAGGCACAGTTCGATGTAGAGAAGTTTTAACACACATTTAACTGGTGCCGTGCTGTGCATCTGGGCACTTTCCCCCCGGAGACGGCTGCTCTCCTATTGGCCGCGCCTAGATGTCGTCACAGCGCGTTGACGCTCGGGCGTCAAGGCGTCAAACGCCACCCTTGCGGGGCGTTGCGCTCTGACGCCGACGTCGCACATACACAATGAATGGCTGCGCTGACGCCCCCCCCCCCGACGCGTTCAGTGTGTAGGAGCCTTCACGCGTCACAACCGCGTCAAGCGCAGCATGTAGAATCGTTCAGGTAGGGGGTCAATGAATTGGAAAGTGTAGTATCTGAAACTGCTGCTGCCTTCCTATGCATATGACATCATTTGATACATGGCGGAATGTGAACTCAATCTGAACCCGCTGCTGCCTTCCTCCCAAAGAGGGGATTATTGTCCAACCAGATGGCCATTAGGGGTGTAACTATGAATGCATACACCCCCCCCATATCCTGGATCTTCCTCCTCTTCTTGTTGGGAGGTATAAAAGGGGATGCGAACAAAGCATCATTGGAGTTGCTCACATCTGGCCCAGAGACCTCCTCAGGCGTTCCATGGTGCCTGTCTGACTCTTGACTTCTTTGAAATAAACCAGTTTTATCCAACTAAGTCTGTGTCAGTGAAGACTCCTTCAACATCGACATCACCTGAATCCACCAGAAGAATTCACCACAAATTCACGTGGATCCGATGGATTTTCATCAGAATACACTATGTGCTAACTTTTGTTTTTCTATGTGCTGTATTTTATACTTTGAAACGTCGGGCGATTTTGCAAAAGTGAACCGATCGACTTGTGTGCGCGCGCGCGTGCGTATGCGAAACGAAACGCGACCAGCAGACGTTGAGAAATTTCACTCCCCCGCCACCCTTCTCCTGGACTTCCACTAGGTCACGTGATTTCCTCACAGCCTGAGACGTGCAGCGTTCAAGGACCATTGGGCTAAAGTAGCGCCGGAGAACAAATCAAAACGGTGTTTTTGTTCTTTGGCTTGGTTGCGATGTGATAGCGATGTGAAACTGACCCTGCCTCGACTTCAACATATTGCGTTCATATTTCACATATTCAAACTAGTTTGTTTGTACTTTGTATGTTCATTGTTTTCAGTAAACATTTCAAAGAAAAATATCACATGCATGTAGCGGTGTTTTTCCAAAATAAATAAATAAATAAATAAATAAATTTAAAAAAAAAAATTCAAACTAGGTCTTGTGCACGATTCATAAGACCTAGAATTACGATTGTAAAGGTTCCGTGAACGCATCGCTAAGCAGTGCTAGAGTGACGGCACGTACGGCGGAGTTGGGAGTCTCTGAACCGGGTAGATATTGGCTCTTTTCACCGCTGTGTCTGTGCATTTCAGACTCACTTCACTCTCTTCACTCATACTTTTTGACGGGAAAGGCGGAAAAGATTGGCCCGACTTAGCTTAGCTTTAGCCAACTGCTACAAACAGCCGCTTCTTCGGGGAGAAGACCACCGGAGGACAACACAGACAACAGCAGAGCAGCGCGGGTTAGTTTCAGTTTTAGTCAAGTGTGTTGGTGGTGTTGCATGTGGTTGTGAAGGTGGTGGACGTCTGCTTAGCTTGCTGGCTAGTAGCTGCGAGAGTCCAGTTAGCTACTGCGGTCAAGCCAGCCAACAGTTCGGCAAAAGCGTTCGAGCCGCTTTCTGCTTGCTTTGTGTACAACAGGTATTACTGTAACTGCTAACTGCTTCGCAGAGTGGCAGAAGAAAAGAGGGAGAAGCGTGTCTCTGTACTGGGATACTGATTAATATTTCTGAAACATTTGTTTTTTTTTACTCCATGATTCCACTGCAGGCTGCTAGTGCACCACCCCAGGATGCTACACAATCATTTTCAGAATTTTCTGATGGAGCATTTCAAAATAAAGCTCATCCAAAAATTGACGCTTTGTGGTTGTACTGTACTGGATTTATGATTAATAATACTTAGAAAGTCCTAGTTTTCACTCCATGATTCCACTTCAGGCTGCTAGTACACCTCCCCAGGATACTACACGTTAGCCGCAGTCCACCAGCGCCGCTACTTTGAGAAGCGAATTGATTATTATTAATTGATTTATTTTTAACGGACCTACAGGCCGAACTCAGACTGAAAGTGAAAGCGGACGGACGGACGGCCGCACGCAGCGGAGATGGTTCGGTTGTCATGGCAGCGCTCATCTGGACGCTTGCGTGGCTACCTCACGTCCTGACAGGTGAGTGAGTTTGACCACGCCCCCTACTAATTGTCCCATATGACGCAAAAAGAAAGAAAAAAGAAATCACGTGTCGTCGGTGTCGTGAATGAATGAGCTCCGATGCCTCCATCATGACGCTAAAACTCGTGCACCTTATATGAGCAGCCCTTTGTGATGTCACAAGGGGCACTGACTGGACACAGTACCCCCACACAGTGACAGCAGCAGCAATCTCGCTGTCTGATGATGCCTGTTTTGTGTCCTCCACCTATTTCTTTTTTATTATTACTGTAGTTTTTGTCGGGGGGCCAGGAGCACTATGATGAAAAACTATAATCAAATGGAGAAAAAAAAAACATGCGTTTCTGAATTGGGCGTTGGAGGGGCAAGTCAGGAAACATTCAAACACTCATAAATATTACAAATTTTAAAAACAAAAAATAAACAATAATCCACGACTAAGAGGCAAATGTTGTCCTCACCAGCTTTCATGTGAAACAAGTGCAACTCGCACAAGTCGTCATTGTTCTGTTGTTTGTTCCGCTCCAGCTGTGAATGAGCTCCCTCCGGTGGTCAACCTGACCCTCAACTCTGTGCGATTCAATCACACCCTGACGTGGGAACCTGGACCCGGGACGCCCGATGGAGTCCGCTACGCCGTCTCTGTCCACACCGAATCGTGAGTCATGAAGTCACATGACGAGACAAACAAACAAACAAACAATAACCACGCACCACCCCACCCCTAGGATTTATTTATTTTTTTTAGCAGTGGGGGCAGGCTCTCCAGGGAGCTGTGGCAAAAGACAATTCACAGCAGAATTTACTTTTCAAACCTATTCATTTAACCCTAACCATCTTTAAAGACCGAATCTAAAAAAAACAACAACCAAAAAACAAACTAGCAGTAAAACGCTAGCAGTAAAACGCGACATGCTGGAAAAGAACGCCGCCGTTTATTTATTTTATTTTATTTTTATTTTATTAAATTTATTTATTTTTTCCCCCTTTTTTAATTTTTTTAATTTTTTTAATTTTTATTTTTTTTTTATTTTTGGACACTGCGTCCCTACTGCGTCACTCGCAGCAGGTAGGATCGGTCAGACAGGAAGTCAATGGTGTAAAAACACGGTGAATCCAGTTAATTGTCATCATAATACACAATGTGCTGGATTTTTACTGTGAAACATCAACGGGACGCATCGGCTTCAACGCTGTTCAGTTTGGCCGTCAGGCAATAAAACAGATTTCACTTTGAATCTGAAACTATGATGAACAAATTGCATGAATGCTTTAAATACCTGCATTCGGTGTGATGCCAGCAGTTCGGTTTATTGTTATTTTTCTTCTTTTTTTTTTTTTTTACACACATCGATACTTTGAGACGCTGCTGGGACGGACAAAGGAGTTTTGTGTCACTGTTGTTTTCTTTAAATGCGCGCGAAACTGCCTGGGTTGTCGCGCGATCTTGCAGAACAGCAGCCTGACTAACCCTTCTAGCGGGACGCTACACTAACCTTAGCCCCGCCCCCTGCCTCTACCCTCACTCTCTCCCTCCCACCTCCTGCAGGGGCACTTCCTGGTTGCCGGTGGTGGGCTGTGAGCGTGTGCAGCGCCCCCTGCTGGCCTGCGACCTGACGCTGGCCCTGCCGGACCCCCACCAGACATACCTGGCCAACGTCACGGCGCTGCTGGAGGGCTGGACGCCTGGCTCCGCCCTCCTCGAGGGCATCGAGCCAATCAGAGAGAGTAAGTTGGGCTGGGTAGCCACACCCACCCCTTCCTCAAAGACCGTCTTCCTCCATCAATTAAGCTCCGTCTCTTCCCTCCCTGCAGCCAAGCTGGACCCACCGAGGCTAGTGGTGACCCCCTGCGACAAGGGGGCCCTGTGTGTGGAGGTGCTGCCCCCGGTGGAGAACCTCAGGACCATCTACCAGGAGCTGAACTTCCAGCTGGAGATCAAGACTGCTGGCACCTTGCATAAAATGGTTGGCTTGCAGGACTCACCCGCCCTCCTCCCTTTACCCCTCACTACCACCTGTGTGTGACCTCTGACCCTTGGCCTCCCTCCTCAGGAGGTGCGCTGTCCGAGCAGGGAGAGGGTGCTGGAGAACCCGGTGGCCGGTCGGCAGTACTGCATCTCCATCTGCTTCCTGGACAGAGTGGGCTCCGGCTGCAGCCCTCCCGTCTGCGCCAGCACCGGCTCCACCTTCGACTCAGGTCAGCACCGCCACCCTCCACCTCCCGACACACACACACACACACACACAGGCACACACACACACAACTGTGGTGAGCAGGGCTTAAAGTATTCCGGCACTGTGCAGAGTGTCCAGCATTTGACTATGATTGAGAAAAAAAAAAAACACATCCACAAAAAAAACTTGCCAGGCCCCTCCCTCTAACTGCTACTGTCCAACCGTAGGTTAGCAACCATAACTATGGTCACACATATTGGTCGAGATCTAGCAGCAGTTGATGCTGCGTTCAAGACACCTTTAAAGTCGGTAATTACTGGATGGAAATTACACATAATGTGCATCTTCAAAAATAAGCATAAATTGCGGCTGCATGTGGTTTCATTGTTCAGCAAATAGTGACAATATGCCACACTATGGGGTAGATCCACAGAAAATCTGTGTAAACAGCGCCAAAAACGGTGATTCCGTTCCACAGCGAGGACGCAAATGTGAAAATGCTCCGAGGCGCAGGGAGCGGCAGGGCTGCGCCAGACTCATTTGAATGTATTTAAATGAGTCATTACGTGCAAAAGGACACGCCCCCTTCTATGCAAATATGCCTCATTCAAACAGCGGCAGATCCATGAAGAGTTTGCACTCGTGTCCGCGCGCAGTTTGACAGACGCAAACACCGCCAGCCAGAACCAGGCGCAGCTTCTGTCTGTCAAAGTGTTTCTGGCTTCTGAGTGAAACTTTCCTCTCTGAAAAGCCTGAAATATGTATATGGCTCCCCAAATCTTATATATAGATCGGCATAGACTACAGTATATATGCCAATATTTTAGATTGGCTATGGAAAATACAAATGGTACTCAGGTGTTGGTGACTAACGCGTCTTGACTTTCTCTTCATTATGGCAGCAGTCTTGGTAGACGGAGGAGGCATCGTAATGCCAGGCGCGCACAGGAGCGCCTTTATGCTAGCAGAGTTTCGCTGTCAAACACACGCACTCACCGACAATCTTTGGCGCAAACTGCGCTCAGGTTGCCAGACCGCAACATTCGCACCTGTTTCAGGTGCCGCATTCATGGGCGTGTTTGCGCCTGCATGTCATTAGCGCAAAAGCCTTTGTGGATACCCGCATCTGTGGCGCAGATTGCGGGCGCAATCCCGCCCGCAAAACGCGCCGCATTTTAGCTAACTAAGCTAGTTAAGAGTTAACCTGTAGTCTAAAAGTTTTCTCAGAATGGTCTTGACGCAGCCGGCTGCCTTGTGCTTTCACCGAAATCGGATAGGAAAAATTGGAGACCAAATTCATGAAGCCAAGGGAGGACGTTCTCATTGAGAAGGACATTAAAAACTGATGGCGCTGGGCGTGGCTCCAAGAAAGGGGTGGAGACGACAAGCCTTTTGGGAGCTGGTGCCAGAAACTCAGAGTGCCAGGAGCATGTTACTGTGTGTCATGCTCGAGGAAGCTGGTGGATGCAACTAGCGGCAAAAAAAGTTAGCCTACGCCACAAAGGAGACCCCGGCCACTAGGGACGGGCGATATATTGGCGTTTGCGATATATCGTCAAAAACATTCACCGCGGTTAAGAATATGTCATCTTGCGCTGATAACGATAAACTCTTGTTGATGACGTAATTAAGTGCGCAACGCACTTGCTGCTGGCAGCCGGCAGCTCATGTGTCGCACAATAACAAGCACGGGGCTGATGGCGTAGCCACCGCGCTCCAGAATCCATCGTGCGTTGTGTGCAAAGTGAAAATAAACACCGCGGAAACGATTTGCAAACATCCTGTTTTACTTTTTATTGATTTTCTTTTGGGTCGGCGCACCGGGATGTTGAGGCAGGAAACGCAAATACGTTGGCCAACTTTTACTGGCACAACTCCCGAGTCAATGTTAGCAGATATTTAAGTTGTAAGAGATTCGTTAAAGGTATTTCATTATACCTTTCAGAACTATAACTGTGATAAACATTGCATATGACTTTTAAATGGTGAATGAATATACCTATGATTGATATTTTACGTTGAACAATATAACAACTATGTCGCAAATAAATGCTTGGTGTGCCATTATTTTGATATATTTGTTTAAAAACGTGTGCTATCAGCGCACAAAAGTAAAACACACAAGTGTGAAGATTTAAGCAAGTTAAGTTAAACAAAAGTCCAAAAAAATAGGTGGGGAAAATAAAGAAGATAATCGTGACTAATGAACTCATCGAAAAAAATAATCGATAGATTAGTCAACAACAAAAGTAATTGTTAGTTGCAGCCCTACCAGTTGCTAATTGAATAATTCTCATGAATTAGCCTGACTAAGTTTCACATAAGATTGTTATCTTTACTCTCTAAAATTCACATTTAAACTGTAGGTTATCTTGTACCGCGTCAAGCACCTTGCCAAAAAGGTTGTTTGCCAAATTGCCTGTGTGGATGCATCGGATCCACTGCCGGAAAAAGTTCAGGCTCAGGATTTTTTTTTTTTTTTTTACTTTAAGCCCTGGGTGAGAGAGTGTTGCATCCAGAACTGTCCTTCATTAGGATGTTGTACTGCATGCCTGTATGCCACACGGCCCTCTCTGGCCTACCAGGGGTACTGTAGTTACCATTAGTCTGATGCTATTGAACCGCAGTGGCTTCTGATGGCGGTGTTGATATTGGTATTGATAATTTTCATGATGATATTGATAATATTGATATTAATAATATTGATAATGATTTTGATTTGATATTGACATGGATATGATGGTGATGATATTGGTAATGTTATTGATATTGGTATTATGGTGATGATATTGATAATGTTATTGATATTGGTATCATGGTGATGATATTAATATTGATATAGATGATGGTGATGATATTGATATTGATAATATTAATAATATTGATAATGTTATTGATATTGATATAGATGATGGCGATGATATTGATATTAATAATATTGATAATGTTATTGATATTGATATAGATGATGGTGATGATATTGATAATATTAATAATATTAATAATGTTATTGATATTGATATAGATGATGGTGATGATAGTGATGAGGTTGCTGATGTCTCATTTCTCTCCTCCTCTCAGATGCCCTGATCTCCATCCTACTGTGTCTGCTGGTTCTGGCTGTGGTTGCCCTCGTCGCGCTGCACTTTTACACCAGTGCTCTCTACTCGGTTCCACTGCCTTCCATACTGGTAAGAAACACTCGTGTTGAGCTTGGCGTTCTGCATGGAAAACAATCTGCATGAAGTTTCGTTTTTATTTCCCCTTCTGGGGGGAAACTCAGAAATTCTTGGCACCACTATTTCTCGGTAAAGTGAAAGGAAGTGGCTTGCAGGTGGGAGCGGGCGAGCGTGCTGAGCTCTGCGGTTGGGGTCAGGGCTGCGCTTCTCTGCACTGTGGAGGCAGAGCTCCGCAGTGGTGGCAGGAAATGGGCTAATCAATAGTTGCTGCCGCCGCAGTTCAGGGGAAAAAAAACAAGCGACAGCAGGAAGTGAAAGAGCCTCTGAGCGCTCGTAGGGAGTTTCTGCCTTGTGGTCCCATTGAAAAGGTTAAATCAGTCGAGTGAATCCTCTGTGAACTGAGGAAGTCTTGATAGATGGCAGTCAGCCAATTGCACACCTGCCGTGATTATTTCTATTTTGTTATTTATCTAAGGTCCAGTGTGTAAAGTTTGGCCTGATTCAAGCCTGTGCAATTAATTTAATTTTCACTGCGATTTCGATTTTGGTGTCAAACCACCTCCAAACTCCAGGGCTTGAAAGTATTCTGGCACCGTGCTGGATGTTGTTTTGTGTTTCCATGTTCATATGAGGCCATTTTGGGGGGGGGGGTCGACGTTTCAGTTCTACGTTGATAAAAATATATTGTAAAATGATGATTATTTGTGTTAGTGGTAAACTGTTGGTTTAAGTGCGTAACTCGGGTTAATTGATTGATTGATTGAGTGGTCACCTGGCTCAGTGGGAGGAGCCTTGCCATTAAAAGGTGGCTGTTCTGGCTTAGCTCAGTGTGTGTTGGGCTGCAGTGAGTTAAAGCAGAGCTCCTCAGCTGTAGGGTTGTTTGTTTTTTTTTTGCCTTTTCCTGCGTGTTTTGCATTTTTATTTTTTCAGATATTGTTTTAGATTTAAATACATTTCTAGCAACGCCTCGACTACGCCATCGTTCCACTCACTTTTTTTTAAGTTCTTCACGACCCCCTTCAAGACCCCACGTGACCCAAGATTGTTACCTTTGCGTTCTAAAATTCACATTTAAACTGTAGGTTATCTTGTACCCTACCAAGCACAGTGCTGAAAAGTTGTTGTATCTATGCGTCGGATCCAGTGGGAAAAAATTCAGGCTCAGGATTTTTTTTTTTGTTACTTTAAGCCCTGAAAATCATATCAAGTTGAAACGATTTATTTGCAAATTTTCTCGCATGCGCAATATATTCCCGTACACGTGTTGGCAGCCCAGCTGACTTAGTGAATGTTTCTCGGTTGGGGACGGCTCTACTCGGCACAGAACGGGTGCATTTCCAGTGGCTTGGTTACCACCTGAGCGTGGGCGGAGTTACAGCGCGCAAGGTGGACCGGAGGTCCTTGAACGTTTGTTGTGTCTTCCATGTCTCCAATTCACAGGTTTTTTTTGTTTTTTTGTATTGACTTTGTTTTTGTTTTTGTTTTTTTGCAAGACATTTTAGTAGGGCTTAAAATGATTTTGTTGAATACTGTTTACTTAGAAAATGTAGACGCTAAAACAATCACTTGAGTCACAGAGTTGTTATATATATACATTATTGGACAAAATATCCACACAACTTAAGTCCACGCGAAGCACAAAACAGTAACAACTTCATTCAACCGGTGCTAACAAGCTAGCAGGTGTTAAAATCGCTATAAGGAGCAAAACTTAAGAGGCAGAATCGCCGCCTCTTAAGTTCCGCTGCCAGTGAGCACACAAGCAGAACATGGAGTTAGCGGTGGTGGCTAACAGTTTATCGACATGATTCATTGGATGTGCTTTGCAAATAGCCTTCAAACTAAAGTTGCTTGAGGTCACAATACACTCACAGTCAACATACATGTTTTTAAATATTGCCGTGACCGACTATTCTCTCGTCGTCCACCAGCCGAGTCGAGGCCGTCTCCCTTTCATTGCCCATTGGGCCGACATCGACAACAAAAACCGCCAACATTTTTTCTGTTCGCTCCACTCCGACGGCTGTGGTCGGTGTTTCGGTAGTTGCTCGGCAGTCGCTCTGTATTTTTTTTTTTTTTTTGCGTGTCGCTCGTCCGTCCAGCTCTCTTTGAGCTTTTTTTTTTCGGCCACCAAGAACAAAAACATCTGCAGCTCTTTGTTCGCCCATGGCACAGTTTTATACACATTTCAGTTTTTAACACGTAAATTAAGGTAAAAATCTGCACGCGGGGCATTTAAAAATAACAGTTTTGGTTTTTATGAAAGACTGCCACTCGGCTTTCGTCAAAATCTTAACCAATCAGTGCCCTGCCCTGGGCTACGTCACCACTATGGTCCCTGGTCAGCCCGCTTGGAACCCCAAGGAAGCAGGGACCAAAATGGTAAGGGTTGGAACCTTGTAGGGGCCAGTGGAAACGCCGACAAGCTGAGGCGAGCCGAGCCGAGTCTTTAGCACTAGTGGAAATATTGTTTCTTGCTTGCGCTCATCAATGAAACCTGATCATGTTAACAGGCTGGTATTTCTGGCGAAAAAAAACCTGAAAGTAACCTTGCCAGCATTTGCCATATTTGCCTAAAATTGTTCTTAATGTAAGTAGTATCTAACCCATGCAATTTTATTTTTTTTTGTCGTAGCATTGCATTAAAGCAAAGACTTTTTTTGAGAGAGTGAGAGAGAATCAATAAATGCATCAAAAATAATTGTTTGAATAATCGAAATTTCGATATTGAGCAAAATAATTGTAATAATTTTTTTCCATAATCGAGAACCTGATTTTTGAATTTTATATCAGATGTCATATATATATGTGTGTACATATACTATATTTTTTGTATATATGTACATGTGTATATATACATATATACACATACATGTATATATACATATTTATATACACATACATGTATATACATATATGCATATATATGTATATGTATATGCGTATAATACGATTTGTATATTTACGATACGATTTGTATATTTACGATACGATTTGTATATATACGATACAATACGATTCCCCCCCAATACGATGCAGTACGATTCAGCACAGTTTGATCCAACACAATGCGATTTGATTTGAGACTCCAATGCAAAGGAATGATGCTATGCAATTCAATGAGTTTGATTATTTATCCACCAAAATACAAACATTCTGTATTTTTCTATTTAAATTTAAAGGTCTTGTGTGAACAACTGGTTCACAATTAACAATAACAAGGCAAGTGCAATGAAAAATAAATGAACCTTTCCTTATTGCTTACAAATGGAATAAATGTAAATTCTTATTGCAGTTGCTGTAAACAGACAGCAGCCTAACTGTCATAATAAAACAGTCACGACAGTGAAATAGCTTGGCTGTGATGAGAAATTGAAGACAGAAAAAGATTCAAATACTCAAAAAAAATAATAATAATGTCAAGGTTCCTTGAACTCAATCAAAATCAGTGCACAATGCAACTACTCATTGGTGTGTGACTTTCAGTCCATACTGTATTATTCAACCGACATGTTCCATTCTAAGCTTTTTCTTTAGGAATATCAGTTGATCCACATGATCGGGTTGAAGCAAACTGCGTGCTGTAACTTCCAGCAGCGCTGTAGCACTGTAACTTCCAGCGCAGCGCTGTGCTGTAACTTCCAGCAGCGCAGTGCTGTAACTTCGAGCAGCGCTGTAGCACTGTAACTTCCAGCGCAGCGCTGTGCTGTAACTTCCAGCAGCGCTGTGCTGTAACTTCCAGCGCAGCGCTGTGCTGTAACTTCCAGCAGCGCTGTGCTGTAACTTCCAGCGCAGCGCTGTGCTGTAACTTCCAGCAGCGCAGTGCTGTAACTTCGAGCAGCGCTGTAGCACTGTAACTTCCAGCGCAGCGCTGTGCTGTAACTTCCAGCAGCGCTGTGCTGTAACTTCGAGCAGCGCAGCGCTGTGCTGTAACTTCCAGCAGCGCAGTGCTGTAACTTCGAGCACAGGGCAGTGTTGTAACTTTGAGCATAGCACCCCTTCCTGTTCTTTGTTGTTGGGCACTTTTGGCTGTAGAATCGTTCCACGAATAGCCGCGGAACAATGGTGTTGTTTGCATATATATATATATATATACATATACACATATATATATATATATATATATATATATATATATATATATATATATATATATATATATATATATATATATATATATATATATATATGTATATATATATATATATATATATATATATATATACATATATGTATATGTATATATATACATATATGTATGTATATATATGTATATGTATATATATATATGTATATGTATATATATATGTATATGTATATATATACATATATGTATATGTATATATATATACATATATGTATATGTATATATATACATATATGTATATGTATATATATATATATATATATATATATACATATATATATATATATCAGTTCAGCTTCTGTGTGTGTGTGTGTGTGTGTGTGTGTGTGTGCGCTCGTTCTGCTTTTCCTGCAGCTGCACCGCTGTGCGTCTCCCCACTTCCTCTCGTCGCGTTCATCTTTTCTTTTCAGCGGCGGAAAATGTGATGACAATACGAGGACACACACGCGCGAACACACTCCTACACACACGGACTGAACAATCAGCCACACACAACAGTCAGTCTTTTAATTAATGGTCCTTTACAAATCAGTGTTGAAGCAACACTTCCCCCTAGAGGTTAATATAATTAAGGCAATTTAATTATTTTTTTATTTTTTGTGATCAGCTTTTTATTTCCTTCCAATTATTTCCTTTCTTGTATACAGTCATCTACTTTATTATTATTATTATTATTATTATTATCATTATTATTATTATTATTATTATTATTATTATTATCATTATTATTATTATTATTATTATTATTGTTGTTGTTGTTGTTATTATTATTATTATTATTATTATTACTATTAGTAGTAGTAGTAGTAGTAGTAGTATTCCCAGGGATGCACCAACAACTTTTTTACATTACGATTAGAGTACTTGCATTTCAGTACTATATATACTCACCTATACTGAGTACTTATTAAGGCCAATACACATCACAGAATTACTTGATTTTGGTTGATTCTTTTTTTTTTTTCTTACCACAGATGTTCTGTTATTTGAACAACATTCCTCGTCATGTTTTTCTAGAACAAGTCTCACTGCATTACAAACCGTATCGACCCATATTTTACGAGTACAAGTAGAGTACTGACCCCCGGTATTGGTACTGATACCTCTAGTTATCACTCTCGTTATTGTTATTTACTTCATTGAGAAGTTTGAGGCAGGACACAACCAAATGTGACGTGAGTGAGAAGACCAACGTTCGTTCATTAAAAGTCAGTTACAGATTGAGTGAGATGATGAATCGGGGTCTCTCAGAGTCGTAACGTTCTGGACCTTCTGTCTCCCCTCAGACATCCCTCACACACATGGACGTGACTCTGCTGCTCCACAGCCCATCTGAGACCTCTCTGTTCAGCATCTGGGCCACAGCGCCCCCCTCAGGCACCCTGCCGTCACTGCTGGACTGCAGTGACGAGGAGAGTGTCACAGAGAGCCATGGGGAAGGAGCGGGAAGAGGAAGAGGAGGAGGAGGAGGAGGAGGAGAGGGAAACTACAAAGGATGGCTGGGCACCAACCTTCCCTCCATTCAGCTCTCTCCTCAGCCAGCAGCTGGAGCCACCGTTTCCACAGAGAGCAGTGCTGCTGACACGGAGGGGGGTGTGGTGAAAGAGGAGGAAGTGGCGGAGGAGGTGGACAGCCGGGACATGTACCTCCTCAATCTGACGTTGGGCGCCTGCAGGAGGCAGGAGAAGGAACAGCAGCAGCAGCAGGAGGAGAAAGAGGAGCCTCCCTCTACTCCTCTAGAAGTGAACCTCCTGACATTGACTTTCGGCACCCAGGGGAAACCAAACGAGGAGGAAGAGGAGGAGGAGGAGTCACCACCTTTGTCTCATCTGACTGGGGGAGCAGAGGGAGCGGAGCAACAGACAGAGGAGGGTGGGGAAGAGGAGGAGGAGGAGGAGCAGCCTGACTATATCAGCCGCTCCTACTTCTCCAGACAGAACTGACTCCTCCCACTGTCTCTGGGAAACAACACCACTTCCTGTTTCCACTCAATGCAGCAGCTTGAGTGTTTTTTTTTTTTTTTATACATAAACTTTCAGGGGACTGAAAGGGGGCGGGGCCTCCTGAAGCGACACCTTCTAGACGATTTTTCTATGTTCGGCTAAACTAATCTAAGCTAGGCTACTTCCTGCCCCTTCTTCCCCCGAGGAGCAACTTCACTGAAATGAACGGGCCGCCATCTCGGACACGGGGGGCGTGGCTAAATACCACGGAGCTTCAGAGACGCGTTCCGCTGTCGCGCTTTTGCTCCTTTTCAGTCAACATTAAAGCACATGTTTGCTACATATCCCATGATATATCTTTGTTCTCCTATGAGGTGGGTCAGCTAAACACCCGCTCCTGCTCGAGCCTCTCTGTCACATTGTAGAACCCGTTGTGGCCCAGCAGTCAGAAAGTTTGCCCACCCTTGTGCTTGATTCATGTGACCGCTGTCGTGCATCCGTCGTGCGTCTTGCCATACCGTTGTCATCTCCTGACACACAGTTTATTTTTTATTTTTTTGATTAATCATTTACTACACAACTGCGGAACGCTCGCCGCTCAGCCGTGAAGCTCAGCCAATAAAGTTAAATCCCAGTCTTGTGTTGCGTCATGTTGTGTCTCAAAGTGTAAATGTACAAAACGAGATGAAAGAATAACAAGGAAAGTCAAAAGTGAGCGTGTGAGGCGGCAGTGGGAGGGACTTCTGGGGAAACAGAAACTCACAGAAACTAAAGCTCACAAAACACTCGGCTCCTCCTCCTACCAACTCGTATCTGTTACTGTTGCTGCTGCTGCTCCAGTAGCCTCCAGGACAGAAGATGAGCTGCTGGACGTTTCTCCTGCCGCTGCACCTGGGTAACACCTGCTGCTCTCTGTGTGTGTGCGTGTGTGTGCGTGTGTGTGTGTGTGTGCACGTGCGTGCTCTTAGTCCCACAGCTGATCTTTAGAATCACAACTGATAAGAATGTCAGTCGCAAATAATGTCAACTGATATTTTCCATTTCATAGTAACTGCATTTTAGAATAGTTTCATTTTGCCATAATAGTAATCTAATCTAGTCCTAGTAAAAAAAAAAAAAAAATTCTTGTCAGAACTGGCAGCATTTTCTTAAATAACAAGAAAACTGGAAACTTTTTTTAAATACTTTTTTTTCTCTTTTATTCATTGTCTCTTTTTATATGTGAACGTTATACTTTTAAAGTTAAATGTTTCAATAAAGCTCTGCGATAAACTTGACCCGGGTGTCACCCTGCCTTTGCCCTGTGACAGCTGGGATAGGATCCAACAGACAACTTGACCCTGAGCTCAGAAAGAAGCGGGTACTGAAAATGGATGGGTGGATGTTTCAATAAAGTTTTATTTCTGAATTTGTCCTATGATAACAAACTTAAATAACTGTACATCGTTTGCACACCTGCAGCGCCCTCTGTTGGACGCTGCAGGTGTGTTAGCATCCCCGCTAAATGTTGAGATGTGTGTTGCAACAACAGGCTGCTGACACACTTGCATTTGTGTACGATGGTGCGTCCATTGTGCTTTGTAATGTAGCGGCGTACTGCTATACGTGGCGAGAGTCGGCCTTCGGTGTTAATTCAAGTGCACGTCACACAATGGTGTAGTGTACGTGACACACAGGTATACGCCGTATAACCACTAGAAAATGTGCAAAAATAGGTATCAGTATGTTGTTTTGTTGTTGTTTTTGACACAAAGGTCATTTTCTTGTTTAAAAACTTCAGAACATTTGTGCCTGTTTTAAGAGCACCTGCATTTTTTTTAACTGCCGTATACGGAGCTAGCTAGCTAGCTGGATAGTTAGCTCTGTAAGCACACAGCATTGGCAACATGACCAAACATAGTTTAACGCGCAATTTTTTTTTCTTGTGCGTTAAACAATTCCCAAGTATTCAGTTTGGAGCTTTAGCTTTAGTTGAGACCGTTAGCGGCTAAGCTAATAGTCAAACATTTCAGTCCGACTGTTAGCATCCTGGAAGTCGAGCGTGAAACCCTGCACACTTCCACCCGAACTGGTAGAAATGAAGAAATTAAATTTAAAAACAAAATTTAAAAAAATCTCTATTTTTTTGAAAGAACTGAATGTTTCTTTTGGATTTTGGTTTCTTGTTGGTTTTTGCTTATTATTTAGAATAGAATAGAGGCCTTTATTAATGCCTACAGTGGGGAAATTTGCATAACTACAGCAACAATTTTGTGCAAAAGAAGGACAATTAAATCAATTTAAAAATAAAATACAAGTTAAAATGTAGAGTAAGAAAGGAAAAAAAAACATTTACATCATATTGAAAGTTGGATTATTTACTTAATGTACTTATTTATTTATGTATCTATAATCTTATGTTTATGTGAAAATCAGCATAATCTCCGAAATGTTTTGTAAATAAAGTGTGGATGTAAAGCTCTTCTCCCCTCCAGCGGCCTGCATGCCCCTCCCACCACCCTCCAACGTGTCCATCACTTCCTTCAACATGGAGCACATGCTTCACTTCCAGCCGGGTGTTGGCACTCCGGCTAGCAGCCGCTTCGCCGTGCAGACCTACAGGTACTGCGGAGGGCCGCGTGACTTTGACATTTGCACCTTGATCTGTGTGCGTGCGTGCGTGTGTGTGTGCAGACAGAATTTATTTTTCATCTGCTGTCATTTCGAAAGCGTGTTTTGTTAAGGTCACGAAACAGTGGTGGACCTGTTGTCTTCAGTTCAGCTGCAGTAGTTTTGTCAGTGTAGTTGGAATTGATTAGAGGCCTTCAAATGTAAAAAAAAAAAAAAAAAAAAATCGACACTGTTGCTGCACTGCATCTGTTGTTGAATCGAGAATCATTTTGATTCAAAAATCATTTGAATCGAGAACAGATTTGAATCAAGAATTATTTGAATTGAGAATCGATTTGAATTGAGAATCGATTTGAATCAAGAATCATTTGAATCCAAAATCTATTTGAATCGAGAATCAATTTCGGATGGAATCACGGGTCAACCAAGATTTGCACCCCTGGTCTGAGACCCTGTCATGTTGGAGGTGTCTCATGTAGCTCCGCCCCCTGACCAGTCTGACACTGACTCAGTGGTTCTTTTTCTCTCTGACAGAGAAAGAGGAGGAGGAGAGGCAGGAGGAGGAGGAGGGGAAGGAGGAGAAGGTTAGGGAGGAAGAGGAGGAGGGAGTGGAGGGGGGGGGGAAGGAGGAGGAGGTAGAGGAAGAGAGGGAGGAGGAGGAGAGGGAGCAGGAGTCACTTCCTGTCTCCTCGGGACGACTCACACTTGTCATTGTGGTTGCTGTGTGTCTCGTTGTGTCTCTGGAGGGGCCGGCGCTGGTGGCCAGTGGCCTCCTGCCAGCAGCTGGCAGCTGGTCAGACCTGCAACCTGAGCCTGGACCTCCAGGACCCCCTGCAGGACCAGCGGGTCCGGGTCCGAGCCATGGACCACCACCATAACCACACCTCTTCCTGGAGCCTGACACCCTGGTTCCACCCACTGACCCACAGTGAGACACACACACACACACACACACACACACACACACACACACACACTCCTCCAGCCTCCAAACACCCATTGAATCCTGTTGCCTGACCTCAGCATCCCATCTTCTTCTCTTCCTCTTCTTCCTCCTCCTCCACTTCCTCCTCCTTCTCCTCCTCCATCTCCTCCACCTCCTCCTCCTTATTCTCCCCCTCCTCTTCCTCCCTGCTTGCAGCTGTGCTCGGACCTCCTGACGTCACCTTGTCCGGCTGTGGAAACTGCCTCCACCTGCAGCTCCGAGTTCCCACCGCCAGGTGGCGCCAGCAGCTGATGGACCTCTACAGGGAGCTGGTCCTGACGGTGCGGAGGAGCCGGGATGGAGCCAAGGTAGCGTTTGTGCATTTCCTGTTAACAGGTGTGCAGCCGCACGCGCGGAAAGGACGTTAAACTTGATCTCATTGAAACGGGTGTGTTCTGGACCCAATTGCAGTACAGCAGACATACAGGTTAAGTTGAAAGTGTCTTTAATCAGGAATCAGGCAGGACATCAGAAATCAGAATTTCAGGGACACGCAGGCATAACACAAGTACTACCTACTAACACCAGTTTAACAGCAGAGGGCAGCAAACACTCGGCGGCAGCACTGTTTCTGGTGTGTTCTGGCGCTAAACTGCAAAAAAAGAGTACATTTTTAAGAAAAACAAATTAAAAAAGCTAAAGATTTAAAAAAGCATTAATAAAAAAAAACTATACACACTCTTCGTACTGCGTATTCGGCTGCGTACTGCGTAATGCGTCGTGTGGCGTTCCCTACAAAGAACGTTATTTTGTTTTTCATCTGATAATCTGAATCCAAATAATCTCCATTACTGAGCCATTGATTATTCTTTTACCAACCAATTCCTCCTCCACACACTCCACAGACGTTGTTTACACGGAGACAGATTTTTATATGAAACCGCACATTTTCTAAAACGCTCTAGACAAAACAAAATGCGTTTCAAAGAAGCTGTCTTCAAAGAAATTGCAGTTTACACGGATACGCTGGAAACAATGGAAAACACTGTACTACCTAATATGCCAGGCCTGATGTGTTTACTCTCTGAATGAAAAAGAAGAAGAAGAACACTTGAAGCATGCTGTGTTGAAGCAGAAGCTCACAAGTGATGGGAATTCTGACCCTTCTCAAACCCTAACCTCAACCCCAAAACCTAACCATAACCCCCAACCCCACGCCCAACCATAACCCAAAACCTCAACCCTTATTCTAACCCCAACCCTACGCCCAACCATAACCCAAACCCTCAACCCTTATTCTAACCCCAACCCCACGCCCAACCATAACCCAAACCCTCAACCCTTATTCTAACCCCAACCCCACGCCCAACCATAACCCAAACCCTCAACCCTTATTCTAACCCCAACCCCAAACCCAACCAGCCCTGGACTGGCCGGTCTGGCATTTCTGGCAGAACCCAGAAGAGCCGGCAGTCTCTGAGGCCGCAAAGCCCTCCACCCAAAAAAATCTAATAATAATTATGGAAGAAGCCCCTCCCACTACCTCCAAAGTGACGCTGTTTGGGGCTGCTTTTTGTGCGTGTGAATTTGAACTTGATGGGAGTTATGCAGTTTAGTTATTACTGCGTTTGTCAGTCTGTGTGTGGAGTATGTGAGGCTGTTGTATAAGAAGTGTTGGTCATTTAATGGATGGAGGAAGTGAGCGCTGTATTTGACACTGACTGAGACGAGATCACTGGCTATTAATGTGGCATGGACTATTATAAACGAAAGAAGTTACATCTACTATTATTTTTGAATTGATCTAATTAGGATACAGGCATGCAGAACAGAAGCTTGGCAATGCAACTCAGTCACGGCTGTTAACCAATCACAATTGTATATATATTGTTTTATTTCGTTTTGGCAGCTGTCCAGAGCCCAGGCCAGGATGAAGGGTCAACTCACCAAGTAAACAGATTCAATTTAAAGGTCACCTATTATACTAATTTTCAGACTTTTGTATTTGATATCTGGCCCCTCCAGAGCAGCAACACACGATTTTCCGCGCTGAAAGCTTTTTAGATTTGCGTATCTCACGTCTCGTTTCCTCGTATTTACTGCATCCCGCAAAAACGCTCTGTTTCACTTCACTCCACCCCCAGCCTCACTTCCTCAGTTAGGAGTGAAGAGTAAACAGCAAACTTTACAAAACAGGCACAATTTAAACACTTACCGTCGCGAAGGCTTCACCCTTTAGCAGCTGTTTACCGGCTAATCCAGCTTCGTACGGACCCAGCACGGGCTGAGTTACGGCCGCAAGGCGAACCGAAGGTCCCTGGGCGTTTTTTGTGCCTTCCGTGTCCCCGGAAATATATTTTACTTTGTATACTCACCGTGTTTTTGTTTTGTATTTTTGCAAGACATTTTAATAGGGCTTAGAATGATTTTGTTTCATACTGTTGACTTGCATCAAAACACTGAACCAGTCCGAGAGTGTGTCTGAGCTTGGCCATGAAAGGAGCTCCGGCACACAATGACGTCATTGCGTTCTCAGTGTTGAAAAAAATCTCCGTGAACAGAGCGTTTAGAACCATGCCCAACAATTTGCAGGGCTCACGTCGCATGAACGTCATTATTTGACGATTTTCGATCGTTTGACGATAGGGTTCAACACTGTAACAGTTTTTAAAGCTCAGAAAAGTGGAAAAGCATCATAGGTGCCCTTTAAAGTTGTCTTGTTATGCTTGGCATCCCACTAGGTGGCTCCAGTGACCTTATTTCCAAGCACCACGGTCACTGGAGCTGATCACTGCCACTCATGTCTCATCTCAGCAGTGTCTCTCCGCGCCGCAGCGATGTCAATCATCACTTAAAAAAAGCGTCTGCAGTGATGTCTCGCGCGGCGGCTTGATCGGTTCACGTGAGGATTACAGTGTCGTGCGACAGTCCAGGTAGTTTTGCCTGTATTCAAAGAAAACAACAGTGACACAAAACTCTTTTGTCCATCCCAACAGCGTCTCAAAGTATCGCTGTGTGTAAGAAATAAAAATAATAATAAACTGAATTCCTGGTATCATACAAAATGCAGGTATTTAAAGTATACCTGCATTTTGTTCATCATACTTTCAGATTTAAAGTGAAATCTGCTTTATTATTTGACAGCTGAACTGAACAGCATTGAAGCTGATAGGTCACGTTGAAGTTTCACAGTAATACACAGCACAAAAACAAAATCCAGCACATGAAAATCAACTGGATCCACTGTGTTCTTCACGCGTCGCCACCGCGTCAAGCGCAGCAGGTAGAATGGTTCAGGCAGGAAGTCAATGATTGGAAAACACGGTGGATCTGGTTGATTTTCATCATAATATACACTGTCCTGGATTTTGGTTTTCTATGTGTTGTATTTTACTGTGAAAGGTGAACGTGACACATCAGCTTCAACACTGGCTGTGACTGTTCTGCTGTCAAACAATAAAGCAGATTTGACTTTAAATCAGAAACTATGATGAACAAAATGCATGTATACTTTAAATACCTGCATTTTGTATGATACCAGCAGTTCGGATTATTATTATTTTTATTTTTTACACAGAGCAATTTTTAATATGATGGAAATTTTTCATAAAAAACATTATAGCTATTATAAGACGGTAGATGCGTGTTTGCTGAAATAAAAACAAGAGATGTGCGAGACGTGCTAGAAAGTCGAGCAGTTGTTTACGATAAACACTGTATTGCTTTATTCGTTTATGTTCAATATGTATGCATTGGGTGCTGGCCCGGCCCATCTGTCAATTCTTAAAAGTCAATGTGGCAAAAAGTTTGCCCACTCCTGCTCTACATGTATGTGTAGTTTGTGTTTTGGTGATGGGAATTCCACCTCCTTTCAGACAGCTGGTTCTTTTGGCTCGGCTCCCAATCAGGTGCCGGCTCTCTTCATTCACTTTCAAAGTGCTGGCTCATTCGGTTCATTCGCGAACGAGCCATCCCCAGAGCTCGCTAACAACATTAGCACCACTGAGAACAGAATGAAAGATAGCTCGTGAAAAGACAGGGTTGAATTTTTCTGCCTCGAGTTACTTAAGAACACAAAGCATTAAAAAGGTCCACGTAAAGGTTGGCTGGGAGTCGTGCCAGTAAAAGTTTGCTAACATTTTTGTCATTTAGGTTTCCAGCCTCAATATCCCAGTCCGCTGACCTGAAAGAAAAATAATAAAAAAGTAAAACAGGAGGTTTGCAAATCGCTTTTGTTGTGTTTATTTTAACTTTGCACACAATCAATAAGTCCTGGGAGCAGCAGCAGTTGTGGTGGGAAGTTGCGTTGCTGCCTGGCAAAAAAAAAAGAAGAAATGATTAACTGCTGCCTCGCTTTAATTACCGACTTGTGATTTTGACTGCACGTGCCCATTCACCGCATTGAGGCCCATTGTGCAGTTTGGCCTTTTATTTTGCAGGCGTTACAAAATGCCTCTGGCAATCATCCACTTCATCCTCCAACCACTTCTGCTGAAACTTGCATTTTCCCATTTTTACTTCATTTGATATTTCCTCCGCTGTTTCGCCACAGTGTACACTCCCTCATACCCACTCACTCACTCACTCACTGAACGTTGCATTACAAGCATTCGATGTTGTGACTTTGTGCACTGTCCGTAAAGAAAATAGCCAATTAAAAGGTTCCACCTGTCAACCATTACGCTATACTTCCGATCAAAATGAGATCTGTTTAAGATTAGATTTGATGAAACAATGCATGAGTTGATTTTGATTTTTACAAAATGAAAATGTTGTTTCCATAGCCTCCCTTAGCTTCAATGCTAAAGGGAGGCTATAGGAGCAGCGAGCAGCAACGCTAAAACTGACTGTGGGTTTGTGTGTGTGTGACAGTTCGAGGTCATCCTGCCCTTCAAGGAGGAGGCGGTTCTCTCGTACCTGCAGCCGGGGGTCGAGTACTGCGTCACCACTGCTGTCCGGACGCCGTTCGGTGGCCGCAGCCTGACCAGCCAGCCGCACTGCGCCTTCACCAGCCCCGCCCCGCCCAGTGCACGTAGGTCACATGACCTGCTCTCTCTCTCTCTCTCTCTCTTTCTCTCTCTCTCCCCCCCTGTGATGTGTCCCCTCAAGGCGGTTGTGTTGTTGTTTCAGTGAGGCTGGTCTACGTCTTGGCTGCAACCTGCGGCGCCCTGGGCCCCTTGCTGGCCATCCTGCTGCTCTGCGGCTCTCAGCCTGGCATCAGGCTGCTCAAGAGGCATTTGCTCAGGACCATGGTAACCACACCCCCACACACACAGCAGTGCCCGCCCACCACATGTCGCCCTCTACCAACCAAAGCCCCCTCACCTTTATATCTGTCTGTCTGTTTGTCTGTCTGTCTGTCTTCCCAGTCCTTCGCTCGTCAATGTTGTCAGAGTGGTGGAGCGGCGGTGGCAGCGCCAGACCCCACAACCTCAACCACACAGAGGAACAAGGAGTCAGCAGAATGACTGACTGAGAAGAAGAAGAAGAAGAAGACAAGATAGAGGGATTTGCTAAATGTCCTCTGATGATGAAGGAATGGATTTTTGCAGCTATTGTACACATGAATCTTCTGTCTATCTATCTATCCAGCTATCTATCTATACATCTATCTATCTACGGCTCAGTACGGGTGTGTTTCCACTACGACTTGGTCCCAGCTCAGTGTGGGTGGAGTTATGAAGGTCTCTTGACGTTTGTTGTGCCTTCCGTGTTTCCAGATTCATAGGTTTTACCTTTTTGTAATGACCGTGCATTTGTTTCGTTTTTTTGCAAGACATTTTAATAGGGCTTAGAATAATTTTGTTTAATACTGTTGACTTGTATCAAAACACTGTCCTAGCAGAGAAAATGTGGACGCTGAAACAATCACTCAAGTCACAGAGTCATTTCTTAGTAGACAAGAATATCCTCACAACTCAAGTCTACAGAAAGTGCAAAACAATAGCAGTTTCATTCAACTTGTGTTAACTTGTAGTAGTGTTAAAATCGCTACATGGAGTGAAACTTAAGAGGTAGAATCGCTGCCAGCAAACACAAAACACAAGCAGAACATGATATTAGCGGTGGTGGCTAACAGTTTTTAAAGTCAAAGGGCCAATTCCAATTCCTCCCTTAACTCCTCAATCTCAACCCTCGCCCTTAACCCTCAATCTTTGGCCCTCAATCTTTGGCCCTCACAAATAAGTGTAAGGGCTTAGAAATGGGACACCCCTTAAGTGCAGTTACGTCTTCAGACTGTGGGGGGCGGCCTTACGCCAAAGGTACATCCAGTCTATCAAGAAGACGACGACGACGAAGGAGAAGAAGAAAAAGACGACGAAAAAGGAAGAAGTCCTCCGTCGCTACACAACGAGGTATACAAGTAACGTGAAGCCGGGACCGCCGGTCCGGTTGACAAACATCGTAAAGTAAAAAAAATAAATGTTACGCAACAACAATGTCAATAATCCATAAAAAAAACTCTTAAACTAAGACAATAAAATGGTTTCGTAATATTTATATCTTTATTAACTAAGAAAATACTTCCATTTGTAGCTCGCTTTTACATCGCCATCTTTTTCGAAGATGTCTTGGCGAAAATACACAATGCCTTCTGGGTAGCCCTTACTAGTGTTAATTTTACCGTCCATTTTTAAAGTTTAGTCCAGTCTTAGTCTGGTTTAAATTGCCCTTGTTAGTTTTTATTACATTTAGTCAACCTTATCCTCTTTTTATTTGGTCAAGTTTTAGTCGACTAAATGTCAAGCATTTTAGTCTTTATCTTAGTCCAAGACAACATTATTTTTGTTAGTCTAGTTCAGTCAACAAAAACTGTTGACATTTTAGTCTAGTTTTAGTCAGGACAGTTACTTTAACTGTTCACTTTTTTGTCAGCAAATAATACAGAACATATCCATCTGAACTAAAGTTATATTAAAAAGCCTTTTCTCTCATCCTTTCAATAAAGACACACATTAGTAGTCAAACATGTTGTTGTTGTTGTTGTTGTTGAACAACCTGGGTATCTGTAAAAACTAAATTTAACAATTAATTAATACTAAAAATATACAAACTATCATACTTTAGACACAATTGCAATGTCCTTTTGATATTAATTTGAAGATCTATAGCATTATATATCATTAAATAAAACATTGGAATGCAAAGTCCTGGAGAATAAAAAAGGTGACTGAAACCAGGCCAGATATAAACCACTTACTATATTAATAGTGATGATAACAATAATAGTAATGTCCTAAAGTTATTTTGGAAATTGTGGACGTGTCAGCTATACATGTTAGCTGACCAAGACATGTTTTTTTTTGCATATTTGATGGTTAACTATAACATGGTTACTATATGATGATGGTTACTATAGTTCATACTTTTGTCTGCCTTAAACCAACATGTAATCCATCTGAACCATAGTTGCCTGACTAGAATAACGCATCTACAGTAGCATCATTTTAACTTCACACATAATTTTCTCAACAAGTGACTATGGTCCCTACATGCTAAAATGCCAATGTGCTAAGAAACTAGCGAAAGTTAGCGAGCATTAGCTTGGGATCGTTTTAGCATTATTGTTGTAAGTTAACCTGACACACAACACCACGTTGGTTTGCTGATATGTTGTTAACAACGACGAACTTTGTATTAACTTACCCGCATTTCTTTGTGACGAACGGTGACGTGTCTCTTCAGGTTTGTTGTGTTTTTCCCACTTATTTTGTATCCACATTGCTTTCCTTCGGCTACAATTAAACATTTGGTTTTGTGCTCCCAGTCCAGGTAGCGAAAATGCTTCCACACATCAACTCTCCTCTTTCTTCCAAGCCCCCTTTGAAGCGTGGCCATTTTACTTTTTTATATTTCATCAAATTTTACTGCCATAAATTTGTCCAAGTCAAGTGTTTGCGTGTGTGGGTATGTGTGAATGAGTGAGCCCGCTGAGGATTTGAAAGGGGGTGTGTCTGTGTGAGAGTGTGTAGAGAACAGCGGGTGCTACGCAGAGCGATGCATACGCATTACGCAAAGGAGACGGGAAGACATAAAATATATATCCTTTTTCGTCCCGTTTTAGTTCGTGAACTAAAATGACCATAAATTTTAGCCTTGTCTTTGTTTAGTGAACAATATTTTAGTTTCGTCTTTATTAGTCAACTAAAATGCATCCTGATTTCGTCCCAGTCATTGTTTATTCACGTGGGGTTTAGTCTCGTCTCGTCTAGTTTTCGTCCGTTGAAAAATGGGCGTTGACAAACATATTTCGTCCAGTTTTCGTTAACGAAATTAACACTCGCCCTTACTCCCAAGGGTGGTGCCGGAGAATCTCAATATTGAGGGCGATACAGCCCTTAAACTCGTCCCTCAACTTGACGTTGTTAGAATTGGGACAGCACTTGCACTTCGCGGGAGCGCGCATTTTTGAGATTGAGGGTTGAGATTGAGGGTTAAGGGAGGAATCTGTCTCTCTCTCTCTACAATTTTTGTATTTCCTTCTCACCCCAACTGGTCATAGGCAGATGGCGGCCCTCTGGAGTCCGGATCTGCTCTTGGTTTCTTTCCACAGGGGAGTTTTTCCTGGCCACTGTCGCACTTGCTTGCTCTGGGGGCCCAGTTGGTTCCATTTTCTCTGATTGTACAAAGCGCTTTGAGACGTCTTTGGATGTGATTTAGCGCTGTACAAATAAAAGTTGATTGATTGATGTTTTTCTGCTGACTTTTATTTTGACACCCGGATGTCAATGTCAGCTAGGCGGAAGCAGAGTAGAGTGCCGAACACTTGAAGGTGACCTATTATATTAATTTTCGGGCCTTTGTATTTGATTTCTGGCCCCTCCAGAGCAGCAACACACAATTACCCGCACTGAAAGCTTTGTTGATCTGCGTCTCTCGCTGCATCGCTTCCTTGTATTTCCTGCATCCCGCAAAAACGCTCCGTTTTACTTCACTCCACCCCCAGCCTCCTCCGTGTATGCCTCCCGCCCAGCCCACTCTGCTGTGATTGGTCACGCTCTTGGTCTCTGCTGAGCTGCACTTCCTCAGTTTGTCGGTGCGGGAGTTAAAAAGTAAACAGCAAACTTTACAAAACAGACACAATTTAAACACTTACCATCGGGAAAGCTTCTTCACCCTTTAGCAGCATTTTAGCGGCTAATCCACCTTCGTACGGACCCAGCGTGGGCTGAGTTACGGCCGCAAGGTGAACCGAAGGTCCCTGGATATTTGTGTGCATTCCGTGTCCCCGGAAACATATTTTACTTATTGTACTGACCGTGTTTTAGTTTTGTATTTTTGCTATCACTTGAGTTACAGAATTATCTATTATTAGACAAGAATATCTGCACAATTTAAGTCCACCCAAAGCAGGAAGAGCTCTATACGACCGATGTTAACATGCTAGCAGCGTGAAAATCGCTACAAGGAGGAGTCAGAATCGCTGCCTCTTAAGTTTCGCTGCCAGTGAACAGCGGTGGTGGCTAACAGTTTATCAACACGATTCAGCGGTTGTACTTTGCAAATAGTCTTAAAACTAAATTTGATTGAGGTCACAATACAGTCACAGTCCACATTCATTGTTTTCAAATATTTCCATGACTGACTATTCTCTCGTCGTCCATCGGCCGAGTCGAGCCCGTCTCACTCCTGTTCCCACTGGGCTGGTGTTCCATTGCATCCGCATTAGGCTGAACAAACGTCCAACATTTTCTCTGTCCTTTCCACTCTGACGGTTGTGGTCCTTGGTGCTTCTGCAGTTGCTAAGTTTTTTTGTTTTTTTTAATTTCCTTCACACAGAAAAAACATTTTCTTGGAGCGGTGCACTTCTGGGCAGAGCGGGGGAGTAGCATGGCCATGTAGGGGAATCCGGCACGCATTGACGTCAATGCATTCCCAGTGTTAAAAAAAAACAACTTTGGCCTCATTTTAACATTGTAACAGTATTAAGAGCTCAGCAAAGTGGAAAAGCATCATAGGCATCATAGAGGAGAGGCAGCACGAGTCAGAGGCAGTGCAAGTCAGAGACAGCGAAGAAGAACGGACGGTGCAGAGCAAAGTTTCAAGACTACTACTGGTCAGGGGCACACACGGTACATATATTACCTTTGTTCAGTTGTCAACAACGAGTGAATTATAACATTTTTTCATATGACGATGTGCTGGGGGTTTTTTTGTGTGTAGCATTACATTGCTGAAGCAGATTGTCACCTGCACACCTGAGGTACATCAACGTTGATTTGCACTGCCGGGGAAGCTTTAGTTTTGTTTATTTTAAGATTTTAATCAATTATACTTGTCTTGGTAGATGAAAATGCATGATATGAGTTTTAATAAAGTTTATTTTTAATTGATAAATTTTATATGAACTTTAACTTGTGTAATTTTTGATTAAAGAGAAAGACACTGACAAGACATGAACACATGACTCACAGAGCAATTCATTGAGGTGGACTCCATCAAAAATGCGCTGGTACATCAGTGCTTGTTCTTCTGGGGCATCTGGGATCAGTTTGGTTCCCTGGGACTTAAACTCTGCCATTACAGGACAAGTCGGCATCAGAAACGGGTTGATCCATATGCGCTTGCGAAGTTGGCGGTGACTTTGAAGGTGAGATTTTGTGCAATAGAGAAATGTAAATAACACTACCACTACTACTACTACTACTACTACTACAACAACAAATAATAATAATAATAATCATAATAATAATAATGATAATGATAATGATTAAAGCTGCAAGCAGCGTTTGCGGGACTGAGCCGCCGTGGCCGACGCGACCCCCGATGATCCCCGACCTCTGCCGACGCCTGCAATTGACCCCCATCCTCTGCCAACGCCCGGCGACATCTGCTGACTCTGAAAGAAGTCTATGCAAATAATGCAGATTTTTCACCTCCAGTTTTTTCTTCTTTTTTTTTTGGAAGATGCTGTCAAATGTAAATTATAGGTCTTGATGAGACACACACGTGGGTGTTTGAATGACGCCTGTAGGACTTCCCTAAAGGGAATTGCAGCCATTTATGTGTGTGTTGAAAAAGAGGGAGAAGAGGTCTAATTAATCACCACAAAACTCTGTATGCAAATGATGCAGATGTTTTACCTCCATTTTTTCTGAAGTGGCTGTCAAATGTAAAATATAGGCCTTTATGAGACAAACACGTGGGTGTTTGAATGACGTCTGTAGGGTTTCCCTTAATGAAACTGCAGCTATTTATGTGTGTGTTGACAAAGAGGGAGAAGAGGTCCAATTAATCATCATAAGCCTGTGTATGCAAATGATGCAGATTTTTTTCCCTCCAATGTTTTTTTTGTTTTTGTTTTTTTTAAGTGGCTGTCAAATGTAAAATATAGGCCTTGATGAGACAAACACGTGGATGTTTGAATGACGTCTGAAGGACTTCCCTAAAGGAAACTGCAGCCATTTATGTGTGTGTTGAAAAAGAGGGAGAGAAAGAGAAAGCCATTTCGGTGTCTCCATGAAAGATATTGGTGCCATCTTTAAGCTAAAGGCCTCAGCGATCTAAATATCTATAGTAATCCGGGGTGTGAATAACGTTGTAGGCGTGGTCAGTGGAAAAAAAACTGACTTTTTTTTTCTTCCGTTGGGGCGATCTCAAACAACTCGAAATATCTCACTACCTGTTTGTGACACACCAAAAATTAGAGTGTACGCGACGTAGAGCTTGATGAGACGAACTCGTGGGTTTTTGTTGCATGAATTTTCGATGTTCATAGTTTTAGTTTTCTGGTGTTTTTTTTGGACTTTGGTCAGTTTTGACATCCATCGACTTTAAAGGGCTATAAAATGAAAACGGTGCAACGCATCCAGACCAGTCTTTTTACATTGACCTTCTGACAGTCCAGTTTGTGCAATACAAAAGTTTTGAAACTTACAGCCTTCACGGTTGTTGAGTTCTGTCACTCTGGATGATTTCAAACAAATGAAAATAGCCAACTTCTGGTTTTTCAGGGGTCAAAGGTCAGAGTGTCAGAATGCAGGTCTGTATCTAACGAACGCGTGGGTCTTTGACCCATGTCGTTTCGGCCTTCCTAGAGGGCGCTAGAGGCTTTTTAATTTTTTCAGTGGGCATTTCGAGCGATTTTTGGTCAATTTTCAAAGTGCATCGACTTTGGAGGGCCGTTGCACGAAAACGGTTTGAGTTATGAAAAAGATTTTGATGATTCTTTGTAATGAAGGTCCAGTCTATGTCATACTGAATTTTCAAGCCCATCGGACTTGCGCTTTCAGAGCCTTATGTTTTTAACGTGAAAAAAGAAAAGTGGAAATAACTCACTTCCTGTTTGTCGGGCGACAAAAATTAGATGTCAGGCTTGAAGAGAAGAACCCGTGGAATTTTTCCCCATATTTTTTCAACCTTCCTGGTGGAAGCTAGGGCCATTTCTAATTTTTGGACGGCTCTAGGGGGACGCCTCTAGGGGGCGCTAGAAGTGGAATTTTGCCTTTTTTTTCTTCCTTTTCTTTCATTTTGTACCAGTTTCTACCTCCGTGCCAAATTTGGTGACTTTTGGAGCATGTTTTGTAAATAATAATAATAAACATACGAAGAACAATCGAGTCTTCGCCTTGCGAAGACCTGCTCTGATGAGAGCAGGCCGTCGCTGAGGCTCAGTCCCGAATAAGAAGAAGAAGAAGAAGAAGAAAAAGAAGAAGAAACGGACGAAGAACAATCGAGCCTTCGCTGAGGCTCAGTCCCGAAGAAGAAGAAGAAGAAGAAGAAGAAGAAAAAGAAGAAGAAAAGGACGAAGAACAATCGAGTCTTCGCCTTGCGAAGACCTGCTCTGATGAGAGCAGGCCTTCGCTGAGGCTCAGTCCTGAATAATAAGAAGAAGAAGAAGAAAAAGAAGAAGAAGAAGAAAGTAGGACCTGCAGGTGACTCTCATTAAAGGTTGTAATTAGCAGTCTGACAGCTAAGTGGGGGAAGGGTGGGGGTGACGACAAACAATATATATTGTCTACACAAACCTGTTCCATGCAGCAGGGAATTGCATACATAATTCTCTGCTGGCCAGAAAGTGTTCATGTTTGAGAAGCTGGATTTTTTTACTGCCGTCATTAAGCTGTAAATCTCCTCCCGTCCTCCCGCTCCAGAACACAAAGAGTCGGCGGCGGCTCCGCCTCAGTTTTACCGCCTGGTCCTGAGAAAGAGAGGAAACCTCACAGAGGACGAGTCAGTGAGGAGAGGTGGGGAGAAGAGAGAGGCTACATCACACACAGCGCAGTGAGTCCGGAGATGGAGGAGAGAAGAATGAATTAACCACATCTGACTGGAGGTTTTTCACACTGATTTTGGTGTCGCATCAAAATCCACAAAGATTCAGATTCACTGTAATTGTCACTCAGATGCACTGTTTAGGGACATGCATGTGAAAAACCTAAGCAGTAAAGAGTGTTGCATTGTGCAGCACATGGCTTATTGTCCCCAGTGCGACAACTTTATGCGACTACAAACCACAAACTGTGGGGAAGTGACGCCATCACAAGGTGAAGAGAAGAGCTGCACAGTCTAGTTTGAGTCAGTAGTGAGTCACATGTTTTTAGAGACGAGTCACGGCCACTTCAGATTAGTTATTGGCCCGCAGGCCATAGTTTGGACACCTGTGGTGTAAACGAAAGAGACCCACTGTGGACATCAGGTTGATCTTCAAAGGTGCTGCTTTGAGATGGAAGTAAACTCTAAAGTAAACACTATAAAATGCATCAGTGGCTAGAGGAGGAAAGGTCTCAGTGTGTAGACTAACAGCGCCCCCTGGGGAATTTCACACGGGTGGCATAGATCCAGAATCACCACCGGGGGCAGTGGCAGAGTGAGTTCTACTGGTCCTGGTACAACCGGCTCACAATGTCCAAGATGTTCAGGCAGAAGTGGCTCCAAGTAGCTCAACCGCACATTGACAACTGGACTTCTACTGGTGGTCTCCAAGTTAGCTCCTAGATACACTGGCACAGTCACTTCACACACTGAATTCAATCTGCAGGTAAATCACAGTTCCATGTGGCTGCTCAGTGCTAGTAAGAAACAGAACCTTCCAGTCCCGTCCTCTGATGGTGCAAGTGGGACTCAGCACCAGCAGCCTGCTGGAGCCGCAGCTCCTCAGGTTCATTTCTCTTTGAAGGCTGCAGCACCTAAAGCTGCAGAGGAACTCAGGAGGATCACGCCGAGGATCTCCTGGCTTAGACCGGAATCTTTGGAGGACAAAAAACCTCAGCGGTGGTTTGAAGTCAGCTGTTCAGGACCCCAGATTAATTCTCCATCTTTGTCACTTCTTCTCAGCATGAAGATGAAGGTGGCGCTGTGAAGCCAAAATGTGCCACTTCCTCTTCGCATGGTTTCAGCTTTCATTGTTTTTTTTTGTGTGTGTGTTCGACTGATTTATTTAGAATTATCCTCATATCTTTAAATTTCATTGCTTTTGTTTTTCCTTCTTAAATCAAAGCTGCTTTCTCATGTTTTTGAAGGCCATGTTTGAGAAAATGCCATTCAATCAAATCCAGAAGTATTTTCATGAACAAAAAGACACTGACTCAGGAAAAATCCAAACTCTAAAATACGACAAATTTCAAACATGACCAGTAGATTTAAGACTGAGAAATAAACAGAACAAAGTAAAATATAAAATCTTTGACAACAAAAAGGTTTTGTTGTCCCAGGTGTCCCAATTCCATCGCAAGCCGATCGGTGCGGAGCCGATTATCACCCGGGTCGCTTGCCGGGTTGTTTGACCCGTTTTGTCGTGCAACAGCGCGGCTCGGTGAGCAGATTCCACCGCCACCAAATGCTGATTAGTTGCGGGACATCACCTCGTTTTTTGGCCAGTGGAATACACAAAGGCGATAGGAGGGACGGAGACTCATGACGAGAGAGAAAAAGAGCAGGGGCCACAATGCAAATGGACTGAAAAGGTAATGCAACCTCAGTCCCCTCAGAGAGAATCTTCTCCAAAGCAGGGCAGATAATTACAGAGAGAAGAAACAGGATCAGCCCCTAAAAGATGAGGCACTTGGTTTTTCTCAATGTCAATCTTCACTAAAGGACAAAACTGTTGTCTGAATGCTGATTTTTTTTTTCTTTTTGTTTTACACATTTTAATTTATTTTCTGTTGTGTGAGTTTCCGTAAGCTTATGTTGTTTGACTTTACATTTGTTTAGTAGTAAAAAACTAAAAGTTTAAAATTGTTAATAGTTATTTAAGTTCATTTGTAAATAGTTAAACATTTGTTTTTTGCACTTGCTTAGTTTTTATCACTCTGTAGAGTGTATAAATAAAGGTGTGTTTATATTATAAACATTTGATATAGTCCATATTTCTTTTTTTACATTAGTAATTCATATTACGCATAATCTTTTATTACTGTTGGTAATAAATTATTTTCGGCACCAAAAAAATTTGTAGAGCCGAAAGAGCCGGCTCTTTTTAGTGAGCCGAGCCAAAAGAGACGGTTCTCTAAAAAATAGCCGCAATGCCCATCACTACTAGAGAGCGTTCAGCATGCTACAGTGGAGCGCGCCACTGTGGACTGACTTTACTATGAGGGAAAGTCTGCCACCTGCTGGCAGGAGCAAACACTCAGCCTGTCAACCCCCCAAAATAGACAGTGACGTCTTAGATGTGTCCATTCTAAGAAGACTGATTGACACTTTAGTGGAATTGTCTCAAAAATCCACTGGATAAATAACCCATACTTAATATTTAAAACTAGAATGAAAAATGTATTTGGTGAACAGGATGAAATTTGTAGAAACAGTTTGTAACAAAATTTGCGACTGTTATTTTGGAACAGGGGATAGATAGATAGAACTTTATTTCAGTTTATTTTATTAGGGAAAGTCTTTATTTTTCAGTAAAAAAGAAACAGAAATTTGTCTTCGACACAGCTTAAAAAGAAAACCACTGAAGCACATTCACACAGATAAAAATAATAAAAAGTAGGTTATTTTTTGCTATTCAGAACAGTTATTGCAGAGGGGATGAATGATTTTTTACTAGAAATAACAAGTTAAACCGCTCTGTTACCACTGTTACCATATATACACAGTATATATACTCTATGTTCATACTGATATTTATATGTTACTATAATTAATGATACTGATCTATGTGAAGACAATGATCCCATTAATGAGTTTTCAATAATTATAAACAATGACTGAACAAGGTAAACAAGATAAAACAGAATTTTAGACGCAGCTCATCGAGTTGTGCAATTCTTAGAACAGGCCTGCGGGGGGCGACTCACGTGGTGCCAGGGGCGGCCTGGTGTTCCTGAAGCAGGGACCTTCTTTCAGTAGAGCTGCTTCACACCTTTGTTGCTCCTGTATCTCTGTCTTCAGTTGCAGTCAGGATGAATCAATAACAGACGTTGAGTCTCTCAAACTGCTCAGCAGAAAGTGTGTAGAGCCGTCCTGCGAGCAACACTTGATCTGAACCTACACCATATGTTGTACCTTTAATTTGAAGGTCACCTGGCAAGAAGACACTCAGCTTCACACAGTGTTTGCTTCCTGTGCTCCAAGGCAACCAGCACAGACACAGTCTGACACAGTCTGTAGATCCTGTCTGTCATCTGATGGCCGTCCAGACGCGCTAGCCGAGCCAGCGGTGGGTCAAACTGCATGAATGCAGTCTTGTTGGACCAGTCACATATTTTAATTACTGCATTATTCCACATTGTGGCTCTGCTACTGTGGGCTTGTGTGCTTGTGCCACGATGGTGTCAGGTGAGAAGAACGATGACATGCAACGTCTTGGTGTTTTCAAGGAAATGAGCTACATCACTGTTGGTGACAAGTTCACTTCAAGCAGCAACCGTGAGTGCTTGGTCTTCAGCACCTTCTCTTCACCACTTTATTCTAGCTGCTCACGATGCAATGTTCTCTCCTCTCGAGGTCCGTTCAATGAGTCGGCCTATCGTGGCCGCCAAATGCAGGCAGGAGCGGCCAAACACAAGTGTGCGGGAGCGACAGCACCGTCTTCAGCAGAGCAAGAAAAACCTCAGCAAGGCCTTTCTGCCCTGCAGCGGCGCCAAGAACCCGTAATAACGTCCAGACACAAACCCTCCAGGATGTTCTGGAGGCTGCATAAGACTGACTGAAGTCTTGGAAGACCAGGGGCCAATACACATCCTGCATGGTCACTGGTGTCAGGAGGCATCAGGTTTTATTGGCATCAATCTCAATCACAACACCTCTGAATTTTAACTCATTCATGCATCTTCTATACCCGCTTATTCCTATTCAGGGTCACGGGGGTCTGCTGGAGCCAGTTCATCGCAGGGCCACATAGACACAGACAACCATTCACACTCACATGCACACCTACAGAAAATTTAGAGTGTTCAATTGAACTCACATGCATGTTTTTGGACTGTGGGAGGAAGCTGGAGAACCCGGAGAGAACCCACGCAGACACAGGGAGACCATGCAAACTCCACACAGAAAGGTCCGAGGCCCGGAATCGAACCCACGACCTTCTTGCTGTGAGGCGGCAGCACTAACCACTGTGCCACTGCGTCGCCTGAATTTTAACTCACTTAGTAAATGTTTGCAGAATGGTTTGATTTGATTTCTGTTGTTCAGACAGCCACCGAGTTTCCATTACAGTTTCTCACAAAATAAAAGCAATATTTCTAAAATTTCGACAAAGCACAATTGTGACTTGCAGGTGTTTCCATTGAATGGTATGAAGATCAGACCATGAAAAAAATGTGGGTTCAATTTTAATGTTGACTGTTTTTGTATCTACTCATTTGTTCTGTCACCTCCTGTCTCGCAGCTGCGGCTCAGGAACCTACCACGGCACTCTGACACAACCTATTGAAGCCATGAGTCCGCTGCTGGCTGGCCAGAAAGTTCATCGCTCACCTGGACGCAACTTCCTCACCTCACCTCCAAAGAGAGGCAGCGGCTACAGGTGTCTGTGTGCTTCACAAACAACGCTACGCTGTGAACCTCACTGACTTGAACCTTCACTCTGATTGTTGAGGCAGTTACATTCTGGGAAACCCGAATATGTAAAAAAAAAAAACATCATTATCTGGTTTATGGTGCCAATGGTCACAATATCAGGGCACACGACATGTGGCTGTTTCACATCTAAATGTCAGCTGTAATGCCATGCAGTTAACATTGTAGTAATAGGGGTTATAGTAGTATTAGTGGTAGTACTAGTTATAGATGCCTTTCCTGAAACAAAACTCACAGTTATGAAGAAGCTTGTTGACTTTCTTGAGGCTGTGCGCTCTGCTGCAGCTTTCCCAACGTGACCCTGTCCAGACCTGAGCTGTACGCACCAGACCCGTATGACCGGGTAGTACTCAAGCCCGAGAAGTACTCAAGGTAAGACACAGTTCTATCATGACAGGCTGTAGGTTCCTGTTAGTTCATTCTTCCTGGGTCTGGACCAGGTACTGGATACTGGTACTGGATACTGGCACTGGATACTAGTACTGGATACTAGTAATGGATACTGGTACTGGTGACTGGATACTGGCACTGGCACTGGCACTGGATACTGGTACTGGATTCTGGTACTGGATACTGGCACTGGATACTGGTACTGGAACCTGGTGCTGAATACTGGTACTGGATACTGGCACTGGATACTGGTACTGAATACCGGTACTGAATGCTGGTACTGGATACTGGCACTGGATACTAGTACTGAATACTGGTACTGGATACTGATACTGAATACTAGTACTGGATACTAGTACTGGATAGTGGTACTGAATACTGGCACTGGATACTAGTACTAGATACTGGTACTGGATACTGGCACTGAATACTGGTACTGGATACTGGTATTGGATACTGGTACTGAATACTGGTACTGGATACTGGTATTGGATACTGGTACTGGATACTGGTCTGGTACTGGATTGTCTTTAGTCCTTAGCATAGACCACCAGTAGTTCTCTATAGTAGTTTCTACTACTCTTACTACTCTTACCCACAGTAAAGCACTTTGAGATAATTTATTTGATGTAAGGTGCTCTATAAATAAAAATACATTATTATTATTATTATTATTATTATTATTATTATTATTATTATAAGGAAGGGAAAAAAACACTGTGCTGTCACTTTCACCCTTAGAAACTGGCCAAACATTGATTATTAACACTTGATGCTAATTAGGCACAGAAGTGGATCATGTGACAATGTGTGTTTTTGTTTTTGTGTGTTTGTCTGCGTGACACAGAAGGAAGCAGCGATCCACCACTCTAGAGTTAAAAACGGCCCCTTCACTTCCAGCCTTCATCCTCAAGATTACTTTCAAAGCAATCCCTTCAGAAGCATCAAGCCCCTCCCACCAGCACACAAGCCCCTCCCAGCTGCACAGGCCACACCTCCAGTCCCCTTCAAGCCTTCATCTCTGGGCAAAAAGGTCAGTATTGTTCCAGATTTATTTTCAGATTTGCTGTTGATGCCCTCTTGACTGTCTGGTTTTCTGAATGCTTTTAGTCTGGCGGGATGAAAGCAGGGACGTTCAGTGCTTATCCTTTGCATTCTGCTGATCCATATGCGATTGGACAAGCTAAAAGAAGCCAGGTAGAGCCAGTCTTCCGTCCTGCCAATGGCCCCAAGAGCACGCCAGTGCAGAGTATCATCACTGTCAACACACACAGGTGCACAGCTCACTCTGGTCTTTTTTTAATGATCTTTGTGAAACTTCAAATCTCTGCACATTATAGTTGCAACTGACGGTTAATGTGTCCAGAAAACTGTGAGTGGAGGTTGTGTAAAACACTGGTATGGCACAAACAGCTCTTGATGAACTTGTAAGGCCCCTTGTGATGTATCAACTGAATCAATGACACGGTCGCGATTGAAGATACATGAAGTTCCTCAGAGTTTTAGTCCTTGCTGAAAGCAGATAAACACATCATGTAAGATAAACAATGAACCTTTTCAAATTTTCCCAATATTTACCTCAAATATAATAGTGGTTCTGCAACTAACAACCAAAGGACAATAAAACATCTTCTCTGTTGTTCATGTCTTGCTTCAGGAGTGTGAACTCTGCAAACTACACTTCAAACTACACTTCAAGGATTCCACTTGTTGCAATGTCAAGCCCTTTCTTACCCGGGCTGCATTGACGGCAAAATCCAAAGTGTTTCCAAATGGTTGCTTTCAAAGACCGCAGAGTCGGTTGGATTTCTTTTTCTTCATCCTCCATACTTTAGCGCGCAACAACAAACACCGTAGCACGACACTACACACCCCTCTGTAGCGGCTAGCCTACTAGGCTTTCATGCCTGTACATAGCCCACGCTGTTTCCTTGTTGTGCCTACACTACGGTGGCTGAGAAGGCACACAAAAAATCTATTTTTTTGAAAATGAGAATCAATTCTGAATCGTTCCATGTTAGAAGGTCGATTTTTTTCCTGCACCCCTAGTGATAAGGTGTCAGCATCGATGTTAGTTTTACCAGGCCGATATCTGATGTTGTAGGGGAGGAAATATCTAGACACAAATAGTAATATCTCCCCAATACGTATTCCGTCGTTCCGGTGTCAAGGTGAGGATTTCAAAGTAAAATACATAATAATTAATTTAATCTGACTCCATTTGATAATAATAACTTTACTTTTATATCTTGATTGAGAGAAAGACTTGATTAACAATTAAGAATATAGACTCAATAATAATAAAATTCTCGTGATCTGACATTAGTCTTCAGTTCAGGGATGGCTTATATAAATTAACAAAACTATTCAGTTTGTTCATTAAACATGGAAGAATAGCCTGATGTCTGGGTTGGAGTATTCAGAGGTTATTGAACATGATACCCAATCTTATCTGACCAACTCAGAGGTTAAGGGTTTGAATAATGTCCAGTGAAACTTACCATATAACTAAGGTCTTTGGGATTCTGATTAATCCCTATCTTAGTTCAGTGATGACAGATATAGACAAAGCATTCAGTGACCTTCTTAACATAGAACAGCCCAGACATCTAGGTTGAGATATTCAGAGGTTTATATCTTCCAACTCAATAGTTAGAAAAACATGACACTCAATCTTTTCTATTCAACTCAGAGGTAAAGAGTACAAGCATTACTCGAATGAATTTACCATATAACTGAAGACTAAATCAATATCTGATGTCAGATTGTTCTCCACATAGAACAAAAGTCTCAACAAGTTAATATTGAAGGGGAATGGATAACATACCAGTTTATTGCGATATCCAGAGTAAAATGCAGCAAAAATTTAACAGACCGGTTGTGTAAAAATGATGGTAAACAATTCAAGAAGTCAAAGAAAAAGAAGAAGAGAGAGAGAGAGTGAAAAAGAGAATCAAGAAAGAGAGTGGGTTCCAGAAAAGGAGAGGAAAAAGAGAGAGAGAGAGTGAGTCCCAGAAAAGGAGAGAGAAAAAAAAGAGAGGCTTCAGATTCTTGTTCCTTCCCTTAAATATCCTCCCAGAACAGAGACACTGCTAAAATGCATATTTAAAAGATTCAAATCAGATCAACTCTTCCTACTCGGGAACCTTTTGGTCATCAGGGGTAATTTTCCACAGCAACAATAGATCACCAAGACCTTCATACCTCTCGCACTGACACTCACAACATTTCAAAGGAAAGTTCTAAACAACAGGCAGAGACAGTGCCTGAATGCAAATCCAACAAACACAAGGAGATACCTTTTGGCCCTCGGGGGTTCCTTTCCCGCGACATGTAAATCATGTTAGTTAATTACAATAGGTGAGATTGATACAGTTGTAACCCCCGTCTTTGAAGAACTTCCATTGTTAGAGAAAACACTTCAGGATGTGGATTTGACTGTCTTACAATGTCAAACTGGAAATCAGTCAGTTGCCCCACCCACCAGTCCAACACCCAAATGTCCCGCTGCATTCAGCTTGGCAGTGCTCAGGACGTGTGTGAGGGGATTTTTGTCCGTGAAGACATTGAAGTGTGAAGCATAGAACAGATAATCCCGCTATTTATCACATATGGCCCACTTCAATGCCAGGAACTCCAGCTTTCTGCTGTGTAGGTGGTAATTCTGTTCTGCTGGCCTCAGTATGCGCGACCCATACTCAATCACCCTCATTCTGCCATCCTGGTTCTGATAAAGGACAGCACCAAGACCTTTTTGGGAGGCATCTGTGTGAAGTGTGACGGGGCGGTTGAAGTCGGGATATGCCGACACTGGCGGCTTGGTCAGTCAGTCTACAAGCTGCTCAATGACCCATTGATGTTGTGCGGTCCACTCTATTGGCGTTGAGAAGACTGCTGATGGCCTTTTGCTTTTCCTCGTGATGGGTTGAGCTCATGGGTGCTCGGTTTTGACTGGAGCAAGTCGTACAAGGCCTTGGCTATGCAGGAGAAGTCCTGCATAAAAGTTTGATAGTATCTCAGGAACCCAAGCAACTGCCTGATGTCCCCAACTGACATCCCGCACAGCCTCAAGGTCTTTGGGGTCCATTTTTACTCCCTCTTCTGACACCAACCGGCTGACATAACAAACCTCTTTATGGAAGAGCTCACACTTCTCTGGCTTCAGCTTGGCTCCGTGCTGCTGCAATGCTTGGAGGACTCTGCGTAACACCTCTACATGCTCGTCAAAGGACCTGGAGAAGCACAACACGTCATCGAGGTAGGGAATACAGCATGTCGAGCATCCCCTCCATGCTCCACTGGAACGCTGCTGGGGTGTTAGATAACCCTAAAGGTATTCGGACCCACTCATAGAGCCTCCATGGGGTTATAAAAGCAGTCAGGTACCTTGAAACTTCGGCAATGAAGCCTTGATGGTAAGCCTTTCCTTGATCTAAGATTGAGAACCAAGCGTACCCTCCCAGAGAGTCTGTGAGGTCCTGGATTCTAGGAAGGGGGTGGCGGTCCGTTACGGTTTTGTTGTTGAGGAGTCGATAGTTAACACACAGACGCAGGGACCCATGTTTCTTGCTTACACAGACGACAGGAGCTGCATAAGGTGACTGGGATTTTACGATCCACCCTTTAACCAACAGCTCCTGAATGTACTCTTTTACTTCTCTGTAGAGTGGTTTTGGGATGGAAGCATAGGCCCTCTGGACTGGGATGTTATCTTTGGTTCTGATCTCCATCTGTAGGGAAGGGATGCATCCTATGTCATCACTGTTATGGGTGAATGCTCCACATTCCTCATATAGCACCCCTCTTACCACTTGTTGTTGCTCTGGACTCAGGTGACTAATATCAACGGGTGGAAGCCAGGGCTCAGGTGGGGTGGTACTGGGAGAAACAATGTTATTACCTTCCACTGACGTCTCTCTCTTTGTGATGAATCAGAGTTCCGTAACTCTGGGGCATCGGTTTCAAGGACCTTGACAACATGTTGGATGGTTCCCAGAGAGGTTCTCTTTGGCACTGTGACTTCGTGTTTTGAGTGATTGGAGATGGGCACCTTAATGTACGGTCGCTGAGCATTATTGATCTCCAGTAGACCTTCCCCTACGCTCAATTGTCCTAAAGCATGGCTTCCCTCTGCAAGTTCATAAAGAACGAGTGGGTCCGAAGTGTCGAAGTTTGGGGGCACTCGACACCATACGTGAACTGTCCTGCCAGGAAGAATGAGGGCGTGGTCTTTAGCCACTCTTATCGTAACTGGATCACTGTATGTCTTAGGTGGAACCTGAATGAAACTCACCATGGCCTCTGCCTGTTCTTCCTCTACCCCAAATGCACTATGGAGTAGTTTGACTACTGTCGCGACCGCATCACCAGACGACTCCTTCCTTCTGATGATTTCTTCCAACGCATTGACTCTCATAAGGATTTGGGGTAGTGGTAAGTAGCTGATTAGAAAAGGGGCCTGGAATAGTGAGATTAGGATCGTCATTTCCTGTCGGATTGCTGGTAACTGTATAATTGAGGATGTAAGCGTCAGTCCACTCTTGGTCGATTATGCTCACCTGTGAACCTGAATCAAACAATACTGTTACTGGGTAACCACCAATTGAACATTTAAGTAGATTGTTTTTTCCCAACTAAGGGTGCTTTGCAGGTGATGTTACTAGGGCGGATATTTGCGTGTGGATTTTGCTGTCTTTTGGGCTTGGGATGTCTTTGCTATCTGATTTGAGATGTGGCCTACTGTTTAGGACTGAAGCTGTCTGCCGGTCTCTGAGTGTCCCTCCACAGAGTCCGAGCCCTGTTTTCCTGCTCCTTGCTTCTTTTCAAACATCCCCTCGCTGTGTGTCCTGCCTCCCCGCACCCAAAGTAGTGGTTACACTCTTGATCCTTCTGCTCAATGCATTTTGAACAACAAGCTGTTCTGCATCTCACCTGGTCTGGGGGTTGTCTTAGCTGTGGTTGGGTGGATCTGTTGCCTGGTGGCTGAGTGTGAGGGTGTGACTGGCTGTAAGCTGATATAGTTGGAGGGTGAGACGCTAGAGTCTGTTGATCAATCAGAGACACCACCATTTGTGTCAGGGCCTCCACTTGAGCACTGAGCTGTCAAATTGTCTTCAGGCTTTTATTTTCTGCTGCTGTATCCCTTGACTTGTCAATGTTGTAACAATCTCCTGTCTCAACCTTGGCACTGTGCACTTGTGTAGTCTTTTGTCGAGGGGTTTGACCAAGTCTGCGTTGGTATTCATTCTCTTCATTAATTATCTTAATGACCTGACAGAGGATTTCCTCAGCGGTGACTTGGTTGTTTGAGGTTAGAGGTGTAAGCCTTTGTCGAAGATCAACGTGTTTTGTCCCCAACCCCTGATAAATAGTATGGCGAAAGACTTCTTGAATGGTCTTAGAGTCGTATGAGATGTCTGCACTGGCCTGCCGGGACTGAAAGATTTGCTTCTGTTTGAGCCCAATCATCCAGTACAGGAACTGCTGGGGCGACTCTTGATCCGCTTGCCTGGTGCACATCAATTCCTAGAACGTCTCAGTCGTTGCTTTCTCGCCAAGGTGGGATATGAGGAAGCCTTTAAGTTCAGATACAGTCATTGAGTCTTTATTTATAAGCATCTCTTTATAGGCCTTGTTAGGGGCCCCAAAACAAGAAATGGCTCGGGGGACCCGTTGCATATGAGGAGACAGACCAGACCACAGTTTGTTTACGCAAAGTATTTTTATTTTTATTTAAAAACCCCAACCCCCTGGACAGGTGAAAAGTGTCAACTCAGAAAACCAAAAAGGGCTGTGGGCGCCGGCCAAACGAAACAAAAGAGGGATAAAACGGACAAGGCCAGCCCACACAGGGCCGTAGGACCCTGTCCGAGTTCCGACTATTCAGTCTAACCTGAAGAATCGCAAAACCTACAGCAAAGTTAAACAAAATCTGAAAACAGGACTACCGGTCAGCCTCAACCCAAACTAACACAAAAAAAACACATGGGTCCTATTAACCCATGTGTGTGATCACCTGTCGGTGGGGAGAAGAGGGGAAAAAAAGGATTAAATTAACAGAACAAATACGTGCGACCTGGACGACTCCGATGGTCGTGGCGTGCGCCCGACCAAATGGCAAGTTGCGTTCCTGAATGGGAGAGCGAGAGAGAGAGCCCGCCCTGCTCTCACTCCTTTTATAGTTCCGTCCTGAGCACCACTTGCACACTGGTGCTAACTGGGGACTGGGGAGGAGCGAGCACGGGAGGAGTGGTCGGGTTGCACATAACACCCCCACCCTTAAGATGTTGATTCTGTTGGGGAAAGGCACAGATCGACATCAAGGTTAACAGCGTGACAGAGCATCCGCGATCACGTTGTCCATTCCGCAAATGTGTTTCACCTGAATGTTGAATGACTGAATTACTAGGGACCACCTCATTATCCTCTGGTTTCTTTTTCTCATACGATCGATAAAAACCAAAGGATTGTGGTCCATATAAACAATAACTGGTTGCGTAGAAGAGCCCACATAAACCTCAAAGTGGTTAAAGGCCAGTACAAGTGCAAGTGCTTCTTTTTCGATGGTTGAATAAACTCGCTGATGACGGTTGAATTTTTTTGAAAAATACGAGACCAGGTGCTCGACGCCATCGGCACCATCCTGAATGAGGACAGCGCCCGCACCCGATTCACTGGCATCCCCCGCTACCCTGAAGGGACGCTCGAACACTGGCACAGCTAATACCGGGGCATTTGTCAGTATTGCCTTAATCGCTTCAAACGCCTGTTGACAGCGCTCTGACCAGCGGAAACGATCTTTGGGGCTGAGCAGGTCAGGGAGCGGAGCCGCCACCGCAGAGAAGTTCCTACAGAAGCTTCTATAGTACCCCGCCATTCCCAAAAAGCGGCGCAGCTGACGCCGAGAAGATGGGGCAGGAAACGACAGAATGGCCTCAATTTTGCAAAGTACCGGCTTAACCTGCCCCCAACCCACAACTTTGCCCAAGTAAGTCACCGTGGCCCGCCCAAATTCGCACTTCGCCAGATTCAACGTAAGGTTTGCACCTCTCAGGCATGCAAAGACTTCATGGAGTTTGTCGACATGGTCTTCCCACAAGTCGGAGTAAATCACAATGTCCTCGAGGTACGCGTCACAACACGACACACCCGCAAGAACCCTCGAAACCAGACACTGGAAGGTTGCGGGCGCATTGCGTAGTCCGAGCGGCAAGACGTTATATTGTAGGAAGGCGTCAGGTGTCACAAACGCAGAGACTTCCTTTGCACGTTCGGTCAGCGGTACCTGCCAGTACCCCTTCAAAAGATCAAGTTTCGACACGTAGGTAGCACTGCCAACCCGATCAACACAATCATCAACTCGCGGTAGAGGGAAACACTCAGGTTTAGTGACGTTGTTGATTTTGCGATAGTACAAAAACGATCTGTACCATCTGATTTAGTTGAAAGGACGCACAGCGAGCTCCATGCACTGCAGCTGGGCTCCACAATTCCATTTTCTAGCATGTAACCAACTTGCTGTTGTAAACGAGAACGTTTGTCGGGGTTCACCCTATACGCATGTTGTTTAATGGGGGTTGAATTGCCCACGTCAATGTCATGCTCGAGCACATGCGTTCGGGTCGGCACGTCAGAAAACAGCTGCAAGTTCGACAATATTAAATTGGTCACATCTTCACGCTGGGCCCCTTTTAAATCGTTAAAATGAAAATCAAGCTTCAAATTCTTAAGCCGGCCTTGCACCACCGCCGGAGACAGAAAGATAAAATCATCTGCGTCGCTGGCCCCCGCGTCTGGCGAATCAGCACCGGACAGCGCCAAGACGCTCTTACTCACCGCACCAGCCTGAGTCGGGGGATCGGCGCCCTTATCCAAGTACGGTTTTAACATATTTATGTGAAACAGCCGGCTCCTCCGTCGTCGGTCCGGCGTGTCCACAATATAATCTCGATCGCTTACTTTTTCTTTGATCTCATATGGACCCTAGAGCCGTGCATGCAACGCTGATCCCAGGACCGGCAATAGTATTAAAACTTTGTCGCCAGGACTGAAACTTCGAGTCTTGGTGCCCTTGTCAAACCACGTTCTCATTTTCGATTGCACCACAGATAAGTGTTCTTTCGCCAACTGGCAAACACGGTGGAGCTTGAATCGGAAATTACTGACGTAGTCACATAAGTTCTGTTGTTTTTCATCGCCCAGCCACTTGTCGTACAATAGGGACATGGGACCCCGCACCGTGTGCGCGAACACCAACTCTGCCGGACTGAAACCAAGGGATTCCTGCATCACCTCACGGGCTGCAAAAAGAAGAAGGTGGACACCCTCGTCCCAGTCATTGCCAGTTTCAAAGCAGTATGTTTGGAGTATGGATTTCATGGTGGCGTGAAAGCACTCTAACGCCCCTTGGCTTTCAGGGTGGTAGGCACTTGAATAACAATGAGAAACATCAAGCTGCTTTACCACCTGGGCAAAAACGCGTGACATAAAATTAGTCTCCTGATAGGTTTGGATCACCTTTGGTAACCCAAAGACAGAGAAAATTTTCAACGAGGCTTTTAAAACCGTAGGAGCCGTAATTTCGCGTAGCGGGGCCGCTTCCGGGAAACGAGTCGTCGCGCACATGATGGTCAGGATAAATTTATTACCTGCTTTGGTGCGAGGCAAGGGGCCGACACAGTCCACGATAACTCGTAAGGCTCACCCATAACTGGGATCGGGTACAGCAGGTAGCGGGACACCATTTCATTTGGCTTGCCACAGACTTGACAGACATGACAAGTTTTGCAGTGCTGTTTAACGTCACGCTTCAGTCCTGGCCAAAAGAAACAACGCAAAACACGGTCGTACGTCTTAGTGACGCCAAGATGACCCGCAAACGGATCATCGTGTGCAAGACGAAGAACCTCATCGCGGAAGGGAAGAACCCATACGTGTGATCACCTGTCGGTGGGGAGAAGAGGGGAAAAAGGATTAAATTAATATATACGTGCGACCTGGACGCCTCCGGTGGTCGCGGCGTGCGCCCGACCAAATGGCGAGTTGCGTTCAGGAACGGAAGAGCTAGAGAGAGAGAGCCCGCCCTGCTCTTGCTCCTTTTATAGTCTCCCCCTCCGTCCTGAGCACTAATTGCACGCTGGTGCTCACTGGGATTGGGGAGGAGCAAACAGGGGAGGAGTGGTCGGGTTGCACGTAACAATGTGATTGTCCGTTAATTGATTGTGACCCATTTGCAAGTTTGTTTCTTTTTGTGTATGTATACTTATGTTTAACTTTTTGTTTTGTTTTTTTAGTCTAGGTTAGCTTTATGTACATTTCCTCCCCGTAACTTGTTTTTCTTTTGTCCTTCAGCGGCTAATGGCCGACAGCCGCAGACTGGTGTACGCAGGTGGTGGTGTCCCTTTTTCCTGGCTTGCTGTGCTGTCACCACCTCAGTTTGATAGTTCACCTGAAGTGTGCTGTTCACGAGTGAGTGGGGTGACTCTTCTGGGCTTCCTTCTCATCCTCCCTGGTCAGTCGTACTGGTGAGGTCTCAGCCCTGAACGGACCTCATTTTCCCCCTGTTTGAAGTTATTTTTTTTCTTGTTATGTTGAATTATTCCCCTGGTTCATCTTCCCCCGTTACTTTGAGCTATTCCCCCTGTTTGAGTAATTTTTCCCATTATTTTTAGTTATTCCCCCGATTTGAAGCGATCTTCTCCCCGTTACTTTGAATTATTCCCCCTGTCGTGAGTAATTTTCTCCCCGTTACTTTGCGTTACTCCCCCGGTTTGAAGTTGTTTCCTTCCCGTTACTTTGATTTATCCCCCCTGTTTGAAGTTATTTTCTCCGTTACTTTGATTTATTCCCCCCTGTTTTGAGTAAATTTTCCCCCATTACATTGAATTATTCTCCCTTTTTTGAGTAATTTTCCCCCACTACTTTGAATCAACCCCCCTGTCTTGAGTACTTCTTCTTTATTTTGAATAGGTCACTTACTTTCTTCTGCGTTTTTTTGAATAGTCTTCCCTTGGTCCACTATTGTATATTTTATTGTGAAATGTATTTGAGTTCTGTAATAAAGATTTTTTTTTTTTGTATGGAGTCACGTCTCTAAGCTTTGTTGGTAAACAAACTTGTGTGCCTCCCTTTTTTTTTGTTATTAATCTAGCAGGGGTTAACTCAATTCTCCAGGTGCAATTCCTGGGATGGCGTATTCGGATTTGATCTTCTGGTTGCCACAATGACCAAAACTTATTACAGCACAATTTGTGGAAAAGGTCTTTACATATTTCTTAATACACCAACCCGGGAAACGAAATCACTCAGTGAGAAGGAGGAAGCAAACTGCCATGCCTTTCCGGGAAAACATGGTCTGAGAACAGCAGAAGTCCCTCACCTGAAACATTGCGGCGCAATGATACCCGCCCACTTTTGGTTCCACTCCCTTTTTCTTTCCCACCCCCAAATTTAACATTGTACTGAAATTACCAAATAATAAAATTTATAATAATTTAGATTGTCTTAAATCCCACTAGTCTAAACACTGTCCTGAACCAGAAACAGACAAATTGTGGTTATTAACTTTACAATCAGTGTGTATCACACATACAATGAATTTGTTCATTATATTTTCAATGTAAGGAAACAATGAAAATATGGATATTTAGGGGGTTCAGATATGCATTTTAAAATTCTTGTGTATTTCTTTTAGGGTCTGGAACAATCAGATTGTTTGAGGGGGAATAGGATCACCTTGTTCCTTCGGTTTCTTAAGTCTTAAATGATAGCAACCTTTTCTTGGTAGCTGCTCGAATAATTGGCCATTCATTTCTCCACAATGGTCCATGTTTGACTGGTCTAAGCCAAGCGATTACACATGTTTTGGGTGGTGGAATGCCTGAAATGGCTTCTTTTGAGATTGCAGACTGCTGCGATACAGATATCAGGGAGGCAGTTGCACTGGTACTAACTTCTAATCATGAACTTGCACATTTAACATCAAACAAATCTCTGTTTGCTGAGGTTAAACTTTTTTTGTGACAGTTGGAAGAGTCAACTGAGCTGACCGAGGAGCAGAAGAGGTCCATAAAGACCTTGGCAATTGGATGGGATCTTCCAGGAGTCACACAAGAAAACAGGAGATGGCTGACAGAAAAGATCATTTTCCATGCTGTGAATAAGATTGTTCTCCCCTCTCATTTATTGATTTCTCATTCCTATTATTGAGCAATTTTCAGCTACAAGGTTTTCAAGATATTGTATTATATCCTTACCGATACTTGTTACAGAATCCATCCATCCTTTTTCTATACCCGCTTCTTCCCTAGCTCAGGGTCATGGGGGTCTGCTGGAGCCTCTCCCAGCTGTCTTAGGGCAAAGGCAGGGTGACACCCTGGACAAGTCGCCAATTCACCACAGGGCCAACGAGACAAACAACCATTCACACTCACATGCACACCTACAGGCAATTTAGCGCAGGGGTCGGGAACCTATGGCTCGCCTGCCAGATGTGGCTCTTTTGAGGCGGCATCTGGCTCACAGACCTAGAGGAGGTGCTCTTGCGCCTTGACGTCATTTTTTGTTCGCTGCACTTGAGCACAGATGCGGGTTCGCGGTTGTCAATTGTTAGGGTTATAAAAAAAATCCTTTAATAAAAGAAATGCATTAATCAAACACCTTAATGTAACATTAAGTCATGCAGCAGATCTGAAACAGATCAATAACAGGGTGTCTGCAGGCAAGACAGGCAAATGTCCATAAGTCCAGGTAGTGATCAATAAAGATAAGGCAGAGCCAGTGGTCACTCAAACAGACGGCACTGTTCTTTGAGTACTGAGTTGAGTGGTCATTCAAACAGGGCACTGTTCTCTAAGGGCGTGTTTTCATTGCCTCGCCTTGCCTCGCTACGGTAAGTTTGTAGGGTGTTTGCACTGGCCGCTAGACGGTTGTAGGGGGTGCTGTTTTGGTACCTCAATCGCTGAGGGGCCAAGCGAGACGAAGCGAGTTTAGTGGCGACGTATCGACGAGCAGGGCACTGATTGGCTCAGTGTTCTCGTCGGAGCGGACATCGACGCCAACTCCTACTTCGCAGCGCTCCGTGTCAGGTACATTTGACTGTTGTAAGAATACATTTATATGTGTAGGGGTGCAACGGTTTCATATTTTGGTGTACGATTATAGTCTGAGAAAAAAAACACGATTTTACGGTTTTACGATTATTATTATAGACATAAAAAAATCACATCAGCATTCTTTGAAAATATGTTTTATTGCTTTTTTCCCACATTGTCTAACAGTTGCTGCACACAAATAAGTTTTTTAAAAAAAAGTCTATATCTCTGGAATAAAATAAAGCTACCTCGTTGATTTAAACATTCATGGCAGCACTCACTGTATTTATTTTTGAACAGAACGGACTCAAAGGCTGCGGGAGAAACTATGATGAGTATATTTTTCTACATTTCTTAATTGAGAACTTGAAAAACAAAGATCTGTTTGGCTAGTGTCAAAAAACCAGTGCTGTTCGTAAATCAGATCGGGTACCTCTCCAGGCCATGCCAGTGATTACCACCCCATTTAAGCGGATTGCAATGGATATCATCGGGCCCCTGGAAAAGAGCTCTGCAGGTTATCATTACATTTTGGTGGTATGCGACTATGCCACCCGTTTCCCTGAAGCTTTTCCTCTGCGGTCAATTACTACACCAAAACTCATCAGTGCCCTTGTCCAGCTTTTCTCCCGTGCAGGCATTCCAGAGGAAATCCTGACTGATCAAGGTACCAACTTTACTTCCTGCCTGATGAAACAGCTACATAGGGAGTTGGGCATAACTGCTATTAGGACGTCTCCCTACCACCCAGAGACGGACGGCCTGGTGGAAAGGTTCAATCAAACCCTGAAGAGGATGCTGCGGAAGTTTGTGTCGGATACAGGCAAGGATTGGGATAAGTGGTTGCCCTTTTTACTCTTTGCCTACAGGGAAGTGCCTCAAGCATCCACCGGGTTCTCCCCTTTTGAACTACTCTATGGTTGGCCAGTCCAGGCGCCTCTGGATTTGCTGCAACAGAAATGGGAGGATACGGGAGCAAAGAAGGCGTCGGAAGGTCAAGGTGTTGTACACTATGTCCTCCAGATGAGGGAGCGGTTGGACTGGTACCGGGAGGAGGCCCGTCTCAATCTTCTGGAAGCCCAGAAAACCCAAAAGCGGTGGTACGACCAGAAGGCACAGCAACGCGGGTTTGAACCGGGGCAAAAGGTCTTGCTGCTCCTACCCTCATCATCCAGCAAGCTACTTGCAAAGTGGCAGGGTCCTTTTGTGGTAATGAAGAAAATGGCCCTACAACATATGAGGTTTTTCATCCAGAGAAGGGGAAACAAAAGCAAACCTACCACGCAAACCTTTTGAAAGCCTGGGAGGAGAGAAGGAGCCTTTCTCCCAACACTTCCCTGCTGGCCCATCAGGTGGTTGAGGAGGATGACTCTGAAGGTGTCGTGGAAGACTGGAATCAGCCAGCCAAGGTGGACCTCTCCCACCTTGAGGGTAAGAAGCCAGTTGACCTGCAAATCATATTTGACACATTTCCCCAGTTGCTTCCCCAGCAACCAGGCCTGACAGACGTGGGGCAGCATGTCATCCGACTTAAACCAGGTCAAGTTCCAGTACGACAGGCGAGTACCTGAACGGTTGGTGGAGGCATTGAAGGAGGAGATCCGTGTGATGTTGGCACTCGGGGTCATTGAACCTTCTAAGAGTGAGTGGAGTAGCCCTATGGTCATTGTGCCGAAGAAAGACGGGTCCCTTCGAGTCTGTATTGATTTCAGGAAATTGAATGCAATATCATTTTTTGATGCATATCCCATGCCCCGAATCGAGGACCTGCTAGAGAAGATTGGGCGTGCCAACTATATTACCACTTTGGATCTCTGCAAGGGGTATTGGCAGGTCCCCCTTGAGAGCCAGTCCCGGCCCCTCACAGCTTTCAGGACCCCCCTTGGCCTCTACCAGTTTACGGTGATGCCATTTGGTCTACATGGTGCCCCAGCCACGTTCCAGAGGCTTATGGACAGAATTCTACAAGGCTGTGAGGACTGCAGTGCTGCCTATTTGGATGATGTGGTGGTGTTAAGCCAGAACTGTGAAGAACATCTGGACCACCTAAATCGAGTGCTGGGTGCCATCAACGCCGCGGGCCTGACGCTCAACCTGCAGAAATGTGACTGGGCCAAACAGGAAACCCGTTACCTGGGGTATCAGTTGGGAAGAGGTGAAGTCCGGCCACAGGTGGACAAAGTTGAGGCCATTCTAAAAACCCCTAGGCCCCAAACCAAGTCACAAGTCCGGTCATTCCTTGGCCTAGTTGGTTGGTACCGAAGATTCATTCCTCACTTCTCCACACTGGCAGCCCCATTAACCGATCTCACCTGCAAGTCAGCTCGTAATCCTGTGGAGTGGGATGAGGAGTGTGAAAGAGCTTTCCGGGGCTGAAAGGAGAGATTATGTTCTTCCCCTGTGTTACAGAGCCCGGATTTGTATCAGGAAGTCGCTTCCTGGTACAGGTGGATGCCTCCGGTGTGGGCATCGGTGCAGTACTGGCACAAGGAGAACCAGGTGAGGAGCATCCAGTACTTTACCTCAACAGGAAACTTCTGCCTCAGGAAACTCGATATTCCACGATCAAGAAGGAGTGTCTAGCGATCAAGTGGGCATTGGACAGCCTTAGATATTACCTTCTCGGGAGGGAGTTTAACCTACAAACCGATCATAGAGCTCTGACCTGGATCCAGTCAATGCAGGACCGGAATGCCAGGGTGACGAGGTGGTACCTAGAGCTGCAACCTTTCAAGTTCTGCGTACGGCATAAGGCAGGCAAGGAGAATATAACAGCGGACTTCCTATCAAGATTACCAAACATCGCCGCTGTCGGAGAGGAGGGAGGTAATGTGACGAAGGCCCGTCACTGAGGACAGACAGTGTCAGGAACTCAGCACACACACACACTCAGCACACATTCATTGTTCCCTCTGTCTCTGCGGTGAGTGCACGCATCACAGTTTCTCCACATTCAACAGTTTATACCACTCATACTTTTTTGTACATTCTGTAGCTGTTTGCTGAGGGTCCAGTTAACTGCTGTCTCTCTCCTCTCCGGTCACTAGGTCTGAACAAGAGCTGCTCTGTAGCAGCGCTGTTTATAGTAGGCAGGAAGTAGCCATCTGCACAGGTGTGCTAATAAGTGGAAGATACCACGTCCAATCATTGTCCAATTAACTGTGTGGTGGGTTAATTCTGGGGTTTATTTTCAGGAGGAGGAAGTAGCTTCCATCTGCATGTTTTGAATGTGAGAGCTATGAATAGAGCCTCTGTTTTTCTTTAATACTCTTTAATTTGTCATTTTGTTGTTGACCTCTTTCTTGTGGGTGGGTCCAGAAGGAGGGGCTTGGCAGATAAAAGCCACTGGCCCACCGGAGTTTGGAGAGAGAGGCTGCAGACTAGAGCAGGCGCGCACCTCCGCGGCCGCTTCTCGCCGAGCAGCGATTGTTTCGGCGTCTGGTCCATTTTGTGCGCGAGCAACAGGCGAAACAGCCAGAGGACAATGAACAATTATCGAGCGCTGATGGAACGTGATCGAAAACCTTCGCATCAGTGCTTGATATACGCCGCGACTGGCGCGATATCATGATTTGGGGCTATAGATAGCCAAGTGGCTTCCTTTAAGGTGCCACTTCAGATTGGTTGTGTTTGTAGCGCTTCTTATCCCCTTTCACAATAAAGGACAACGCTCCCAAGTTCTAGTAACTGTTAGTGTAGTAGTAAATGTGTTATGAAAAATGTTACGACTGTACAAAACCCCTTAATGATAGACCAACACACTTAAGTATAAAAAATGACACACACTGTATTATAGAAAAAACAAGCAAATAAAGACAATACAGCAAAATATGTAACCTTGAAGATAAAAAAATAAACAGTTGTGAAACAGTTGTGTTTTCAGTCACACACAAACAGAAATAATACACTCATCAGTCAGTTGTTACTTAAATTACCTAAGCCGGCATAAACTACAAATAAAAATAAATAAAGGAAATAACCCCCCGTTGCAGGCCTGTTCGAAAGGATACTGATTGCTGAATGGCAACCTCTTCGCTCCCCCTCGGAGCCCGGATGGCACGTTCGGTGGTGTTGACGGTCAAAAAAAACGTCGATCCTAGCTAGCGGCCAGGCTAGCCTCTCCTCTGGAATTGTGTCTCTCGCTCACCCCAACAGCAGTTTGGTGACGGCGTCCTCTGTTGGGCGTCACTGGCACACACACGTGTTCGGAGGTACGGAGCTCCTTGGCACGGCAGACTCGCTAGTCCAGCAGTCAGGTGACCGTCCTCAGTCCAGGCACGTCGAGCTGCGTTTGCTCGATACTCAGACCGACCAAGTAGCGCCGCACCGCTCAGGCAAAAAAAACACTTACACTGGCGAGTTGCCAGTAAGGGTCCTTGTGCCTAAAAACAGTACCTAGGGGTATTGTGCTGACACCTTATTAAACTGTTTTCAGCTTCACTTCCACCTCTTTTCTTCTCTTTAGTCTCCAGTCTCGCTCGCCCGTTCACTCACTCGCCTCCTCACTTCTCGCACACCTCGTACTTCTTAGGTGTTCCCACTCTCTCAGCCAATCACACAACAGTATCCCACAACCACAATATAACCCCACAATCCAGATGAGCATTTTCCCTCACATTACACTTAGTTTTCTTTTTTACGTCCAACAATATTCCAAATTAAATCACAAAATAAACATTATAATAAAACAATAAACAAAGACCCTTTTTATAACACTTTTTCAACCATTGAATTATTATTGAAATATCGCTATTTAACCACCGGGTTACATGTTTTTGCCACCAAGTTTGTGGCCGCACCGGCTAACACCGCCTTCTCCCTCTATTGATACGATACATTCTGTTTTCCTCTCGGCAGGAATATATCTGAAGTGAGTCCATAAATCTGGTCTCCTTTTCCGACCACCAAGCAAACGCATCTTGGCTGGAGCAGAGGCCATGGTCCATCAAGCACTCGCTGTAGGTTCACTTTGTGAGCGGCTGTGGAGGGACACAAAGTAAACCAAAGTGCATGTATGAAATGGAAATGAAACTGTATGGAGAGAGCTGCATTGTGCCTGTTCTTGTGGTATCCGGCCAGCGGGACGATTTGATCATAGGCACAAATGTCATCAGATTCCTCATGCACCAATTGAAGATAACCAGTGATTATTGGCGTCTTGTCTCCAGTGGAAATCTTCTCCCAGAGTGTGAACGGTTTCTTGACCTCATGGCAAATTCATCTCGGTGGAGAGGCGAGGAGCTTCCAGATATGATTGGTACCGTCAAGCTCCAGCAGTCAGTCAACCTGTTAGCGAGGCAAGAACATCTGGTGTGGGGTAAGTTGCCAAAGAACACCCCCATGTCACCAGGCAGCACGGTGATCGTCAAACCCACCTCATCAAAGTCTATGCCTCGTAACATCATGGTCGGCCGTGTCATCACTCCTTTGTGGGGTGATGGATGGATTCCCATGAAAATTACTAACGTGTCAAACAAGCCCATCACTTTAAAGAGAAACAGCAAGCTAGCAGACGTGTCAACCTGTTTAGCCGTGGAAGACTTTGAGGTTTTCCAAGGTGTCAACCAACCTGAAAAGACCAATTAGGAGGAAAAGAATGAAAACATCAAGCCCGCAGGTCTCAAGGAGCGATTACAACAGCTTGGGCTTGCTGACATAGACATTGAACAGTGCCATGCTGATCAAGCGGGGAAAGAGAGACTAGTCAATCTGATCGAAGAGTATGATGACATCTTTTCTAAACATGCACTGGATTGTGGTGAGTCAAAAGGTTTTCATCATCGCATCCGACTCACTGACGAGAGACCGTTTCGCCTCCCTTATCGCCGAGTCCCACCAGCCCATTACGAGAAACTGCGACAGGTTCTGTCTGAAATGGAGGAACAGGAGTTAATAAGGAAGTCAGTCAGTGACTATGCTTCTCCCCTCGTGCTTGTGTGGAAAAAGGACGGCAGTTTGAGGCTCTGCACAGACTTCAGGTGGCTTAATGCCAGGACCCTCAAAGATGCACACCCCTTGCCACATCAGTCAGACTGTCTAGCTGCCCTGGGTGGGAGCACCTACTTCAGCACAATGGACTTGATGTCCGGATTTTATAACATCCCGATGGCTGAGGAGGACAGGAGGTACACTGCATTCACAACTCCAATGGGATTATATAAATATAATCGGATGCCACAAGGTTTATGCAATAGCCCTGCCTCATTTATGCGTATGATGCTCAGCATATTTGGTGATCTCAATTTTAGCAGTCTGTTATGTTATCTTGACGATCTGCTTGTGTTTGCTGCAACCGAAGAGGAGGCTTTGAGGAGGTTAAAGGTTGTTTTCCAGCGTCTTCGACTCCATAACCTGAAACTCAGCCCCAAGAAATGCCACTTAATGAGATCTTCAGTCAAGTTTTTGGGCCACATTATAAATGGTGAAGCAGTTGCTGTGGACCCGGCAAAAGTTGAAGTCATATCTAAAATGTCAAAAGCAGATCTCATGGATGATGATGGCTGCACACCAGCAGTAAAGAGGATCAAATCCTTTCTGGGAATGATATTTTATTACCAACATTTTATTCCCAACTGCTCTTCAGAAGCCAAACCATTGTTTGCTCTTACTGCTGGACAAAAGAGACGTGGAAAAGTTAGGAAGAACTCCAATGCTGGTTCTTACAGAAAACTTAAACCCTCTGATTGGACAGAGGAGTGTGATGCAGCCCTGTCTAAACTGAAAGATGCTCTGTTAAACTGTGTTATCCTCTCTCACCCAGATTTCTCTCAGCCTCTGATTCTGTCTATTGACGACTCATTAGACGGACTTGGAGCTGTTTTGTCCCAAATACCAGTTGGTCAAGTAAAGGCTCGCCCCATTGCTTTTGCCAGTAAAACCTTGAGCAATTCCCAGAAGAAATACCCAGCACACCGGCTCAAGTTTTTAGCCTTAAAGTGGAGCGTATGCGAGAAGTTTAATCATTGGTTAAGAGGTCATTCTTTCACAGTATGGACTGACAACAATCCTCTTACCTATATTATGACAAAGCCCAAGCTCGATGCATGTGAGCAGCGCTGGGTATCCAAACTCGCCCCTTACACATTCAACCTGAAACACATACCTGGCTCCAAGAACATAGTAGCTGACGCCCTCAGCAGAGATCCTTTTGCGAAAACAGTCAGTCAAAGGCTCATCACAGAGCAGTACAGCCATCTTCTTGCTGAAGCTGAGAGTGTTTGTCACGACGGTATTCAAGACACCTTCCAGCTGAAGGTCCAGTGTCAGGTAAAGAAATCAGCTTGCGGCAGTTCGCAACCCCAATCTGCCCCCCGTGGGTATCACTGTGACGCTGCGGCTGTTAAGGCTCTTCTGGATGCCCAGGATCACTGGGACACTGCTGCCGGGGCAAGAGCCGTGGAGTTAAGCAGCGTTTTTTTGGGCCGAAAATGGAGTCCGATGTAAAGGATCACGTCAGGTGCTGTCAAAGGTGCATTCTAGCCAAAACACCAGACCCTTCTGCTCGAGCCCCGCTTGAGAGTATCAGAACATCGGTTCCAATGGAGCTGGTATGTTTAGACTTCTGGAGTGCAGAGGACAGTAAACAGCGTTCGGTGGACGTGCTCGTTGTAACAGACCACTTTACTAAGCTAGCCCATGCCTTCCCTTGCATAAATCAGACAGCTAAACAAGTTGCAAAAAAACTGTGGGATCACGTCTTTTGTGTATATGGGTTCCCTGAGCGCGTCCATTCTGATCAGAGGGCCAACTTCGAAAGTGAGCTCATCGCAGAATTGGTCAAACTGTCCGGAGTCTCAAAGTCACACACTACGGCGTATCATCCAATGGGGAATGGAGGGACTGAGAGATTTAATCGAACTCTTAGAAACATGCTGCGACCTCTTCCCCTCAAAGAGAAGCAAAGATGGCCACAACAGATACAGACATTGACATTCGCATATAACGCAACTGTGCATGAAACCACAGGGTATGCACCATTTCAGCTTATGTTTGGTCGGGTCCCACGGCTGCCCGTGGATGTGATGTTTAAGCAGGTTCTGCAGGATCCAGTGGTCGTCGATTATTCAAGCTATGTGAAAACGCTCATGTCGCATCTTCATGAAGCAGCCAGAATTGGCCATAAACATTCAGTGAAAGAACAAGACAAGCAAGCAAAAGGCTACAACCGGAAACAAAAAGGCACTCACCTCAACATAGGAGACAGGGTGCTCATTGCCAATAGAGGTGAAAGAGGAAAGAAAAAGCTGGCTGGTAAATGGAATGCGACAGTCTACACGGTCAGAGACAGAAACTTGCGGACTCACACATACAAGCTGGAAGATAATAAAGGTGATGCAAAGATAGTACACCGCAACCTGGTACTGGACATCAGTTTCCTGCCAGTGGAGGCAGCTGGAGTGGAGTTATGTGATGTTGGGTCAGAGGAAGGGTCGAGCGTAACTGACTCTCTGCACTATTGGGAAGAGGCAGACACGGAGGATGGAGCCAGTACATGGATAATGGGTGGTTCAGAGGACACTCAGAGCCAGGGTGCCTCAGAGCTCAGCGAAGAGGAGTTGGCTGAAGATCCTATCCAGTGCTCCTCAAATGACTAGTTACCGTTAGCAGATGCAGGGAGTTGCACTAACTCACAGTCACAACTAGCATGTCCAGTTCATGACACGATTACTCAGGTGCCCCTCGGAGACACAGGCCATAGTGCAGATGCAGGGCAAGTTGTCAAGACACAAGTTTGTAGAGTGACAAAAAAAGTGAATCGACTAATTGAGTCCATGGTTCAAAGGCCTTTTGGTTTTAGAGATTTTGCTAGTTCCGTTAGTGAGAGGTCTCAGTCTCTCCTCACACTGTTTTGAGGGGTTGAACATGAGTTTGTTTTTTTTGTATGGTTGTGCCTGTAATTTGAATGAAAATGTATTTGGCTGATGTAATTTCCATGCAGTGTTTGATGCGCAGTATGCTTTGCGTGTTTGAATGTAGTGGGATGTGTGTATGGTGTAAAAGGCATCATACTATCTAAGAGAGGCTAAGGTTTGATCACCCTTATGTCTTTTCTGAACCTGTGCAATGGGTAGCTCACAATGCTGGTGGTGACACTGAGGTTTTACAGTCAATCCCAGGAGAAACTTCAGAGTGTGGTTGGATGTCATGTATGTTACAATAAACAGGTCTGTACTCAGGTATGATTGTGATTTTGGTGAAATCTAGGAGGGGAGGATGTAACCGATGTGTTAGTTGTTTTGATTTCATAAAAAGCTCTTATTGTTTATTTTGTTCATACATAAGAATTTTGTTTCTTTGTTTTGGGGGAGCTATTATTTTGTAAAATTAATTTCATTGCTTTAATTTATTTTATTGACCCTTGACGCAGTAGCGGCGTCATTTCCGGTGCACTTCGCGGCTTCGCCTCTCTTTAGCTTTAGCATTGCTGGGGAGAGGTAAGAAATTAGTTGTGGTCACAGTACTGAGACCGTTTTTATTGTATTATTTTACAAGCTTTTCTGTTAAATGTGTATGTTGTAGAGACGGTCGGTGGAGACGTGCTGTGCCAAACTCATTTTGTGTTTTATTATTTTCTATGAACAGGTATGTAGGCTCCCTTTTGTTCGATTTGTTGAAAATTGTGCTCGTCTGCTTTCTTTAGCTTTAGCATTGCTGGGGAGGGAGACGGTCGGTGGAGACGTGCTGTGCCGAACTCATTTTGTGTTTTATTATTTTCTATGAACAGAAAATAAATCCCACCCGCCAAATGACCTGCATGCGTCTGCGCCTCATTATACCCACCAAAGACACAACGCAAAGTCAGTAGCGAAGGCAGTGTTAAGCCAGACCGGCTACACATGCGACCGGACGTGATGCATGGTAAATATAGGAAATAGACCGGATGCAATGCATGGTTACCATGACACCAGCAAACAACACTTATTAAAAGGCAAAACTTTTGTCAGTGTTTTTTCCATTTGTTTTTTTACAATGATAAAAGGGAAAAGTCAATGAAAAAATATACATTTATATTTCTATTTAGTTATTTATTTATTTATTCGTTCCCATTTAAGTTTATTTATTTATTCATTTATTTTTAATTTTGGCACCCCTGTGATTCCATATTACAGGAGTAACAAAAAAACAAAAAATAGCTTCTTCACAATAAATGTGAACTGAACCACCTTCAACTGAACCGCCAACGTCAGGAGGAAGAGGGCAGGGGAAGTCAGTCCAAGTTTTCTTGCTTTGTGTCAGAAGGTTCAGCAGGTTCATTACTGAAGATTGGACAGAGGCCTTTGGACCGGTCACCCTTCAGAGACACCCTGGAGACTTTGATCTCCTTCTCTGTCCCTGAACTATGTAACACAAACACGTCTGTGTTTAAACATCAGTCTTTCATAAATTGTTTGCTGAGGGATATTAATGACAAACTGCTGCTCAGATTAAGGACCTGGATCAGCCACAGTGATGCTGCTCTCTATTTCTATATCGTTTTTTAGGAAAAGTGAAGAGCTCAGAAGGAGTTGCTGACCAGTTAACCAGTCAACCAGCACTAGGATTAGATGTCCTGCATCAGTAAGACAAGTGATGAAACATTCTTTTCATGTTGGTGGTGAAGTGCTTTGACAAACAACATGTATGAAGGCAGTTTGTTTTTATTGTTAACATTAATGAAGAAAAAATAAGCTATAAATGTTTTTGACGGAAATTAGTGAAGTCAGGACTTCAGTTTTGTGTGTTTCATGACCAAGTTCAGTAAACAAACTTCAGAAAAAAACAGATAAAAGTCAGAAATGACCAAATAGAAGTTAACTATTAAATGTGTATATGACTGGATATAACTTTATGTGCAGAGACAGTAATCCAATTCTTTGTGTTCTGCCTGAGTCCCATTGAGGTCAAACCAGTCAGGGGTCATTTGGTCATTGTCACCATGAATGTGATTGTCTGGACCAGTCTGGCAGAAAGCTGCTTCATTCCTTACAGAATTCATACAGTAAATCAACTGTCAATACCTGATGACTATTGACTAAATGATTAGGTCAGAGTCAAGACGAAACTTCAGTCTACAACAACAATCTACTATTCAGAGGTCTCGTGAGTAAAATCACGTAATATTTCCTCTTCAAGCTGACATGCTAGTGGAGAGCTTCTCCTCATCCTGCTAGACTGAGGACTCAAATTATTAAACTGAGGGAAGAAAATACCTAAAATGAGTAAAATAGAACCTCGTCATTTAAATGTTGTTTTCTCACACAAAGCTGGGGGGGGGGGGGGGGGGAATGACAGGATGAACCATCAAGTGAAACAGAGGTGTTTTCGGCCTATTTTAAATATCAATATAATATTATATTCTTGTACCACTCAAAACAAAAACTTGGTGTTTTTATTTTAAAGGGGACCTATTATACTAATTTCCAGCCCTTTGTATTTGATTTCAGGCCCCTCCAGAGCAGCGACACACGATTACCCGCACTGAAAGCTTTGTAGATCTGCGTCTGTCGCTGCATCGCTTCCTCGTATTTCCTGCATCCCGCAAAAACGTTGTTTCACTTCACTCCACCGCCGGCCTCCTCCGTGTACGCCTCCCGCCCAGCCCACTATTGTTTTAGAACAAGCTTTATTGCAAGCAACATAAACTACTGAACGGCAGCGTACTGAGTCAATGCTACATAAAACAGGAAGTGCGTTCTTCACTGGACACATACAACCAGAGGTAGCATGATGGTAGAGCAGTGGCGCCATCTATTGGTAAAAGTACTGCTCGTTTACGACACTCCCACTTACTTTTACAATAGCATTAAGTCCCAAGAAATAATATGTCAGAGCCGTGCTCTTCTTTACAAGTAAAGTCAAGTAAAAAAAAAAAAAATGTAAACAACAACAAAAACTGTAAACTTGTTTTACATTGTTTTTCTGGAACTCTTTTTCACAGACATTTTTCTCAAAACAGTATTCCTTTTACATTGGTTACACTGGAACTCTTTTTCACATTTCTTCAGAAATTTCTTTGACCAGGCAGCGTTCCTCGTACACCTGTCATGCATTTTTAAATAGGGAAAAGTCTGATCTCTCCCCTGAGATATTCAAATCTAGGTCTAGCTAGTGGCTTGGTAAAGATATCCGCTTTCATGTCATTTGTTGGACAATATTGCAGTTCTATTTGTCCATTCTGCACACATTCACGGATGCAGTGGTAGCGAATGTCTATGTGTTTGGTCCTGGAGTGATTCACGGGATTCTTTGCGATTGCGATGGCTCCTTGGTTGTCCTCCAAGATCACTGTGGACACAGACTCCACTCCGAGATCACACAGAAGTCGTTTCAGCCAGATTCCTTCTGGAGCTGCTTGACTGAGTGTGACGTATTCAGCTTCTGCTGTTGAAAGTGCAACTGTTGCTTGTTTCTTGCTGAGCCAGCTCACCGCTCCTCCACTCAGTAGGAAGATGTTGCCTGTTGTTGACCGGCGATCATCCTGATCTCCAGCCCAGTCAGCGTCTGAGTATCTGATTAAAGCTTCAGAGTCTGACCTCTCGTGCTTCAGAGCAAGATTCACTGTCCCTTTCAAGTATCGAAGTATCCTCTTTACAGCAGTCACATGCAAAGCGTCCGGATTGGCGTTGAACTTTGGCACAGCACTCACAGCTTGAGCTATGTCTGGTCTTGTCGCCATTGCAGCATACAGCAGACTTCCAACCATTGACTGATAGGTATGTTGGTGCACTGGCTTACTGACACCATCACTCTTTCTCAGCTTGACGTTGGCATCTGCAGGAGTTGCTACAGGATTTGCATTATCCATTCCATATTTCCGAAGTATGGCTTCAATGTAACGCTTCTGCTGAAGAATGACACTGTTCTTTTCTTTATCATGGATCACAGAGAGGCCCTGGATGTAGGACAGCTCACCCATGTCTTTCATCTTGTAGCGCTCCTTGAGAGCCGCTTTGAGCTCGTTCATGCTCTCAGGTGACTCTGTAATCAGAATCAAATCATCCACATAAACCGTGAGTATATCAAGCTCTTGTCTTGATGTCATAAACACGCAGGGGTCTGACATGCTCTGTTTGAATCCAATCTCCATCATGAACTCTGTGAAAGCCTTGCTCCAACAGTGAGGAGACTGTTTCAGTCCATAGATTGATCTTTTCAGTTTGCATACCAGATGCTCCTGACCTGGTTTGATGTAGCCCTCTGGTTGCTCCATGTATATTTCCTCTTCCAGATGTCCATTGAGGAATGCAGTTACAACATCCATCTGGTGGACATGTAGATTTTTTTTGAACAGCAAAGGACAGTAATGTACGAATAGAGCTGAATCATACCACTGGTGAAAACATTTCATCATAGTCAGCACCATACAACTGTGAGTAGCCCTCGGCAACGAGTCTGCACTTGTATCATTCTACTCTTCCATCACTTTGATACTTGACTTTGAACACCCATCTTGAGGTCCCTGGACGTTTTAATAGGGCTTAGAATGATTTTGTTTCATACTGTTGACTTGCATCAAAACACTGTCCTAGCAGAGAAAATATGGACGCTGAAACGATCACTTGAGTCATGGAGTCGTTTATTATTAGACAAGAATATCTGCACAATTTAAGTCCATATAAAGCACAAAGCAGGAAGAGCTCTATACAACCCACGTTAACATGCTGGCAGCGTGAAAATCACTATAAGGAGCGAAATTTGCGAGTCAGAATCGCTGCCAGCGAACACAACACACAAGCAGAGCACAGAGTTAGCAGTGGTGGCTAACAGTTTATCAACACGAATTATTCATGCATTCATTCATTTTCTATACCCGCTTCTTCCTGAGCTCAGGGTCACGGGGCAACACAAATTAGTACGTTGCAAGTAGTCTTAAAACTAATGTTGCTTGAGGTCTCAATACAGTCACAGTCCTCATACATGTTTTCAAATATTGCCATGGCTGACTATTCTGTCATCGTCCACCGGCCGAGTCGAGCCGTCTCACTCCCGTTGCCCACCGGGCCGGTGTTCCATCGCATCCGCATTACGCTGAACAAACCTCGAACATTTTCTTTGTTCGTTCCATTCTGACGGTTGGGGTCCTTGGTGCTTTGGTAGTCGCTCAGTTTTTTTTGTTTTTTGTTTTTTTATCTTATTTTATTTTATTTTATTTAAAATTTCCCTCACACCAAAAAAAAACATTTTCTTGGAGCAGCGCACGGCAATATGCAGTAACTTCCGGGGTATTGACATCAACGCGATCCCAATGTTGAAAAAACTTGGTGAAACAGAGCATTCAGAACCATGGCCAACAACTTGCAGGGCTCATGTCCAAACGCATGAACCTCATTATTTGACGCTTTGACATCGCTTGACACTAGTATTCACCATTGTAACAGTATTTAGAGCTCACAAAAGTGGGAAAGCACCCTTTAACAATAAGTGCATAAAATTATAAAATAGATAAATTCTATATAAAGTTGAAATAATGAGTTTTAGTATATTGAATAAGATAATATAAACTGTCATCATCCGCTGAAAGTATATGTATGAAAGGAAAAAAAGTCGGAGGCTTCTCCGCGGAATGTGCGCACGCAACGCTGCTGCCCCATTGCGGCGAAACACGGAAGTCGAGTGGAACGCTGTCGTTGTCTCGCTCTCATGGCGTCATCAGAGCGCGTCACGCGGTGCAAACGTGGGTAAACGCGACGAGGCTGACAACCACCACAACCAGCTACTCCTGCCGCTGCCGTTCCACGTGAGTCGCGTGAGCATGGCGTTGCTCCAGGAAGCGGAGGTTCAGTTCGCCCAGCGGCTGGCCGCCAACGAGAGACCCGTGAGGACCAAGGCCATCAAGAAACTCAGGAAGTACATCAGTGCCCGCTCGCTCAAAGGTGAGCTGTAACCTGCGCTGTTAGCCCGTGGTTCTAAGCTAGCCGGAGCCAGCCAGCCAACTAGCTTAGCTCGCTGGGAGCCACAGGGGTGATGACGACGAGTTCTGGTTGTAACGGCCTTTTGGTGGGGTGGGTAGAGAAATAAGAAACGACAACAACAACTGGATCTGTACTGCTGGATGGCGTGCGTGAACTAGAACGCACGCGTGGAGTCAGGGAAGCTCTGCACGTGTGTGTGTGTGTGTGTGTGTGTGTGTGTGTGTGTGTGTGTGTGTGTGTGTGTGTGTGTGTGTGTGTGTGTGTGTGGAGACTCCACCACCTTCTATTAGGGTAACATTTCCTAAGAGTTAAGGATGGCTGTGGAAGCAGCGACACGAAAACTCATTGTGTGTGTGTGTGTGTGTGTGTGTGTGTGTGTGTGTGTGTGTGTGTGTTTGTTTATGCCATCGGCTTGCCTGTGTTGTGTGTTGCCTGCTGTTGTCTTACTATTGTGCCCCTCTCCTCTGCCCAGGTGCGTTCACCGCCGACGAGCTGCTCAAGCTGTGGAAGGGTCTCTTCTACTGCCTGTGGATGCAGGACAAGCCGCTGCTTCAGGTGAGGAGACACCTGGCAACTGGAAGGAGGAACAAACTCCTCAAGCAATTTTTTTTTTTTCCTCATGTTGTGTAGAAATGGAGTCCAGGGTGGAAGGTAAAGATGTGACAGAAATGGACAGAGTTTTGGACTTTCAAATCTTTTGCTGGTTTAGTTTTTTTTTTATTTTCTGAGATGGAGTTTCTTCCTATTGGAGGCCAGTTATTGGTTGAATTGGATCATGTGATCAGAGAAGGGACATTAATGACAAAGTGGCATTGGTTTTATGTTTATAAATGAAGAAAATCACACCAGCATCTTTTAGAAAAAAGAAGGCGGGGCTAAAAGTGATTGCCAGTGTACACTGTAAGGTACATCTAGAATATATATATAAATATAAATACATTGTCTCCAAAAGAGAAGTGGAGTATCTGCCTCCTTCTAAAACTGAAGCAGAAAACTGAAGACCGGACAGGAAAACCTGCTACACAACAGTTTGCAGGACTCCTGACCTGACTTTGTATCTCATGCAGTGTGTTGTTTTTTTTTTCCCCCACTAGGAGGAGCTGTCAAGGCAGATCTCCAGCCTGATCCACAGCTTCCAGAGCGTTGATGGACGTAAGTGTGTTTATTGATGTTCTCTGAGTGCGGCTGTTGTGTCCTTGACGAGCGCAGGCGACTCACGTGATGATGTTGTATGTGTGGTGTCTGTCTGTGTGTTCAGAGTTCCTCTACATGGAGAGCTTTCTGCAGACCATTAAGAGAGAGTGGACCGGCATCGACAGGCTGCGCATGGACAAGTTCTTCCAGGTGACCACCTGACCGTCTGGTCCAGGCATTCTAGTCCACCTAGTCTGGTCCTGAACCCTTGGCCCACCTGACATGGTCCAAACCTCTTGGTCCTCCTGGTCCACCTAGTCCAAACCTCACGGTCCACCTGGTCTAGATCTCCTGGTCCACCTGGTCCGGTCCACCTGGTCTAGACATTCTAGTCCACCTGGTCTGGTCCTGAACCCTTGGCCCACCTGACATGGTCCAAACCTCTTGGTCCTCCTGGTCCACCTAGTCCAAACTTCACGGTCCACCTGGTCTGGTCCACCTGGTCCGGTCCACTTGGTATAGACAGTCTAGTCCACCTGGTCTGGTCCTGAACCCTTGGCCCACCTGACATGGTCCAGACCTCTTGGTCCTCCTGGTCCACCTAGTCCAAACCTCACCGTCCACCTGGTCTAGATCTCCTGGTCCACCTGACCCGGTCTAGTCCACATGGTCTGGTCCTGAACCCTTGGCCCACCTGACATGGTAGAGACCTCTTGGTCCTCCTGGTCCACCTGGTCTAGACCTCACGGTCCAACAGCGCCACCTCTCTGTGTTGTCGATGCTCATTTGTGTTGTTTGTGTGTTTGCTCCAGCTGGTCCGCTTCATGTACCGGCAGACCTTCGAGATGCTCAAGAGGACCAACTGGGAGAGCAGGTGATGCCTTCATGGCCCTTCAGGTCACAATAGCACCGCCCACTCCCTCGCCCATGGCTGACGTTGTGTTGTTGTTGTTGTGTGTGTGTGTGGTCTCAGTGTTGTGTCCAGGTTCTTGGAGCTGCTGACGACGCAGCTGCTGCAGAGCAACAGCGACGCTCCCAGCGGGCTGCAGTTCCACATCCTGGACCTGTACATGGCCGAGCTGGCGGGCGTGGCCGCCGCACAGGTTAGACACACACACACACACACTCAGATTTGTTATCTTTATATTGCATATCATATTTACGCACGTGGAAAAAATTGTTGGTACCCTTTCTTAAAGAAAGAAAAACCCACAATGGTCACTGAAATAACTTGAAACTGACAAAAGTAGTAAAGGCAGACTGACTGATTACAAGTTTGAAGACACCTGTGATGCTAATTACAGGACAAACCTTGGTGTGTCCCTATGGTCAAATCATTTTCAACCTTTTCCAGGGGTACCATCATTATTCTCCAGGCCAGTTTTAATTTGTTTTTTTGTTTTTTTTTAAATGATTCTGTTGAACCACAACTCAAAAGCAATGTCTGATTTCCATTGGTTAATTTTCAGCATATTTTTATTTGTTGCTACTTTTGTCAGTTTTGAGTTATTTCAGTGACCATTGTGGGGGTTTCTTTCTTCAATGGAAGGGTACCAACAACGTGTGTATATGATATATATTTTTATATTATACCCTGTATTTTATTATATATTTCTGTTAAAAAAAAATTATAGAACTAATTATATTGTTTATTAGATTATACGGCAATCTTACTTTTGCATCATTATTATTATTATCTCTCTTACTATTATTTCATTGACGTCACTGTAATGAACTTACTTGATAGTATTTTTGTATCCTAATTGGTATAGTGTCATGCTTTGCATTCCACTGGTTGCAGCTAATATTTAGAATATTTAATATTTAAATATTTTATTATATTGTATAGTATTCCATAACACTTCAAACATCTTTATCTGTACTCGCCACTTTTGTGATCTTTTTAACTTTGTATTTTGCAAAACCTTTATTTAACTTGACACTTTCTTTATTCCTTTTAATGCACAGTCAGGTCAGGTTCATCCACACCAACGTTTCACCGCCTGACAAATAAAAATTAGTCTTTGTTTTGCGTCCTCCAGCTCACCGCCGACCAGAACTTGACCCTCATCGAGCCATTCTGTAAGACGGCAGCCAAAACCAAAGAGTAAGTCGGTGCGAGCCACGCTCCTCTCTCTCCCTCTCTTTCTCTGTCCCTCTCCCTTCCTCCCTCACCGCCTGTCTTCCCGCAATGTCATCGCCTCTGCAGCCGCGTCCTGTTCGGCGCCATCTGCAGCAGCATCTTCAGAACCATCATAGAACAGGCACCCTTCGCCATCCAAGACCTGTTGAAGGAGCTGAAAGAGGGCGGAGCCTCCGACTCGGACTCAGGACAGGCGTCCGAGGAGGAAGACGACGACGAAGAGGAGGAGGAGGACGAGGAGGACGAGGAGGGCGGCGGCGCACAGCAAGGACCACGGGTGGCGAGCAAAGCCACAAAGCAGCTCAATGGTGCGTCACCAACCTGAAGGTCATTGTTTCGGACCTTGTGTTGTAGGGCTGCAACGATTCGTCGACAAAAATACCGGATCGTGAAAATAGTCGACGATGAATTCCATTGTCGACGTGTTTCTCCAGTGGAGTGAGCCATCTCACTTCATTACAATCTCTGCTGAGACTCGCACGTGTGCAATGGTCTTCACTCTTTTTTCCAGAATCAAGCAGCCCTAGTGTACCTGTCAATTGGTTTGAGATAAGAAATCTTTATCATTATTATCATTATCATTATTATTATTATTATTATTTATTTATTTTTAACAATAATAATAATAATAATTTTTATTGTTTATAATAATTATCTGATTAGTCGGCTAATCGTTTCAATAGTCAGTGACTGGTCGACTATTAAAGTAGTCATTAGTTGCAGCCCTATTGTGTTGTCTTCTGTCCTTCTCACCTGGATCATCCCATAGCATCATGGCAGCAGCTACACTACACCTGAAGTGTCAGCAGGCAAAAACACGGCTGGCGGTGCCGCTGAGACTGACTCTGTGTCTCACAGGTGGCAAGCTGAGGGCAGGAGGCGGCGAGGAGGATGAAGATGGCGATGAAGATGACGAGGAGGATGAAGATGATGAAGAGCTCCAACACCTGGAGGACTTGGACTCGGAGGAGCTGGATGACGAAGACGGTGATGATGTGGGACCCGTCCTGCAGGTGAACCAAGTTTTTCATCTTTGATGCTGGTACATTTGAAGAAAGCTGCAGTTAGTCTGGTGTCCTGCAGGAGGCGCTAGCGGGACTTAATGAGATTCAGACAGGAAGTCAAATCTAAGTGTGTGTGTGTGTGTGTGTGTGTGTGTGTGTGTGTGTGTGTGTGTGTGTGTGTGTGTGTGTGTGTGTGTGTGTGTGTGTGTCAGTTCAACTACGCCTCTTTGGCCTCTAGGCTGCTGGATTTGGCGAGTCGCGCCAAAACACCGAGTCACAACCGGCAGAAGCTCTACAGTATCATCAAAGTGTGAGTTAGCGTTAGCTCGGCGTTAGCCTCCACGTTTGTTTTTTTTGTTTTGTTTTTTTTTTCTTAGCTTCATGATTCAGCCTCCAAAAACTTAAAATGATCCATTGTTCTTCTTCTGTGGCGGCGCCTCCTGCTGCATGACAGGCTGCGTGACCTCAGTGAAGGTAAGGCTGAACTCTTATAAAAGTACATATATATACATATATATGTGTGTGTGTGTGTGTGTGTGTGTGTGTGTGTGTGTGTGTGTGTGTGTGTGTGTGTGTGTGTGTGTGTGTGTGTGAAGAACATTCTTAGAAATTTAAAGGTAAACAACCTGCCCCTGACTCTCGATTTCCTCAGGCATCTTCCCCCGGGACGAGTGTGCGGAGGAGGTCTCCACCGACGAGGACGACGACATGTTCGCCAGCAGGAAAAGGATAAAGAGGAAGAGGAGGAACAAGGAGGCGGAGGAGATGGGGGCGCCGAGCTCTAAGAAGACTAAAGGTGTGTGTTGCGAGGACGTTAGCTCGCCGCTAGCTGTGACCTTACAGCTCCGGTCCCACCCAACTCCCCCAGCGCAGATAACCGACCTTTGTGTCTGTCGTCTCAGGAAAGAAAAAGGATTCTGACACCACCCAGAACAAGGACGCTGTGAAGGACAACGAGAAACCCGTGGAACAGACAGCGACTCCTGAGGAGAAGAAGAAGAAGAAGAAGAAGAAGAGGAGGAAGAAGAAGAAGCAGCCGCAGGAGGGAGGCGGGGCCGAGGCCTCTCAACAGGAAGTGGTTGTTGCATCAGACAAACAGACTGAAGCCCAGACTCAGAGCTCCGCCCCCTGCGTGAAGGTCACCCAGGTGGCGGAAGGTCAGTCAGAAGCTCTTCTCCCCACCGAGGCCGCCGTCATAGTTCCAGAAAGCAAGGCAGGAAACAAGAAGAAGAAGAATAAGAAGAAGAAGGAGGTGGGGGAGGAGGTGAAGTCAGAACCAGCCACAGACCAGCAATTGCTCAGCACTGCTGCGGTTCCTCCAGAAGACGGGAACCAAGAACCAGCCCCGAAGGAACAGGCCCCGCCCACAACAGCTGGAAAGAAGAAGAAGAAGAAGAAGAGCAAGACGAACCTGGAGGATGGAGAGGACGGAGCAGCAGCAGCAGGAGGCGGGCCTAAAGGCGATGAGACGCCCACTCAACCACTGGAGGTGGAGGAGAAGCAGGAGGACGCCGCCGCCGCTGCCACAACACCACCGAAGAAGAGGAATAAGAAGACCAAAACCAAGAAGAATCAGGTGGAAGAACAAAC
>NW_027466078.1:2602500-2842500 GCF_046127955.1 Nelusetta ayraudi
ATTCCGCTTATCCCGAGGAAACAGCAGAAGAAGAAGAAGGAGAAAGAGGAGCAGATTCACCTGCTGGTCTCTCAATCTCCTCCCGGAGGAGCGTCGTCAGATCTTCAGCCGAGGAATTTTAACTCTCATCAGGCCTGCTGTTCCTAGTCCCAGTGTCTCTGGTCCCACTGTTCCTATGCCCAGCGTAGCTAGCCACAGTTTTCCACTGGTCCTGGTCTCAGTGTTCCTGGTCCAGAAAGTGAAGTTCATGGTGTTTCAGCATCTCAGTGTGTGTGTGTGTGTGTGTGTGTGTGTGTGAGCGAGAGAAAATGAAAGGAACCTCAGCTTGTCCTTCTTCTCTTGTGTTTCACATGTACAACGAACACGCTGACAAATGCAAAACTTGATGTGTTACCATGACAACCAAACCAAGCACACTGGCTTGAAACAGTCCAATGGACCAGCAGCTGTGTTGTCCTGAGAACTGGCTCCGCCCACAAAGTCCCTCCTCCAGGGCCTCCAAGTAACAGGGATCTCTGCAGTAACAGCAGCAGTGAATGGCGTCCGAGACGCCAAAAACATTTTAGAAATGCGACCAAGCACAAGTTCAAAACTGCTGGTTTTGAAACGTCGATGCCCCCTGGTGGTTCCTGGAGGAAGTGCATAATTTCAACAAGAGCTTCCAGGCGGTGTGAATGCACTCAGCGCCCTCCTCTTCACCTTCCTGGAGAGTGTGAGCAAACCTCCTGTTTGGACACGTCCTGGTTGTGCTCTCACCACGGTGCTGCTCACTGGAGTTGACTCCACCCTGATGGAGACGGTAGCGCCAAGATAATTTGATGGCCATGTTTATTTGTTTTTTGGTTGTGCGGTGTCTTTGATGACTGCAGGGCAGCAAGTCGGCCAAAAAAAACCTGCTCCTCCAGATGAGCTGAGTGTTTTTTTTTTGTTGTTGTTGTTGGGTCATGCTGTCGTCGTTCACGCCACACAGTCAATTGGGAGTGACTGTCACACTGTTTTATTGATGTAATGCAGTGAAATGAGACATCATTCTGGTCACGTTACACACCGACGGTACTAATTATCACTGCTTGAGGCGACAAAAGCCGCTGGAAATAGACAGGAACGTGTGAAGCCAAGTGTCTGTGAAAGTGGGGGCGAGACGTTGGTCTCACATATCTTCCCCCTTATCATGTCATTTATTACACAAGAAAATGAACACCAGTGGTCAATGCTGTAGGTTTTCATGCTTGACAAAAATTTGATTGCGATCACTGAGAAGCATTTTAATTGGTTATTTATGTCAGAAATAAAACATTTGGAGAGAAAAAAAACCCAAAAGAAACTAAATTAGTGTGGTGAAAATTATTTTTTTTTTTGGCTGTGTGGTCAGTGTGATTGTTAGGCTTAGCGATAACGTGTCTGCCGTGTTCTCCAGAGCGGACGTGGTCAGGACCAGTCAGTTCCTCTGTCAGGGACTTGGTGACCGGGCCGTCATTCTCTCTGCAGACACAGACAGCGCCCTTTATGGGCGCTATACCAAAACAGAGAGCTGGAGGCTGAGAGGGTGGAGTATGTGTGTGTGTGTGTGTGTGTGTGTGCGCGTGCGATTGCGTAGGGCGCCCCCTGGTGGCCCCTATGCATTAAAAGAAAATCACTTATGTTGTTCATTGGATTTAATCTCATGTCGGGCGCCAGGATGGCTAGAGACGCTACTCTGTGTGTGTGTGTGTGTGTGTGTGTGTGTGTGTGTGTGTGTGTGTGTGTGTGTGTGTCTCCAGCTCCTGTTCTAAGATCAGGACCTCGGCTCCGCCCTCCGCCGAGCCTCCACCTCCTTCGTCCGACCGCCCACCATGGCGTCCTGGTCCTCCCCCTCTCCCGCACCACAGGCTTCGCCGCCCCTCGGTGCTGCAGCACGGCAAAACAAACAACACACCTGTTACCTGTCACCTGTTACACTTTTGTAGCTTTTACAACAACATAAATATAAAATACCATCAACGCGATAATTTCATCACAATGTGCACATTACGTTTAAAGCAGTTGTTCTATTTTTATGGCACGCAGGAAACCTGAGGTCAAAGTTTGCGCATGCTAATGCTAATCCCAGAGGCTAAAAGTCACGTCAAAGGATGGGGTTTGGACTGTTTACCACAGTTAAATAATGATATTTTATATGAATATGTGATTTATGTAAATCACACACTGTGCTTCGTTGTTTTGTTTTGTTTTGTTTTCTGCCATTCTGCTGCTGCAACAATTGCAATTTCCCTGTGAAGGATTATTAAAGTATCCATCAATCCATCTGTGAAGCTGTTTCGGGGGTCTGCGTGGTGAGTGGCTGCGGACAGGAAACCGGCCCATCCAAGAGGCCCTGATGGGCTCTTGCACACACCTCTGGCTCGCCTAAATGAGGTGGCACTGCCTTTGTCCGGCTGCCTCTCGCCTCTCAGCGCAGCTCGGACCTTCAGCGCCACGTATCTGCAGGCTGCACACACACAAACACACACACACAGTCACACGGAAATGAACACAAACACAGCGTTTTAAAAGGACAGACTGATTGAAAAAAACAACAACGATAAATAAATTTAAAAAAATTATTGTGTTGATGAGTGTAGATCCTGGCTGTACACCAGTCCAGTGGGTTATTCAGGAAACGAAAAACTCTTTTGCAGCCACACAGGATGTTTTTTTTTTTGCTGCAATATCACGAGTGGCCACTTGGATAAGAATATGCTTCCTCCCACTTGGGGGAAAATGGCGTAAACCAGGAAGTTTACACCAGTGTTTTTCGACTTTTTTCTGAGCCACGGCACATTACTTACATTGGAAAAATCATATGGCACACCAAATATTATAAAATGACACTTTTTAGCCTAGCTAGCCTAGACAAAATAATCTCTTAATTTATTTATACTTCAATGCACACAAGGCTGATATTCAATGAGGAAAATAGGCTCACTATTTTATTTTTTTATTTTTTTAACCACTCCACAGTTTGGTCTGTGCATGGTAGGGAGTAACGATAGGCCAGCTCAATTAATTAAGGAGGTGCATTAACTGTCATGAATAAGCCGTTTGCGACTACAATGACATATTACACATTTCAGGAGTGACCTTTCATGACCATCAACAACGTTTATAAGCATATTTGGGCACATTCAAGGACGTCTTCCAGCCTCAGAGAAAGGGGGATTTCAGCTGTACCTAACCAGCTATATCTATGATTATGAAGTTAAATCCACAGCTAGCTAGCTAACTTCATCATTAGCCTTGCCAGATTCGTTGGCGTTACTTTGTGTTCCACATTGTTGAGATACGTTGTAACTCCGAGCTCAAACCAAGCAATTAAGCTTTATTTCTTCACTAAAATGCATATTTCCTGCAGATAGACTGGCAATGAGAAAAAAAACATTTGCATTATTGTCACAATGTCATCAACTTCTATGTATGCTATAATCAGAAACAATAATTAGTGTACAGATACATCCTTAGATGTACACTAATCATTGGTGACTGTGAAGGCAAGATGAATCAATGTGGAAAAATCAGATGGCACACAATTTTTGCCTAGGAAAATGAGAGTAATGATAATAATTATGCATTTTGTAGTACTGTCCTTTCAGGGAATGTTTGGAAGTGATTGTATTAGCTGCTACAGCTTAGCATAGCATAGCAGTTAGTTAACCTTTTCTCTAATGCTTCGACCAAAGACCTGCTCCCTGTACCTAGTGTCTATCATCTAATTAAAAGGGATTGAGTTCCAAGTGTTCGACCGGAAGTACGTGAGTTGGACTATATTAATGCGGAAGTACTTTAGAGCGTGCACAAACCGTGGATGTATTATAACTGCCGTTGAAAGTTTTATATATTTAAACGCAATTTGGATAATTTTCAGGGCACACCTGACATTATCCCACGGCACACTAGCGCGCTTTGGCACAGTGCTAGAAAAACACTGATTTATACCATTTCGACCCTTGGGAAAATTTAGAGTCCACAGTACAATCTGTTTGTTTGTTAGAAATTGGAAGGAAACTATAGTTTTTTTTGTTTTTTTTTTAAATTGAAGCTATATTTTATAATCTCTCCCCCTCACAGAACTTCACTGCATTTTTTTTGACATTGAAAACAATAATAATTTAAAGGGGGGGGGGGGGGAGGTGTTGAGTCACCGTGCACCTGGAGAACCTGCTGGAGCAGAAGTGTTGTTGACAGCAGCAGCGGCAGGGACTCACCGTTGACTATCAGTCACACCATGTCTCTGCGTCCACAGGTCCAAGGTGCGCTTCCTTACGTTGATGTCTTTTGAAGGCAGTGTGTGTCGGCGCTGCTCGACTGAAGCTGAACTCGCACAGCAACACCTCCTCCCTGACACACCAGGAAGAGGAACTGGTCACTACCACTTGGGATTAAATAAATAAATAAATAAATAAATAAATAAATAAATAATACAGTAAAACATACTGGTTGACTTCCTGGCCACTAGGGGGCGAGATGCGCCGCACGGTCTCTTCCGGATGGCCTGCCGCCGTTCAACCCCCCTAGAGGAAAAAGCGGAGGAGCGAGCGACTCCTCGTCAACAGACAGTCGACTTTAGGGGGCGGCGTTTTCAAAAACTATCTGACAGTTAGATGCCGTTGCTGCCTTAAAAAAAAACAAAAAAACCAATTGACCTCGCGAGCCGCTGTTAGGCTCGCAGCTTCGTGGCTTCCGCTCGGCACGCTACCTGACGCCGGTGTACACCGGCGCTGCGCCAGATAGCTAGTTAGCCAGCTAACCTTTTTTTTTTTTTTAGCTAGCTAGCTAACAGGCAGCTCGCCCAACACGGCACGGTTGGTGCGTCGACACTTCACACCCAGATCCCTACAAACCCGGCCTGGTTGGTAAGTAGAGAACGTATGGCAGAGAGGGAGTCAAATTCTGTCTGTTTTAACCGGAAGTGTAGAATAGCCTTGATGCTAGAAGAATCTATAGCGTTGCCTCAAATAGCATCAGTCGCCTTGTAACGGTTCTTGCGGTGTTCACGTTCCTTAGTCTGCGATTTGTGATATTCTTGACATTACATCTAGCGCCGTGACGTCATGTCACTCGAGGTGTGAGTGAGAGAGGTTCATGTTATTATTGTTACAGACTGGTGGTTAACAGTTAAAAACATTCACCCATAAAATAATCAAAAGACATTTTCTTATTCTGATTGCTGTAGTAGTTGTCAATGGTAGGCTGCTACCTACTACATGTGTATTTTTGCTGATATTTTGCATTTTTGTTTCACAGTGTACAATTAAAGGTTTCAAATATTCACCAAAATCAATTAAACTACATTTTGTCATTCTGATTGCTGTAGTAGTTGTCAATGTTAGGCTGCCACTTACTACAGGTGACATTTTGCTAATATTGTGGATTATAGCAAATCAGGATGCAATTAATAGTTTAAAATATTCACCAAGGATAGAATAGGATATTTCTTAAACAGAAAGACTGGGCCGCTTACCACTGGTGGTATTTTGCAGAGTGTCTGTGTTATAGTTAATAGGGCTGAATGATTATGGAAAATAATCTAATTGCGAATTTTTTTTCCCACAAACAAACAAAAACCTATATGTATTATAATAAACATATCAGATTTATTAGACACAAATTGTTCTTTTTTATATAGGCTAGGCTAATGTTAAGATAAAAGCAAAATGAAGCATGAATTAATATGAAAGAGCCTTTATTTATCTACTGGTGTTTTTGTTTTGTTTTTTGCAAGACCTCTTAATAGGGCTTAGAATGATTTTGTTTAAGTCCACACAAAGCACAAAACAGCGACAGCTTCATTCAACCGATGTCAACACGCTAGCAGCGTTAAAATCGCTATAAGGTGCGAACGTACGAGGCAGCGGTTCACTGCCAACGAACACAACTCCGACTGTTGTGGTCCTTGCTGCTTCGGTTGTCGTTCGGCGTTTTTTTTTTTTTTTTTTTTTTTTTTTTTTTTTTTTTTTTAAATCTTTCCCGACACTGTTTTGCTAAACTACGGCAACCAGGAAGAACTTTTCCTTGCATGTTGCTTCGCGCCGCTCGCAAGTCACGTGACCGGAACTCGCGTCAATCAAATCGCAGTCTTTGCGGTTAGACGCTCTTGTTTTGTCCTATCGCGATATTATCGCAAATGCGATTTATCGTTTAGCCCTAGTACCCGTTCCAAAGTTCGATGCATTTTTAATCTTTGTATAGAAGTCCCCATGATTAATTGTTTTTAATTCTTTGATTTGATTGTTTCTTTAGAAGAGAAACAAGGTCCTCAATGCACTGGCAGTTGATTTAGAGATAAGAAGTCTTTCTCATAACTGCATTCTTTATTGTCACCATTTAAATACAACAAATGTATTCAAGTATACAAATTACGATGTGATGTCGATCTTTTGAACTTTCTACAACAACTAATTGACAATCAGAATTGAATTGAATTACATGAATAACAGGACAAATGGAATACATTGGATCGAGGTTCTGCCAGTGATCCTTTGGTCTATTGATGCAGTGCATTGGTCAAAATCAGCCCCGTTTCTTTGATATGTATTGCATGCTGGCTACTATTTCCTGTAAAGCTCTATCTCATCAGCAATGAAGTCCCTAAACTTGGTGTTGCATCCTCTGGTCTTCTGATGCTGTAGTTTGGTAAATATCACCTCATTGCCTGGGCCTAAAAATATTACCAGTAGTAAGTAACAGACATTGGCACCAGCAATCAGAATGAGAAAGTGTCTTTTTATTATTCATTTTTGGTGAATATTTGAAACCTTTTAATTGCACACAGTTTAACTATAATGCAGAATATCTGAGAGAGAGAAAAAAACCCCGCTGTCACAGCTCTAAACCCTTCCCCCACCCTGCAACCTGAGCGGCCGTGAGGTGCAGACAACCACTCATAACAACAGCAACAACAGCAACCACCTCGAGCAATGGACTTACTGCTACTAATAATTAGCCTGCAGTCTTCCCATTTACTTGCACTATAAACCGCAAACAATAGTGAACAATAGCACACAGTGCTCGTGGATCGATCGTGGATTGTGTGCAAAGTGAAAATAAACACAGCGAAAGCGAATTGCAAACATCCTGTCTAACTTTTTTATTGATTTTGTTTTGGGGTCAGCAGACTGGGATGTCGAGGCAGGAAACCTAAATGACAAAAATGTTAGCAAACTTTTACTGGCACGACTCCCAGTCAACGTTAACGTGTCCCTTCTAAGGCATCGTGTTCGAAAGTACCTCAAAGCAGAAGTGCAACTCTGTCGTTTATCCACACCGAATGTTATTAGCGAGCTGCTGCTTGTTTAACCGCCACACCAGGCCGGCCATAGGTACTACATCGTTTTCAATCATTTCCAGCATATTTGTGCCACTGGGAATTTTTTTTCTGAATACGTCTTCGTGTAAACTCGTTTTTCCTTGTGCGGCCTCAAGAATAAAATCTGTATTCGTGTAAACGGCCCCTTACAAGAAGAGATTAGATTATAAAGTTAGTGAGGTTCAAGTTTAACATGGAGAAGCCACATGTTCCTCAGACGTCCGATTTGGTCAACAGGTTGGAGCCTGCAAGCCGTGAGGGCCGGCAGGTGTCGATAGGAGGTCCGCCTGCACCGAGGAGGGAGGGCCAGGAGGGTTGACAGGGACTGGGGCAGGCAGTCATGGCTGGCTTCCTGGATAACTTCCGCTGGCCAGAGTGCGAGTGCATCGACTGGGGGGAGCGGAGGAACGCCGTGGCCTCCGTGGTGGCTGGAGTGCTGGTCAGTCCCCCCCACGTCTTCTGCCTGAGAAAACAAAAACTTCACACATCATTCCAGTGTTTTTACAACTGGGCTGTGATCTCCCTCCTCTGACCTTCTGACCTTTGCCGGCCGTCTGTGCGCTGCAGTTCTTCTCGGGCTGGTGGATCATGATCGACGCGGCCGTGTCCTACCCAACCCAGGAAGAGATGAACCACGCCTTCCACACCTGCGGCGTCTTCTCCACGCTGGCCTTCTTCATGTGAGTGAGTTGGTTAGTTGGCTCGTTTATATTGAAGGTGTAAGCAGAAATGACCAAAAGCAACAAAATAAGACAAAAGAAGGAACATTATATTAATTAAAAAGAAATGCCTAAATTACAAAAATCATCAAAAATAAAAAGGACAGGAAATATTTCTAGAGTAAGAGAAAGTCAAAAAACATGGACAGTTGGATTATTTTACAAGTTCTAAAGTTATATAATAGTAATATTGCCATATAAATAAGTGTTTTATTGCAATTTTATGGAAGCTTGCATATTAAAAAAAAAAAAAAAAAAAAAAAAGTGTTGGGGAAGAATTTTTTGAGACTTATTGAATCCCCAACTGACTCTTAACTTTGAATTATTCAGCATCACCTTCACATGTAAGGCCTAAATAGGAATTAAATAAGGTTTCAGCACAAAAAATGTTGACAATGTGGCAAGGCTTGACTGGGAACCTCGGGTTAGGAGCTGTTGTTGCTGTGGTGTGTGTTATTGATTCCTCTGCCTGCTGCTGCTGCTGCAGGATCAATGCCGTGTCCAATGGCCAGGTGAGAGGAGACACCTACGGAGAAGGCTGCCTTGGCAGGACAGGTGAGTTCCTTTCGCGCCGCAAGCAGGGCGACACTGTCTCCCCGTGCCGGTTGCCAAGCACCCATTTACTCCAATGCAGTTGCTAGGCTAACTAGCTAGAGCAGAGGCCAAAAACGGTTTCTGAGTTACTTCCTCATCACGCCGCTTCATAGAGAGAATGTAGCAGTGGTGTTACTTCCCATCATGCCCCTGCACACATTGTGTTCTGTCTGTGGTAACACTGCCTGCCACACATCCAGGTGGAGAAGAATTTAGTGTCATGTTTTCACTGGCTTACTGTGAAATACAAACACACACACATATACGTATATACACATAGTTATATACGTATATACCTATGTGTATATACAAATATACACATAGGTATATATATGTATATATGTATGTGTATATGTGCGTTAATTATCGAATTAACGGGATAATGGCCTGACCCTAGTTTACACACATGCACACGTGTTCTGAAATAGAATAGAAATAGAATGAAATAGAGTACTTTATTATTCCCAACTAAAGCTTCCAGTCGATTAACCATAAAAAAAGACAAGCAAACAGAAACTCCTGATCTCTTACCTCTATCCCCCACTCCCCAGGAGCTCGTCTCTGGCTCTTCATCGGCTTCATGGTGATGTTCGGCTCGCTCATCGCCTCCATCTGGATCCTGTTTGGTGCCTACGTGGTGCCGAGTGAGTAGCCACGCTCCCCTCTTCACCCTCTAAACCCCCCTCCCCCTCCCAATATTGGTGTTGAAGCAAGTGGTTTGTTTTTTTCTCCTCTGTATCCAGAGAAGGAGGTGGGTCCCGGCCTGGCCGTCTTCTTCCAGAACACCTTCATCTTCTTCAGGTGAGAGCCTTGGCCTGTCCGTGCGCACCGTCCACACTCCATTACAGCCCACCTGTGCACTGACTCCTCCCCCTCCCGCCGTCTGATGATCTCCGCAGCACTCTGACCTACAAGTTTGGCCGAACCGAGGACCTGTGGGGCTAGCAGTTCCTGTGTCCAGGAGAACTTCAACAAAAGGGAACCTGTGTTTTAGGATTCTTTAAAATGCAACTTGGGAGCAAGGTGGGATTGAGGAGGAGTTTTCTATCCCTGTCGTTCTTCCTCCACAACGGTATCTGCCACCGTAGCCAATCAGAAAGGGAAACAATAGTTTGTGTGTGTCCGGTGATTCATAGATGGTTTTTGGAAGTCAGAGCGCCACCCTGCTGCCCTCCTGAGGACCAACATGTCCTTCCTCCAATCCCTTTTTATCGTCAATATTAAGTGTTTTGTTTTTTTAATGTCACTGTGGACCATTCAAGTATTTAAAACGAGTAGAAAATAATTTATGTCGCACTGCTGCTGTAATACTGCTGTGAAGTGTTTTACACTCCTTGAAAATGTTAGGAAAAAAAACAATAAAAAAAGAATGGACATCTGTTTTGTCGTCATGGCAACGTGATTGTGGTCAATTCCAATCGAGTTCGAAGAGTTTCACCTGTGTGACACTGTGGGGCAGTAACCAAAACGACTTGTACGACCCGATTGGATAGAATGAAGCGGATTGGTCATGAAACTCGACCCTTGGCGGTGGAATCAGTCGTTCCGTAAGCTCACTGAAATGAAACAATCCCGGGGGAGTAACGCTCAGACTTGCCCTCCGAGTGTGACTCACTCCTCAAACATCCTTCGTGGGACCTGGTTGATCTGGTCACATGACTAAGTTTTGATTTCAACAGCGTAGACTGGATGCATGTTCAACCGCTGTGTGAAGCGAAAGACGGCAGCGCCTTTCATTTTTGAAACGGCGGCAGAAAAAGAACGCATCCATTCCTGCCAAAAAGGTTTGTGGGTTTTTTGCAAAAGCTTTTTTTTTTTTTTTTTTTTTTTTTGAAAAAAATAACATTTTTAAGTTTTAACAAAAAGAAATAAATTTAGCAAAGTCAGACAGTTTTTTTTATTTTTTCTTACCGAGCGTGGATGCAGGAAAGCAGGACAGCTGCTGCGAGCCGGCGTTAAACAAAGCACAGAAGTTACAGAAACAAATTAGTTGGTTCTAAGTTGACGGCTGTCAGAGACGCTTGGTGTGACTTAGTGTCTCATTTTTCCAAAGAAAACAAAAAAACTTAGTGACTGTTTTGGACCGGAAGTGGGATATAAACATCTGCCGACAGACGATATTAAAAAAATATATTAATGTCCTATTAATGTTTCTACACATAATGCTTCTGCCACCAAATCACAAAAGATTGTAGCAAAGAAAAAAAGTCTTATTGATTGATTGATTAAATGACCGATTAGCTGCAACAAAATGCTAGCTAGCACCACACAGGCTCCAGTGTCTAGCTTTGGGTTCAGCCTTTTTCAGGGGGAGGGGAAGGGGAGCGGCGCTCAGGCTGAGGGGGTGATGGAAGAAATTACGTCAAAGTGCTCATCCTCACTGCGGTGGCTGGATTCGAAGGTAGAGTGGCCCGCTGGAAACGGCTTCAAGGTGACCTAACAACAGACAAGTGGGAACGAGTGGGTCGGCAACTTTCACTTCCTGTTTAACGATCTCAGACTGTGGCTGTGTCTCAATTCAGGGTCTGCATCCTTCGAAGGAAGTGTCCTCCGTCTGAAGGAAGCATCCTCCCAAGGACCCGGCCCAGAAGGACGAACCCAAACCCCGCCTCCCCGGTGACCACACGGGACGGTCTCGCCTTCGGTGTATTTCCTGGTTGCGTCACCGCCGTTCCCTCCTGCTGGCCAACCCCGGAAGTGACCTTTTTATAGCATCAAGCTAACCATTGGTTCGCCATCTAACGATGGCATTGGATGATCAAATAAGTAAAAACCCTACGTTGAAAACTGGATACTTTATGTGAAATTTCAATACTTCAATTTATATGAAGTGTCTTTACCAGTACATGCCGCTAATTTCAGCTGACTTCCCAGGATCCCAGGATGCTTTGCAGCAGCACGCAAAGCATCATGGGATACCGAAGGATGCGAAGGATAGTAGCGGTGCATCCTTGGAATCGGCTAAAACGAGTGCGTATTTCGAGCGTCCTTCGGACTTTTGGGAATTGGGACAAGCCTTCGCGCAGTGCTATGACGCAACTTCCTTTCAAATACAGGCTTGGAAGGATGCAGACCCTGAATTGAGACACAGCCTGTGTGTGTTTTAAGCTAACCCTGTGTTGGCTTAGCATTAAAGTGAAAGGAGCCTCCCTTAGCTTTGATAGGAAGAAAGGTGATGGGAGCAGCTATTAAGCGACAATAAAACTCGCAGTGTGTGTGTGTGTGTGTGCGTCTGTCTTTATACTTACATGGGCCGGTATGTGGTATCTGTTGAGGCTCAGCCAGCGTTTGATCATCCCGTAGTGGAAAATGAGGACATAGACGGTGGCAACAATCAAGGCGACCGCGGGCACGAGGATGAGCACCACGGTCAGGACCACACTGGTCTCTGGACACACACACACACACACACACACACACACACACACACACACACACACACACACACAGAGAAAGAGTTTTAGCATCACTACCAAGCTGCTTCATCACTGCAAGCTGCTAGCATCAAAGCTCACTTAGCTTTAGTGATGTGCTAGTAGAAGGGTGGAGTCTCTCGGAAGACCTCAGCCTATCTCTTAATTTAGTTATTCATGATTATCTTCATGTATTTACCCCTTTTCCCTCTTTATATGTATTATTCACTTTGTTAATGATAGAATGATGATTGCAATATCTGCTTCAAACACAATATTGCATTTTGTTGCCAGTTGCTCTCAGGTCAAGACAAAGAGGGTAAAAATAATTAATTAATTAATTAAATAAATAAATAAATCCACAAACTACGTGTACATCTTGCTGCGTCGCCCCCTCTTGGTGGGGAGGTCTGGCTCACCTGCGTGGGGGACCAGCAGGCAGCGGGTGCAGCTGGGTGGTCCGTAGTCTTTCGTGTAGAGCGTGAAGCCCACCTGGACGCAGTAGCGCTGCCCGCTATCCAGCCCAGGGAGGGTCAGCGTGGACTGCGTGTCCCATGGGCCCTGCAGGGGGCGGCAGACGTCAGCGCAACGTTGCAGACAACAACAACAGCAACAGCAGCAGTAAGAGGTGATCTACAGTCCAGACTTTTATGTCGAAACTGTTGGATGGTGAAAGTGCAGGGTGGGCAGGGGCGTTCTCACCTTCATCTGCTCCCCGTCCGGGCCGTGGTAGACCCTGAACCCGGCACTGTCGGCGTACTCGGTGACCAGCGGGTTGTTGCGGTTCAGGTGGACAATCAGAGTGCCGGGATTAGCACTGAGGATGACGCTCGGACTGCACGAGTCTCCTGGAGTGTGGGGGGGAGGGGCAAAGAGCAAGAAGCCATCATGTGACCACACAATGGCAAACCAAGAAACCAGCCGGGTGAAGAAGTCTTCTGAACATGAATTATCAATGAAGTTACTAAAACTGAAGACTTAGATTAGTCACAATTATCTTCTTTATTTTTCTGTGCCTATTTTGGACTTCTGTTTAACCCAACTTGCTGAAATCTTCACACCTGTGCTATGCTGTTGTACTCCTGACAGCGTACCTGTTTTGAACAAATATATTGAAATGATGAAACGTAAAACATTCATCTGTGGATGTGAAAAACGCAATTTCAAGATTATATGCAATGTTTATTTTCTTGCAACTTAAACACTGAACGAATAAGCGCCAAATCACACAGTTGATAAGCGAAAGTGTTAAAATTCAGAATAAATGCGAGTGTGCAAGCATCTTCCATGAATAAAGACGTACGAAAAAACACACTTTTTTTCGTACGTCTTTACTTTTAGCGCTATTTATTTTTTTATTCTCTCGCTGTTTATGCACACTGGCCCGTTTTTGTTTTTTTTGTTTTTTTGTATTGTTTTATTTAATGCAACTGTTGCATTGTTGGATGTGTGTGGCTGCAGCATGTGCGATGGGTCCGAACAAATTTCCAAAAAGTTCATCATGAATCTTGACTTGTCGTAGACTGATGACTAATGAACAAATAATGTCATTTTAAAAAGTATTTCACCATGTTGGCTGCAGGTCTCGACAGGCTCGGACTGTTTTCCGGCCCTCTCCGCCGTCACGCGCAGCCGCGCACAGCCCTCCGAGTCCTCGGCGATGGCGGCACTGACGTTGCACCGGGTGGACGTCGTCCTCACGCAGGTCGGCACGTCGCGCCACTTGGCGTCCGTGTCCTCGAAGCTGCGTAGCCAGCCGCGCGCGCACGGAACAGGAGAGAAAGAGCGGTCAGAGTCACATGACCCAGGCCCGGGTAGCAGAGGAGCGCGGTGGGAAACAATACCGTCCGAGACGCAAAAACGCTCCGCAACAGGAGCCGCCTTACCCGTTGACTTGGACGGTGAAGGTCACGCCCGTCTGGGAGGCTACCGGGGTCCACGCCAGCAGCCCCCCGGCCACCGTGAGGTTAGTGGGCGGAGCCGGGGGGTCATTGGCCAGCGCTGAGGCAGAACAGGACAGGTCAGAGAGGTCAGGAGGTCATCAACACTGATCCTGAAGACTTAGACCAGCTCCTTTACTGAAGTCAAAGTAACAAAGTCCACATTCCGAAATATATACAAAATGATTCATTCTAATTGGTTTGCCAAAAATGAAACAAAATTGTTGGTTCATAATTTTTCAAAAGGTAAAAATCTGGACTGAACTGTCCAGAGGTCTTGTGGAGCATGTGGATCATTTCGAACAGCTTTTCTTCTCTCAATACTGTAGTTTTACTTTTTCCTTTTCCAACTGCAGCACAACCAAACTGTAATCAGAACAGTGAGCCATCATTGGATGATGACACTGTTGATAACAATAACCAATGTTATTTTCTACATTGCTGCGCCCCCCCGCCCGGACAGAAAACGTTCTGAACAGTGGCCCCCAAAACAAGCGAAATCACTTCCTGTTGTAACATCTGCTGTAGCTACGACAACTACAGGTGCGAGTAAACCAAAGTAGCCAGTTAACATAATAGCGAGTTGAACCGAAACACCGGTCTCTAAAATACCTTTATTTCGATTCAACCACAACACTGTAGCAACAACAACAGCAACAACAACTCTCACAAAAAAGTAACATGCCGAGACATAACTATACTTTTAACGGTTGGATTGCAGTAAAAGTACCACCAGTGTAATCATGGTGATTGACCCTCGCTGACTAGACAGCTTCCTGGTCTCTCTTGCGAAAGCCAGTTAGGCTAAGTAGTGCTAGCCGTCGGTATTATTCACCCTGGAAAACGAAGAAGAAGAAGAGGCCAAACAGCACCGACAGACGCTTCATCTCGCCGAGGGTAGATTCGTCCCCATCTCAGCTGAAATCCGCCGGCCGATCGACTAGGACGCGGCCCGAGTCCGACATCGAAATGTGGGGAAAGCAGTTTACAACATCCGAGAAATTGGGTTAAGGAACTTCCGCTTGTGTCCTTCTTCTTCTTCTTCTTCTTCTTCTTCAGACAAGTTGGTGCATTACCGCCACCAACTGATTAGGAGTATGGATCGTTCTGACTCCATGAAATTAATTTAACTAAGATTTAAAATAAATAAATAAATAAATAAATAAATAAATAAATAACAAATAAATGAATAAATAAATAACACACAAATGAAATTAACAACAACAACAATAATAATAAAAACAAAAATAACTATAATAGATAAATCACTAAATAAACAAACAAGCTTCTATATTCTTCTAAACAACCCTGTTTCTTTTACAAATCCCAAGAAAATTTTAACACCCTCACCTCGTGCTTCTCCCCTCAGTACATTAATTACATTGAACCTTTCCTTTTGTCTATTGACTTTTTGTATCATCTGTCTCCTTTGTGTGTTCTACTTCTTCCATTTGACTAGAACATGTTCTACTGTTTCCTCCTCACCACAGTAATCACAACCCCCTGTGTTGTGCTTCCCTATTTTGTGCAATGTGCTATTTAACCCTGTATGCCCAAAGCTCATTGGTGAGAATATGACCTCCTCCCTCCTCTTTCTTCCTGTCCTCCTTGCCTCTCCAACTTCCTTCTGGATTCTCTAATACCACCTCCGCTTCTTTTCTTTCTCCCATTGTTTCTGCCATCTCTCCTTTAGTTTCCCTTTTATTATCTTCTTGGCTTCTTTCTGCATTTCTATTAAAACATCGGGACTACTCTCAAAATGATTGTTTATTTATTTATTTATTTATTTAGACTTACAAGTGCTGAACTTGAATCAGAACATATAAGTGCCCTCCCTACTCTTGTGTCTTCCACCCACTGTAGTGCTCACACTAACGCCACCATTTCCCCTGTGTACACTGAAACTTTTGCCTCAATCCTTTTCCCCACCCTGACATCAAACTCGGGTACAAAAAAACCTACTCCCGTTTTTCTGTCTGAACTCTTTGATGCATCTGTGTATATCTGTATGTAACCGTAATACCTGTCAATATACGCTTGTACTGTCTGTGCTGTCTGTGCTGTAAGAATAAAATGCTTGCCTTTCTTTTGATCTAATATTGATAGATCCACAGTAAACTCTGGAAATAAAAAAACATGGCTGTGTTAGTGGTATGGGCATTGTTGGGCTGATCTGTAGCTCATCTCTCTGCTGTTGTTTTGCTTTTTCTGTCACTGTCCATCCAAAGCTCTTTGTTCTCCTCCTCTCCTTCTCCCAGCATGCTTTTAAAGTAACTTGCGCTGGATGATCCTGACTATGACCCTGTAAATTAAAACCCAGTCATTTATTGTCAGTTGTTCCCTCCTTATTTCCAGCGGCTGTTGTCCCGTTTCTAGCAGTGACGCTGCTACAGGAGTTGATTTAAATGCACCCGTACATCATCTTAAACACTGATATTGTACTTGATCTAGTTTTTCAAGTGTTGAGCTCCTCAACCATAAACTATCGCCCCATCATCCAGAAGAGATCTGACTAATCCTATATACATGGATTTTAGGGTTTTTCTATTTGCTCCCCATTCTCATTACATCCATCAGCTTTTTACATTTGTCAATCATTTTGAATGTGCGCTGCCCATGTGAGTCTTTCATCAAACCGTATCCCCAGTAGTTTAAAGTGCTTAACCTTCTCCAAATCCTGATGATATCATTTTAATTTAATCTCCTTCCCAATTCTTTTCCTTGTAAAAATCATTGCTTTTGTTTTATCAACTGAAAATCTAAATCCCCAACTATTGGCCCATTTCTCTACTTTTAAAATAGCTTCTTGCCTTTTTTTTTTTTTTGTACAATAAACCCCACATTTCGTCCCCTCTTCCAGATTGCCCCATCATCTGCAAACAAAGAACAGCCCATCCCCTGTTCCACTTCTGAAAATACTTCATGAATCATTACTGAGAATAATAACAGACTCACAATCCTCCCTTCTGGCGTTCCATTCTCCAGCCTTACACTTTCTGAGTACTCATTTCCTGCTCTAACCTGTATCTTTCTATCTTTTTTTATTCATTGCTCCATCTTCCCTCTTACCCCCATTTTAAAAAGTTTAATTAGCAGCCCTTCTTTCCATAACAAATAATTTGCTTTTTCAATATGAAAAAAAAAAACTACTATCACACTTTCTTTATTAAGCTGTGCTTTTCTTATTTCATGCTCTAAGCACAGCATCCATAGTATTACGGCCCTTCCTAAAACCACTGATATTTTACTATATACCCTTTACTCTCCAAAAAATACCTTCATCTTTTATCATTTTCTCCATTACTTTGCAAATATTTGATGTTGAGGAAATGGGCCTATAATTGATTGGCTGTGAAGAATCTTTCCCTGGCTTACTTATTGGAAGCACCACTGCCTCTTTCCAGTTGTTTGCTAATCTCCCTTCCTCCCAGACTTTGTTCTACAACTCCAGCAATACCTCTGTTGATGTTTGACTAAGGTGATTTATCATTATATAACATATTTGATCCTTACCTGAAGCTGATGGCTTTGTCCTCTTTAAAGCTCCATTCAATTCAATTCTGCTTTAGTCAATGGTGTATTAATGAACTCCTCTGTTTCCCCTTCACAGTGCAACAAAGCTTCATTCTCCCTTATTGTCCTTTTCCCTTCTTCACTGATATTTTCTCAACTATGAATTCTTCTAAATATTGCAGCTTTTTCCTTCTCCCTTGCCGCTGCTTTGTGAGCCTCTTTTAAAACAGGCCATCTAAACTCCTTTTTAAGCCCATTCATTCTTTGAATCATTGCCCATATTCTTGATCTTTCTGTTTCCCTCCCTACTGAGTTACAAAACCTTGGCCAATACTCTTTCTTTGCACACTTTATGATTCTTCCTACCCTGGCTTGTGATCTTTGATATTCAATAAGACTCTGATCATTATGATTCTGTTTGAAGACTTTCAATGCCTTATTTCTGCTTTGAATTGCCTCATCACACTCTGTTGTCCACCATGGAACAGCCTTCTTTCTTTGCCCAACTCCCTTTAACTTAATAGCTTTCTTCGCAGCTTTTAAAATAGCTGCACAAATATATTCTTTTAACCTATCAATATCAACACTTTTATTGATTTTTCCAATTTCTTTATGACTAATGTCCCTAAATTTCTCCCACTCAGCACTACTAAATGACCTCGCCTGTGCTCCCCCTGTATCTTGGTGTTGTAGATTCAATGCCACTTCTATCATTATTGAATAATGGTCACTTCCTATAGAGGTTTCCTTTATCACGTCCCAAGAACATATCGCTGCCAGTGAATGTGATGCTAGCGTGAGGTCTAACGCTGATTCTGTCCCTGTTCTAACATTAACTCTTGTCCCTGTTTCGTCATTAAGACACAGCAGATTTTTAGTCTCCATTAATTCTTCTACCACCGCTCCATTACTATCATTCTTACTGTCCCATAAGGTGCTATGTGCATTAAAATTCCCACAACATACAGTGGCTTGCAAAAGTATTCATACCCTTTGAATTTTTCCACATTTTGTCACGTTACGACCACAAACATGAATCTATTTTATTGGATTTTTTTTGTGAAATACCAACACAATGTGACATACAATTGTGAAGTTGAAACAAAATTATACATGATTTAATTTTTTTTTAACAAATAAAAAACTGAAAAGTGTGGTGTGCAAAAGTATTCAGCCCCCTTTTCTCTGAGTGCATCCAATTGCCTTCAGAAGTTGCCTGATGAATGCTGAATGATCGAATGTTGACCTCATGACTAAATAGAATCTACCTGTGTGTAATTCAATCTCAGGACAAATACAGCTGTTCTGTGATGGCCTCAGTGGTTTGTTAAGAAAATATTGGGGAGCAAACAGCATCATGACGTCCAAGGAACACACCAGACAGGTCAGGGATAAAGTTGTGGAGAAATTTAAAGCAGGCTTATGCTATAAAAAGATTGCTCAAGCTTTGAACATCTCACGGAGCACTGTTCAGTCCATCATCCGGAAATGGAAAGAGTATGGCACAACTGAAAACCTACCAAGAGACGGTTGTCCACCTAAACTTACAGGCCGAACAAGGAGAGCACTGATCAGAGATGCAGCCAAGAGGCCCATGGTGATTCTTGACGAACTGCAGAGATCCACAGCTCAAGTCGGGGAATCTGTCCATAGGACAACTATTAGTTGTGCACTGCACAAATCTGACCTTTATGGAAGAGTGGCAAGAAGAAAGCCATTGCTAAAAGAAAACCATAAGAAGTCCCGTTTTCAGTTTGCCAGAAGCCATGTGAGGGACACAGCAAACATGTGGAAGAAGGTGCTCTGGTCAGATGACACCAAAATTGAACTTTTTGGCCTAAATGCAAAACGCTATGTGTGGCGGGAAACTAACACTGCACATCACTCTGAATACACCATCCCCACTGTCAAACATGGTGGTGGCAGCATCATGCTCTGGGGGTGCTTCTCCTCAGCAGGGACAGGGAAGATGGTCAGAGTTGATGGGAGGATGGATGGAGCCAAATACAGGGCAATATTGGGAGAAAACCTGTTGGAGTCTGCAAAAGACTTGAGACTGGGGCGGAGATTCACCTTCCAGCAGGACAACGACTCTAAACATAAAGCCAGGGCTACAATGGAATGGTTTAAAACAAAACATATTCATGTGTTAGAATGGCCCAGTCAAAGGCCAGAACTAAGTTTAAATCGAGAATCTGTGGCAAGATCTGAAAACTGCCGTTCACAAACACCCTCCATCTAAACTGACTGAGCTTGAGCTGTTTTGCAAAAAAGAATGGGCAAAAATTTCAGTCTCTAGATCCATAAAGCTGGTAGAGACGTACGCCGAAAGACTTGCAGCTGTAATTGCAGCAAAAGGTGGTTCCACAAAGTGTTGACTCAAGGGGGCTGAATACTTTTGCACATCACACTTTTCAGTTTTTTATTTGTAAAAAAAAAAATTTAAATCATGTATAATTTTCTTTCCACTTCACAATTGTATGTCAGTTTGTGTTGGTCTTTCACATAAAATTCCAATAAAATATATTCATGTTTGTGGTCGTAACGTGACAGAATGTGGAAAAATTCAAAGGGTATGAATACTTTTGCAAGCCACTGTATCACTTTCCCCTCTAGATAATCTGCCAGTTCACCCAAGGCTTCTGACGACCTTCTGTTACCTGGATTATAAAAATTAACTATTTTGATATTTGCCTTTTTTGCCCAAATTTCAATGACTATATATTCCATTTCCCTTCCTTTCCCCAACACACTGTATTGTGTATCTTGTTTGATAAACATTACACACCCACCACCATTCCCTTCTCCTCTATCTCTAAGGACACTATCATAACCTTTAATGGTCAAATCCAATACTGCTTTCAGCCATGTTTCTTGAATGCAGCAGATGTCTGCTTCTTTCTTAAAGTCTCTAATCAAAGCTTCTAGCTCTTGACCATTTGCTATTAGACTTCTAGAGTTGCATTGTAATAGAATCAGTCTGTCTTTTCATTTGCTGCCCCTGCTTTCTTGTCACCCTCCAGTTTTCTACTGATATCTTCCCAGGATGCCTCCCTCATTCCCAAATACTTTTCAGCCCCCTTTACAATTATTCTCATCTTCTCTGTTTTGTGTTTGACTTGATCGGTACAGTTTATTATGTAGGCCATCAACAAAACCAGTTTTCCAACCTCTAACGCCTCGTCCCCTTCTTGTCTTACATTCTGTTTAACCTTAATAATTTCCTCTCTTCCTCTTTGCTCATTTACTCTCTTCACTGCCTCTGCATAGCTTAAGTTGCTAGCTGTTTTTATTTGAGTTACTTTTATTGCCTTCTGTCTAGCTTCGCAACCACCATATGTCACCCTGTGTTGTCCCCCACAATTGCGACATTTATCTTGCACTCCCTCTTCACATTCTTCAAACCTATGATTTCCTCCACATTTGGGACATCTCCGTTTTCCTTTGCAAAACTGCAGCTATGTGTCCATATCTTTGGCATTTATAGCATCTAAGTGGTGGTGGAATATACACTGTGTGCAGTGCACAATTATTAGGCAAGTGACTATTCTGACCATATCATCATTTTATCCTTACTTTCCAACTCCAAGCTGTATAAACTTGAATGCTAAGAGGATATAATGCATATCAGATGATGTGTATTTGTGTAACGAGGGAGGGTGTGGCCTAAGGAGATCAACGTGTCTGGTAAGGATCCAAGTGCAACACAAGGAGGTTAGGGAAAGAGAGTTTATTTGCGACGGTTAGCAACAGCAGGCTAACAGCAGTTGTTCCGCTAGCAGACCACGGACGGTGAAGGCAGGCCGCCGGGTGGCGACCTGGATCTGGAACTGGTGTCGGAACCTCGCGGCGTGGAACAGACCTGGACAGACAAACAATCAGAGGAGAGTCGCGCTGGCGGCTAGAGCCGGAGAGCGGCAGCCAAGCAGCCTGGTGGCTCGCTGCTAGACCTCTGCGCCTGTAGCCCAGGAGGCGTTGGCACAAGCTTGTGGTCAGGGACGGAAGGCAGGTCGGATGTCCGGGGCTGAGATCGAGGGTTAGTTTCCAAGGCTTTCCAGGTCGGCAGTAACAGGGCAGGAGAAGCAGGCTCGTGGTCGGACACAGAAGCGAGGTCGGGTTACCAGGACAGGAACGCAGGACGCAGGTCAGGGGCAGAAAACAGGTCGAGATCGGGCAGGCAGGCAGAACAGGAAACGTTGAAAGGTCACAACAAAGTTAGCAGAGTGAGTGTGGAACCAGGGCTTATATGCCACAGTAATGGCAGAGAGAATGCAGGTGTGTCTAATCAGGTGGAGACGTGCCTCAGCTGCGTGCCAGCCAAGGGCACACTGAAACCAGCAGGCATGACTGACAGGCGTGTGTGACAGAACCCCCCACGCCCCCCACAGGGAAGTCCCCTGACGTCCCACAAGGAGGCAGGTGGACGGGCAGGAAACTGCTCAGAACTCCTGGGATCCTGAGGAGTGTCTGTCAGCCTGCTCCGACATCTCCTCCTCCCGACTTGTCCCCGGAGGCTTACAAGTCCTCCTAGCCCTGCCCATCGTGGGTTGATCCAGGTTTTTCTATGAAAATCCTTGATCATCTGGGGATCCACAATAAAACGAGACAGTACCCATGACCTGTCCTCTGGGCCATAACCCTCCCAATCCACCATGTACTGCATCCCTCTACCCCTTTTCCTGGATTTGAGGAGACGTCGTACTGCATACACTGGACCTCCCTCGACAAGCACTGGCGAAGGTGGGGGCGGACGAGGCGGGGCATTCTGTCCTTCCTGGTAAGTAGGTGCCGGGGTCAGAGGTCGTGTAACGGTCCACGGGGTGCAGCAGCGTCGTCCGAGCCTGTGCCTACATCGCCTAGCATAGGCCAAAGCAGAGGGACATGTGACTTCGGCACTGAGTGCCGGCAACAGAGGAGGCTGATAGCCATACAAACGTTGGAAAGGGGATAATCCTGTGGCAGAGCTGACCAAAGAATTGTGCGCATATTCGATCCATACCAGGATGTAGGATTCTGGGACACCATGCACCTGAGGGCCACTTCCATCTCCTGGTTCTTTCGGCCTGCCCATTAGACCGTGGATGGAAACCAGAGGACAGGCTGGAGGTGGCCTCCACCGCCTTGCAGAACTCCTTCCAAACATGTGGATGCGAACTGTGGCCCTCTGTCCGAAACGACATCCTCCGGCAGACCGTGTAGGCGGAAGACATGCCCGACCACCAACTCCGCCGTTTCCTTGGCTGAGGGGAGCTTCTGTAATGGAACAAAGTGAGCCATCTTGCTAAAATGGTCGACGATAGTAAGAATAATCATGTTACCGTCAGAAGCGGGTAGTCCCGTAACAAAATCCATGGCTATGTGTGACCAGGGGCGGCGTGGGACAGGTAACGGTTGTAGCAGACCTACTGGGGCTTTGTTAGAATGGTAGGGCATGCTCTCACAAACTCCCTGATGTCCCCTTCCATGGAAGGCCACCAAAAACGTTGCCCGAGTAGCCCCCCGGTTCTCCGGACACCAGGGTGGCAGGCCAACCGAGAGGAGTGTCCCCACTCCAGGACCTCTGACCTCAGAGGATCGGGGACAAACAGTCTATTATCCGGGCAGGCGCTTGGACCAGGTTGACCTTCAAAGGCCGCCCAGACTCTCCTCGATGTCCCAGGTCAGGGAGGCCACCAAACAAGCCGTCAGGAGAATGGTCTCCAGCTTGTCCGCCGACTCCTCCCCCCTGGTGAACTGATGGGAAAGAGCGTCGGGCTTGCCATTCCTAGTGCCGGGGCGATACAACAGAACAAAATTAACGAGTAAAAAACAACGCCCACCAAGACTGGCAGGGATTCGGCCGTTTGACGGAGCTAAGGTACTCCAGATTCTTGTGTTCCGTTCAGACCAAAAACGGCTGCTTAGCTCCCTCCAGCCAGTGCCGCCATTCCTCCAACGCCAACTTCACGGCTAGTAGCTCTCTGTTGCCGATGTCGTAGTTCTGCTCCGCAGGTGTGAGTCGACGGGAGAAATAGGCACAAGGATGTAGCTTCTGGTCTTTGGCTGCAGTCTGAGACAAAACTGCCCCTACCCCAGTGTCAGAGGCATCCACTTCCACCACAAACTGGCGTTCAGGGTCCGGGAGCTGGAGGACGGGTGCTGAAGAAAACTTGGTCTTTAGCAGGCAAAAGGTCTCCTCCGCCTCAGGGGACCATTCAAAAACCCTCCTCACGCTGGTCAATCTGGTGAGAGGAGCCGCCAGCGTGCTGTAGTTTCTGATGAACTTTCTATAAAAATTGGCAAACCCCAGGAAGCGTTGCAGCTGCTTCCTGTTCTCCGGGACTGACCAGTCCATCACAGCTGTTACCTTGGCCGGGTCCATCTGGATGCTGTCCCGGGCGATGATGTAGCCCAAAAAGGACATTGACTCGGCGTGGAACTCACATTTCTCCGCCTTGACAAACAATGAGTTCTCCAGAAGACGTTTATGCCACAGTAATGGCAGAGAGAATGCACGTGTGTCTAATCAGGTGCAGACGTGCCTCAGCTGCGTGCCAGCCGAGCGCACACTGAAACCAGGAGGCATGACTGACAATATCAAGGTGTGCATAATTATTAGGCAGATTCTTCTCCTCAGGAAAAATGGGACAGAAAAGAGATTTAACTGACTCTGAAAAGTCAATTAAAAAAAAAAAAAAAAGTCTTTCAGAGGGATGCAGCACACTTGAAATATCTAAGATATTGGGGCATGATCACAGGACCATCAAACGTTTTGTTGCAAATAGTCAACAGGGTTGCAAGAAACGTGTAGAGAAGAAAAGACACAAATTAACCGCAAAAAATTGAGAAGAATCAAACTTGAAGCCACCAGGAACCTATTATCCTCCAGTTCTGCAATATTTCACAACTGCAACCTACCTGGAGTGTCAAGAAGTACAAGGTATTTAGTTCTCAGAGACATGGCCGAGGTAAGAAAGGCTGAAACCTGACCACCTCTGAACAAGACACACAAGTTGAAACCTCAAGAATGGGCCAAGAAATATCTGAAGACAGATTCTTCAAAGGTTTTGTGGACTGATGAGATGAGAGTGACTCTTGATGGACCAGATGGATCGGCCCGTGGTTGGATCAGTAATGGCTACAGAGCTCTACTTCGACTCAGATGCCAACAAGGTGGGAGTGGGGTACTGGTATGGGCAGGTATTGTTAAAGATGAGCTAGTTGGACCTTTTTGGGTTGGAAATGGACTCAAAATCAACTCTCAGACCTACTGCCAATTTTTAGAAGACACTTTCTTCAAACAGTGGTACAGGAAAAAAGGCAAGACAACGCTCCATCACATGCATCAAAGTATTCCACTGTGTGGCTGGCCAGTAAAGGCCTTAAAGATGAAAAACTATTGACATGGCCCCCCTCTTCACCTGACTTAAACCCTGTTGAGAACTTTTGGGCCTTTCTTAAGCAGGAAATTTACAGTAAAGGAAAACAGTACACCTCTCTGAACAGTGCTTCGGCGGCTGTGGTTGCGGCTGCACAAAAAGTTGAGTCTGACCAGATCAAGAAACTGACTGACTCTGCGAATGGAAGGCTTGTGAGTGTTATTGAAAAGAAGGGTGGCTATACTGGTGACTGAGTTTTTTTTTTTTAATTTATGTTTTTTATTTTTATTTTTAAATTTCTGAAATGTTTATTTGTTAATTTTGAGTTTGTTTATTATTCTCACTTTAACAGGTAAAAAATAAACAAGTGAGATGGCAAAAACCTTTTTTTTTTCTTTTACTTGCTTAATTGTGCACACTAATAGTTGCAGAATAATGGTGTACGTAAAGATATTCTCATAAGAAAGAAAGCCAAAACTTTACTTTTACTACTTAAGTGTTCAGGTTCGATGGTTTGTGTAACGTGTCAGGTAAGGACCCAAGTGCAACACCAGAGGGGTAAGGAAGGAGGATTTATCTGCGACGTTAGCAACAGTAAGTTAAAGCTTGTGGTCAGGGACGGTGAAGGCAGGTCAGTTCTCCGGGACGGCGGCAGAGCAGGCTGGTCGGATGTCCGGGGCGGAGATCAAGGGTTCGTGTCCAAGGCTTTCCAGGTCGGCAGTAACAGGGCAGGAGAAGCAGGCTCGTGGTCGGAAACAGAAGTGAGGTTGGGTTACCAGGACAGGAACGCAGGGCGCAAGTCAGGGGCAGAAAACAGGTCGAGGTCGAGGTCGGGCGGGCAAGGCAGGCAGGCAGGCAGAACTCTGCTCCTCCGTTTTACAAATTACCAATAAGTTTCCATCCCACTTCCACTTCACCAAGTTTCTTTCTTAGTTCTCTCGTCAGCATTATGGCACTTAGTTTGATGTGTTCGTCCTCTTTCCTGAACCTCAGAATAATTTGAAACTCCCCCTCCGAAACCTTTTTGCGTGTTACTTTACTACTACTACTACTAAACTACTCTCTTCCAACCTGCTAGTATTCTTCTTTCTTTTCATGTTCTGATTTGTACTCGGACTCCCCGTGCTCCTTCCCTGCTGTGATTGCTGTGATTTTCCACTGCACGCCAGGTCCCATTCATTTCCTAACTCTATCACACCATCCCCTTCATCTTCATCTCCCTGATTTGCCATCCTGATCCACTCACAAATCACTTTATGCCCACCGCCAAGTTCACACCTTCCAAAAAACACTTCGAAAAAGCTTGATTCAAAAACCTTGACTCCTGTCAAACTTCTGTTTGGCTGCTGCCGCTCCGTCCCGGAAGACCGTCCTACCGAGCTCCACCGGGTGGAACCTTCCAGCTCCTTCCGCTTGTGTTTGTCCTGTTCTTCTTGTTTTTTTATGGCGGTTGGTATCCAGCGAATTGGTGCATTACCACCACCTTCTCTTTCGGAGTGTGAATCAGACGGAAAGCTTACAATCTAAATCCATAAAAATAAACTTTGTACATACTAACCACCAAGAAAACAACAAACAAACAAACAAACAAACAACAATAGAGATGCACTCGTATCTATACTCAGTAATCCTTTTAATGTAAGTTCCTGCACCCCTTATTCCCTCATGCTACTCCTCTTCACATCTCTCTGCATCTCATACATCCTACAATTCAACACTACATGCTCCACAGACTTCTCCTCCTGACACACCTCACACAAACCTGTCTGGTGCTTTTATTTGGTGAACAGAACCCCAAATTTTATCTATTTAACACAATCTCTTCTCTCCTGTGTCCACCAGGCGTGTGTGATGGCACAAGCAGCATCACTATCATAACTTGTACTTTTTTTTTTTTAATTATTTGTATTCACTTTATTTATTTAATTCCTTTGTAAAAAGTCATCCATCCTGCACTTTATTGATCGTTGTCTAAAAATATTTTCAATTAAAAGATTTTAATACATTTTAAACATTGATTCAGCTTATTTCTAATGTATATTGGTAACAAAGCAGTTCAAACTTCGTGAACCATATACTTTTATGAAACCGTATTTTAAGTTACGATTTACCACTGCTGCCGAGCCACTGGATGTGATGGTCAAGACCCGAGCACTGTGGGAGGCCTCCTTTATTTTTATTGGAGTTGGCAAAACTGGTGTTGAAGTTTCCAGTGCTGCTGCCACCCCTTGAGACAAATTGCATTCTGCCGTTTTATTTTTAGCTTTGTTAAGCTTGAAGTAAGTCCACACCGCCGACCATTACCACAATCTAAAAAAACATTCAGGAGGTTTGCTATGGCTTAAAACCATGACCTTTTTCAACATAAAGAATACAATTTGTTACATGTGGGACCTCTTCTATTCTGTCCTGCTTGCAGTTTTATAAAGACTCACAGAAGTCAGGTGTGGAGCAGCAGAGTGTGGGTTTATTCTGTAACAGAATGGGACACAAACCATAACTCGCTCGGTCAAACCTGGTCACCCCTTTGCTAAAAATTAAATGAAAGACACCAACGGACATTTAGCCACTCAAACATGGTTACAGGAGGTATAGCTCGACTTATTTTATTAATTTCTGTCTCAGCAAGAAGGAGACCGTCTCACCTATTTCATAGGCTTCCTCTGTACTGAGAATCGCCCAGAATGCAAAGCGCCAACTTCAAAATAAAATACATCAAATACAAAACAAAACAAAAATAAAATATAAAGAGCCATAGCTGTGCCCCAACCAAGTTTAACATAATTGAACTTAAACCATTTAATAACACCATTACACTTGTACATTGTTTTGTTAAGTTGATAACTTATTTCAAGAAGTTAATCAAAATTAAATACAAAGAAAGACATCTTAACTCAAAAATATATTGATTTTGTGTAAGCATTTCTGCCTTCACGTAACAAGGATAAATATTAAGTTAGTGAAACTTAATATTGCATTATAGTATTAAGTTTGTTGCAACTTCCAACCACATGTTCATGAAGCAGAGAAAGTGACCATGTGGCCGTTTCACGCTGCCAGACTGCACCAGCAACAGCGAGGAAAAGATAAGGAGTGAAAAGTCAAGGTTGGCTTAGCTTTACTTGGTGAGTAAATGTTGTTGTTGTTTTTCATTTTCACTCTTTTATGTGCAACAGCAAGTAACTGTCAGCGCTCAGTTCAGTTACGTAACACTAAAAATGAAATGTCCACATCGTGCTTTGTCCTCAGCTTTTAGCTAGCTAGTTCATGTCTTCAAAGTAACTAAACTTTTAACGTTAGAAGTGCATTGGTGTCGGATATAAAGTGCCTAAACTTGCAGTCCCAGTACCGCTGCGGGCATGAATCTCTAGCCCTTGTGTTTGCAGGCATTAACTGGCAATGGCGAGGAATATGTTATAAAGGCGCTAGCCAACGCTAATAATGACAAATGAACAGAGATATGTTAACTGTTAGCCATTAACTCTAATAAGGACAGGTTAATTGAAAGCTCTAACTTGTTAGCTGTTAGCTTTTAGCCGCTAATGCGGGGGTATGGGTGGCTATGATGCAAAATACAAGTAAATAGTCATGGAAATGGGGTGAAGTATTATGGAAAGACCATGGGAAAGTTTTGAAAATTCATCGGTAAAAATGTGTGTGTGAACCCCCATTAGAAACCCTTCCTCATGGAGGAGTAGTTCAATATTTTTTTTGTCATCTTATTCACAGGATGATTCTGTGGAAATGAGGAGCAAGGCTGCGATCTGTGGATTTGTTGCTACACATTGTGTTTCCAATTCTGACATTGATTCTGACCTATTTATGCTAGGTTGATGGGGATCTCACCAATGAAGTGCTGAAGATCATTGTAACCAGGGATGCCACATCTGACCAAGCCAGCATACGCATTGTTATTGAGGGGACAGAAGTCCTGGAGAACGTTGACGTACCTGTGCCTTGTTAATGGGGCTCATCTGCTCTCTCAATCTCAGCTTCCCGAGGGAACTGAAAAACACTTTAGTGTTTAAAAGGTGTTCCTTGAGCTGGATGCTCTGAAAGCAAGTCCGAAGGTAATTTCACTGAAAAGTAAACTGCAGTACAATTATTGAGCAGGAAATGTTGAATTTATGTTTATATTGTTTGTAAAAAAAAAAAAAAAAAAAAAAAAATTATATTGTGTTTGTGTTCAATAAAATGGTTATTGAATTAAATTGAATTGAAGTTTGTTCAAATGAATACATTTTGACAGTGAAACTGGAATTGCCATGTTTAATTTCAGACTGAAGTGAAATAAGTTACTAGTACTCCATGAAATTGAGGTAACATTTTGCAGGGACTTTTCTGAGTCGAAGGAAATTAAAATAAAGGAGTTACAGCCACTTAAATAAAAAAAAATAATTTGACTACTTATGAACACTAATACTTTGATATAAAAATTGAGTTGGTTCAACGTAATTAATCTTGTCGAGGACAGAACAACAAATCATGTTGGTTATACTAAACTAATTCAGCTAGTCCAGCTATAAAATTCTCATTAGAAATACCGAATAATGGCTTAGTTGGAATTACTTAAAAAGATGCATGGAAACTGTTGGAACAATTTTTTTTTTTTACGTTGAGCCAGTGTAATTGTTTTTAAAGGGCACCACGCTGCTGACTTGTATACCATGTTTGCTGCAAGGAGAGCCGTATATATAAAGCATTTGCTACACACACACACACACACACACACACACACACATATATATGCCGAACTAGTTTTATTAGGATGGTGCTTTTGATATGGTTATCTTGAACAAATGTATCCATGCAAATAAGCTATTTTCAAAGAAAATTTTCATAGGAGGTAAGATGGTATCGATGAACTATCGGTATTGGTATCGGAAATCAAAAAGAGGTATCAATCTACAATATAGAAATAACCTGTACACAAAATACTAATTCTGAAATGGATGTGTTTGGGACCCACTTAAAGTACAACAGACACACAGGTGATATTGAAAGCATCTTTAATCAGGAATCAGGCGGGACAGGCTGGTCAAAGGCAGGTGTTGGTTCGGCTCCTAGTGTCGTGCTACCAAACCGCGTGTTTGTTTAATGAAGAGAATAGGAGACAAGTAAAATCAAATACTTAAAATACAATAAAATAACAAACACGGATGACAGAGACTTCACTTAAGGTTACACAGCCTTCACTCAACTGCCCTCACTCAGTTGTGAGGCATTTTATTGACACACCCTTCTTCTTCTTCTTCTGCCGCATTATCCGGGGTCGGGTCGCGGGGGCAGCAGCCTCAGCAGAGATGCCCAGACCTCCCTGGCCCCGGTCACCTCCTCCAGCTCATCCGGTGGGACCCCAAGGCGTTCCCAGGCCAGCCGGGGGACATAGTCCCTCCAGCGTGTCCTGGGTCTTCCCCGAGTCCTCCTCCCGGTGGGACATGCTGTGAACACCTGCCCAGGGAGGCGTCCAGGAGGCATCGGGAACAGATGCCCGAGCCACCTCAGCTGGCCCCTCTCGATGCGGAGGAGCAGCGGCTCTACTCCGAGCTCCTCCCGGGTGGCCGAGCTTCTCTCCCTGTCCCTCAGGGTACGCCCAGCCACCCTGCGAAGGAAACCCATTTCGGCCGCTTGTATTCGCGATCTTGTTCTTTTCGTCACTACCCAAAGCTTGTGACCATAAGTGAGGGTGGGAACGTAGATCGACCGGTAAATCGAGAGCCTCGCCTTTCGGTTTAGCTCCTTCTTCACCACAACGGACCGGTACAGCGACCGCATCACTGCAGACAAATTATTGACACACCCAAATTAGACAATCAAGTTGCATGACACACGCCCACACACAGGTGGCTCAAATCATAATTATTTCAATTATCCGTTTTTTTTTTTTTTTTTCAATTATTTCAACAACTATAGTTTGCCCAGTGTCCATAAGTAAATAAAGAAAAAATTGAGAGCATCACTCAACAGAACCATGATATAGAAGTAAGTTTATTCCAAAAGAATTCAGACATCAAATGTGCACCTAGGTCGGCCCGAGAGAGGTCTTGTGGCCGGATGTGAACAACTCCAAAGATACAGCTCCAGCATGACAGTTTTAAGTTAAAGCAACTCTTGGTAACTTTTCGACCATAAAATTATGATTCCAAACTCCGTAAAGTGGTTCAATGGTGTTAATGTTTCTGTTAATGTTGGCTGTCCCAGAGAGGATGATGTTTACAGAACATGCATGAGAACTGATAAACACATCATATAATGTACAGGACGTGGAGAAACCTCCGCCTTTAATTTTACATTCTTGCTTTCTCTGACTAGAAGCAACCCATTCACAGTGAATGCCGAGCTAGCATCATTTGCGTTCAAAAATCAGTTGTTTTTTTTTCTTACCAGGAAAGTCACATTGAGGCTAAAAACCTCTTTTCCAAGGGAAACATTTTGAAATATATCAATAACACTATACATTTATAGTCCGCAATGTATAAAAAGAGGCGCATTTCTGCCCTCTACTAGTCATCACTACCGTGCTCTGAACGTACGTGACATATTGAGATTGAAGGTTTCCGCCAAGGTCGCACGTCTCCACATTTGTAAAAAAAAAAAAAACAATGTCGGCCATGTGGCGATTTTATTAGTTGAAAGACAAATGCAGAGCCGGAGCGAAATGCAAAGTCTGCAAGCTAATGATTTCACGTGGTGGCAGCAACAGAGTATCAAAAGCAGGCTTGAAGCTGCTCGCTAGTTTAAGAAAAAACAAGTTAGCTCTGTTAGCCGTGAGTTGCTAGAATGATTTAAGTTCATTTTGCTTTGGTGGTTTACCGTAACTGAAGTTACTGATTCAGTAAAGCTTACATTATCTTTATAAAGTCTACATTGTATTTACTGAGCAGAGTAAAGTCATCACTAAGCTCCGAATGCAATTTGAAAATGAATGTACTTACTTTATAAGCACAATTTCACGTAATTATTTATTTATTTATTTCATTGACGTTTTATACTATTTGATTTGCTTTGCACTGAGTTTTTTTTTAACAAGTTTGCTGTTCACATTCAACTCCCGCACCGGCAAAATGAGGAAGTGTGGCTCAGCAGAAACTAAGAGCGTGACCAATCACAGCGGAGTGGGCTGGGCGGGAGGAGTACACGGAGGAGGCCAGGGGTGGAGTGAAGTGAAACAGACCGTTTTCGTGGGATACAGGAAATACGAGGAAGCGATGCAGCGACAGACACAGATCTACAAAGCTTTCAGTGCGGGTAATCGTGTGTCGCTGCTCTGGAGGGGCCAGAAATCAAATACAAAGGCCCGAAAAAATTAGTATAATAGGTCCACTTTCAACATAATTAAAACACAAATGTAACACGAATAAGCGGCAGTTGAGTGGGGGGCTATGTATAAAACGGCAGCCTGAATAAATTAGTTCAAACTGGGTGAGTTATGGGATGAGTCCAGACTGAACAGAATGTATTGAGTCTTTCTTTCATTCAAGTGAAGTAAATTCTGGGAAAGCCATTGTTTGATATTGTGAAGACCTTTAAGGAGTGGTTCCAGTGCAGAACGGTTACTCAGGATCACAGGTAAGTAGATCTGGAATGGATGTTGTGACACTGGTGATGAGTTGTCCCAGTGGCAGCATATACAGTGCAAACATAACAGGCCCAAGAATTAAACCTTGAGGCGCACCGGTTGAAAGAGGGGCAACTGAGGATGAGAAGTCGTACGACATCACTGAGAAAGATCTGCTGGAGAGGTATGATGAAAACCATCGGAGCACCGGGCCCTACAAGCCGACAGAGTGTTGACGTCGGGAGATGAGGAGGGCATGATCCACATTGTCAAATGCAGTGGTGAGGTCCAGTAACACCATAACCACAGAGCTTTTATTGTCCATAGCTGCGAGAATGTCATTGTGGACCCTCAGTAATGCAGACTCGGTGCTGTGTCTGGACCTGAAACCTGAATGAAAATTCTCATCAATGGCGTGCAGTTGAAGGTTAGACTGAAGCAGGGAATGAACAAGCTTCTCCATGAACTTGGCCAAAAAAAAGAAGGTGGGATATAGGGCGGGTTGGACAGGATAGATGGATCAAGGCTCGGTTTTTTGAGTAGTGGTCTGACGATGGCATGTTTTAGAGCAGCGGGCACGGTACCCCTAACTGAGACAGCTGTTTATGAAGAAGACGAGGCAGGGGCCTAAGGTGTTAATGCCCTCCTTCATAATTCTGGCAGGGACAGTGTCAAGAGGGCAGGTGGTAGCATTTAGCTCCTGGATGGGTCTCTTAAGGTCCGCAAGAACAACTGGTGCAAATCTCTCAAAAACACACTGGACAGCCATGGATGGAGGTGACATCAGTAGGGGCCTGTGTGGTGGTTTGCCTAACTGAGGAAACCTTGCCCACGTCATTCAAAGCAACAGACAGAATTTATGACAGAGTTGATAGTGCTGAACAGGTTTCCAGGGTGGTGGCTATTGCTACAGATGACATTAGACAAGTGCCTTGCTTTAGCATCCTTTACCGCTATCTAAGGAGACAAAGCTGTCTCTAAAAATCTCCACAGTCCAAACTGTGACAGAAAATATTCATTTATTACCATGAAATACTAATTTGTTCCCATGAAATACCAATTTCTGACCATTAAATAAACATAACATGTATATTAAATACCTAGAAACTGTATTTCACTATGGGGCATCCTAAGTCTTTTTTTTATTATGTTTTTGTCAGTATGTTGTTGATATGTCCCACATTTATACAGTTATTTAATGAGGTTTGTGTTTAGTACATTCTAACGGGTAGCTAATGTTAGCAGACTGCCCCAGACTATTTCGTGGCCACAAATAAACACTTTGTGTGCATGTTATATTTATTCTCTTCCCACAAAACAGTATTTTGTGGAAACAAATGAGTATTTTCTTGGGAATAAATTCATATTTTGTGAGGACAAATGAGTATGTTATGAGCACATCATATTTATACTGTGGCCACAATTAATCCCCCCCCCCCCTCCTATCCCCCATGTCAAGTCAAGTCTGGGTATTTTGACAATGTGTAAAGCTATAATGGGAAAATAGTCTAAATTCGAGAAAAACGAAACAATATTTCAGGTATTAAAACATTTATCGGTTAATCTAAAAAAATAATAATAAAAAAAAAAGTTAAATTAATCGTTTTTTTTAAATTGCCCACCCCTATTGAACACATTTGGATTGGTTGATTTCCACTGAAGCCTGTACTTGATAAGTCCGCGTGTGACAATAGGCTTTTTTTTAGATAAACGCCCATGAACGTCTAGCAGCTCGACTGCAGCCTCAAAATACACAGCAAGCAAACAAAACAAACAAACAAACAAACAAAAAACAAGCATGGCTCGGTGTGTGTTTCAGCCTTCAGGACGGGAAACTTGTAGAAATGCGGCCGCGCGCTGTTGGCTGCAGCTGCAGCCCAGTTTAGGCGGGATTCAAACTTCCGCGCGAGTCCGACCAGGTGGTGACGTCACAGCGGAGTACGTCCAGCCCTGTGTGTGTGTGTGTGTGTGTGTGTGTGTGTGTGTGTGTGTGTGTTGACGGTGCCTCTCTCTCTCTTTCTCCCTCTCTCTCCCTCTCCCTCTCTCTCTCTCCCGGACGAGGAAGTTGAAACGGGCGACGTGTTCACGAGCTGCCCGCCTGACGAGCGAGCACCGGGACGACCCCACAGGGTAAGAGAGGCCCCCGGCGCCGCGTGGCGACACGTTTTGGCAGGCGGGCGGGCGGGCGAGCGAGCGTGCTGCCACGCGAGCCAGCCGCGTGATCGCGCCGATGAGCCGTTTTTGGCGAGCAGCCGTGAAAGCGAGCCGACAGCTCGGCGCGAGCCTGCGATGTGACCGCGACGCTGTTTCCGGAACAGGGGAGGACGGGGGGGCGAGGGAGGACGACGTCGGCGGCGGCGGCGGCGGCTTCCTCGTCGGTTATCTCGGTTTACTGTCACCGGGATGACTTTATTGTCTCCACTGTTGACTGTGGCCGGGCTAGGAACGGTCGGTGCGTGAGGAACGCGGATCCGAGAATAAAGTCGAGCTCCGGGGCTGTGCGATTGGGTTTGTCCACCTCCGACGAGACGGATGCTCCGATCGGCTGATCCCCAGGTTTGGGTTCGTGTTGATTCGTTCGCTTGTGAACTCGGGCTGCTTTACTGTCTCGGTTCCGTGTGTTTGGGGTACCGTGATTTGTGTTGCTCGCGGCGGTGGGCTCGAGTTCGGGTCTGCATAAAGATGTTGAAGGAGCCGCAGGAGGTTCCGGGATATCTGAGCCAAGGGCGGACAAAGGCCGGGAGGGGAGGGGAGGGGGGCAGAGGGGTCAGTCAGCGCGTTTACATTCACTGAAGCCAATAATAAAGGAGCGTTAAAGAATACACCGTCCTTCAATTTGAGACCAGTAAAATCTGAGCTTTTCATACTCGCAGTAAAGACGCTGATTACTCCATCAAACTCCATGTGCGAAAGACTTCAGTTCAACCGGCATACGTGTTCTGAGCATCCTCCGGGTCTGCTGAGGTAGAGCGAGATGACAAGTAGGGCAATGTCGTCCTGCTTTGGACGTGTTCAAAGAATCGCAACAAACAGTAGGGAGAAAAAAAACCAAACAACTTTATAGCATTATAACGTGTTATTTGTTTCATAAATTAAAAACGCGACTGGATGTGACAACTGTTTATGATGTGAAAAAAAAAATTGCGTGGACCGCATTGTGTGCACAATATTTAGGAAATGCAGACAACTGAACTGCGGTCAGCACTTCAATAAATAATCTGTAAAGGCTTCTCCAATCTGCTGTTTACCAACCTTACACCCCCACCCAGCAGGGGGCAGCGGGCCTGGAGGTCCCATAGACTCGGCAGCGGTGTCTTTCTTTTTCAGCCGTTGCCGGAGAACAAACAACTTTGCGTTGGCAGATACACCATGTGTACTTGGAGTATTGCCTTACTGCCATGGTTACTCAGTAATCAGAGTACTGGCCATACGTGTCTCTTTGTGACTTTTCAAACGGATGTCGTCTGATTCCTTTACTTTATCCCCCTCTGTCTTCTTCAGCTTCAGCGTCCTCTCGGTCCACCATGCATCCCGTTGACGTCTCGCTCACGTCCTCCCAGACACAGCCAATCAGCGGCGCCGCTGTGGTGCGCTCTCCATAAGCCCCGCCTCCTTCTCTCCCAGCTGTGGTCGGCCTCCAGACCTTCAAACATGGCAGCCCTGCCTCCCGGGATCCGCCTGCTGGTGTCCTTCGACAGAAACCAGTGGTGAGTCTTCGGCCGACTTGGTTTCCAGCCCGGTGGCGGGTTGGTCAACAGGAAATACCGCATTCTGTCTTCGGCCGTCCACTGCACTCACACACGCGCGCAGCCCACCTTAAAGAATGACAGCACACGTGCTGTCAGGCTTCTGGGTGGCGCTCAACCTCGGGTGTCACAGACAGTTGATGTTCCAGTGCAGGACCTGACCTCAGTTTGGCAGGTTGATCAGTGGCTGGTGGCCCAAAGGGACTTTTGGGATGCTTCTACATGAAAGCTGTCTAATTCTTAAGACAAAGCACAGGCTCCAGTTATTCCCCTCCTATTTTCTCGTTTTCTCCCTTTTTTCTCCTGTGACCTTTAGTTTTTCTCCAGTTCTCACAATTCTTTCCCATTACCTCCAATTTTTTCAGTTTTCACAATTTTTTTTAATCTAATTACCATCAGTTTTTCTCTCGTGTTCTCCAGTGTCTTTCCAGTTTTCTCGTTTTTTCTTCTTCAGTTATCCCCTGTTTTTCTCCATTTTTCTCACTTTTTTCCCTAGTTACCACCAGTTTTTCTCCAGTCTTCTTCCACTAGGGACACTGACACTATTTCTTCTGACACTATCAGTTTTACTGTACTGTACTCTGAACTTCTCTCTCCTGGCTCATAAACATTTGCTACAGGACCTTGTCACACCTTTTACCACCTCTATCTCATCAATAAAGGTGTGTGTGTGTGTGTGTGTGTGTGTGTGTGTGTGTGTGTGTGTGTGTGTGTGTGTGTGTGTGTGTGTGTGTGTGTGTGTGTGTGTGTGTGTGTGTGTTTGGCCTCACTGCTGTGGCTCCAAGAGGAAGTCTTGGGGCCAGATCCACAGAGGGGACGCAAACGTGGAAATCGGCGCAAAATGCTCCGAGGCGCAGGGAGCGGCAGGGCTGCGCCAGAGTCATTTGAATGAATTGAAATGAGTCATTAGACGCAAAAGGACACCCCCTTCTATGCAAATATGCCTCATTCAAACAGCGGCAGATCCAGGAAGAGTTTGCGCTCGTGTCCGCGCGCAGTTTGACAGACGCAAACACCGCAAGCCAAAACCAGGTGCAGCTTCTGTCTGTCAGAGTGTTTCTTGCTTCTGAGTGAAACTTTCCTCTCTGGAAAGCCTGAGATATATATATGGCTCCCGAAATCTTATATATAGATCGGCATAGACTGAAGTATATATGCCAATATTTTAGATAGGCTATGGAAATACAAATGGTACTCAGGTGTTGGTGACTAACGCGTCTTGACTTTCTCTTCATTATGGCAGCAGTCTTGGTAGACGGAGGAGGCATCGTAATGCCAGGCGCGCACAGGAGCGCCTTTATGCTAGCAGAGTTTCGCTGTCAAACACACGCACTCACCGACAACCTTTGGCGCAAACTGCTCTCAGGTTGCCAGACCGCAACATTCGCACCTGTTTCAGGTGCCGCATTCGCGGGCGTGTTTGCGCCTGCATGTCATTAGCGCAAAAGCCTTTGTGGATCCCCGCATTTGTGGCGCAGATTGCGGGTGCAATCCCGCCGCAAAATGCGCCGCATTTTAGCGCTGCGCGCCCTTTTTAGAGGATCTGGCCCTTAGTCTTTGGTTTGGTGACATGTTGAACTGAAAGAGCTGTGATAAAAGATGATGATGATGATGATGATGATGATGATGATGATGATGATGATGATGATGATGATGATGATGATGATGATGATGATGATGATGATGAAGAAGAAGAAGAATAAGAGCTGTTTAACATTGCAGTTATTGCGTCCCAACTCGTGATGCACGATATGAAAAATTTCAACTGACACCGATAACCGATAAGAGTCATATTTTTATATTTAATACAATTTCCAATCCAAATAATGTGCAGTTTGTGCAGGATGCAGCGATGGAAAACTGATATTTCAGGTGCTCTGGCCTGTCGATAACAGCAAAGAAAAGTTTGTTGCTCTTCAAATATTTATTTTTTTCATGCCATTACAGAAATGTAACAGAGCGGAAAAACTCAATTTTAAGAAAAAAAAAATGCAACCCTTGAATTGTTGAACAGAGCAATGGCTTATCTGTAAAGATGTCTGTCGAGTTGAGTCAAGTATTTTTCAAATATAAGATTATATGCAATAACATGTCAACCTCAATTACAAAATTGTTCAAATCATCAAATGATCAAATAAATAAAGCAAAGTGCATCCTCAAGCATAAAGTGAATTAAGAACCAAAGATTTATAGAATTCAGAATGAATGATTTGACTGCGTCACGCATGTTAACAAAATTCCTTTAGGGAAAAAAAAAAAAAGACTTTTCAGGTGAGCTATAAGATGCGTTGTGTTAAAACTCGACGTCTTCTTTGTTATTAGTCAGGCAGTGACGGGGCCAGGCTTGGGTCCTGCTAATAAGGTGCGATAGATGACGTAGCCTGGGTTAGTCATGGCCTGTTTTGTCGCTACTCAGCCTGCAAACGTTTCCCGTTTCATTAATTCACGTCGCATTCATTTATCGGATCTTTTTATTGGAAAAATGTTCGTATCGTACCGATAAAAATGACGTCGAATCGGACGTCCCTAGTCCCAACAATAATCATGTGACCTTAACGAGCGCTGTGGCAGTGTAAAAGTGTCATCCATTGTTGTTGTTTTTTTGCAACAGTGTATAACAGACAACGTGTGAAACTGAACTATTTGTTCATACATAGAAACATGATAGAAAAATGTAAAAGTTTGATATGTAAAAAAAAAATGATGTTTTGGTGGAAGAGCAAGCAGAACCCAGCAGTTAGCGTTAGCAGTGAACATCAAGTAGCGGAACGATAATACTGAATGTTCGCGTCGGATTAGAAATCATCAGGAAAAAAAACAGACAAAGGTGTCCTCTCCGGTGTCAGTGTTGAAACTGAGCCCTGTGTTTAGTTGTTCAGTTGCCATGGCAACGTGGCTGCGCTCACATTTAAAGGTCCCCCGTGTTGTGTCTCATCGTCAGCTTCACTCCATTAATGATCACAACACCTCCTAGCGAAGACAGGGTGGCCTCGGTGGCCTGTGGGACCCTTTGTGACCTCACAGAGGGCCTGTGTGTTTTTACACACACACACACACACACACACACACACACGCACACACACGCACACGTACACTAGAGCCAAAAAATAAGAAGTGAAGGACAGGACAGAGAGTGGATAGAATATAGGAGCTTCATATTCACAGTTCATCATCATCATCATCATCATCATCTTCATCATCATCATCGTCGTCACCATCATCAGAATGGAGGTTGCAGCTGTTACACAACAGCTCCTGTGTAAAGGTCGTTCCAGTTGCCTTTGTGTTTGCTCTCAGTCGGCTGAGACGCAGGGCCGGCGTCATGTGACAGCCTGAGGGTAAACAACGCAGTGCAGGATGTCCTGCTGCTGCAGCCGGCGGTGACCTTTGACACGCCCTCGGTCTCGCTCGGCACGATTGGGCTTTCGCGAGCGATGCGTGTCGGGGAGGCGTGCGCTGGAGGAGGCGCCGCCGAGCCTCCCAGCCTGGAGCGTCTGTGCTCATCGCTGTCTGTCTCTTGTCTGTGCAGGTACAAGGCCTTCACCCTGGTCCTCACCTTCCTGCTCTACACCAGCTTCCACCTTTCCAGGAAGCCCATCAGCATCGTCAAGGTACCACAATCCCCCCCCTCCCCCTCCCTCACCCCCACCCCCCCACGGCTGAAGCTGAGGTGCAGAAAGAAAGAAAAAAAAAAGAGTCTCACATGTTGAAAGAAAGTAAATGTCATTTTAATGAAATAAAAAGTGTTCGTTCATGTGTTTACAATTCATTAGCAGACGCTTTTTTAAGCCAGGTTGATATTTCATGTGACCTTGTGCTGAAATAAAATCAGCCAATCACAGAGCCACATACCGAGGAAGTCATGCAGAGAGAAAACCAGCAAGTCGGAGGGAAAACAGAGAGAGAGAGAGAGAGAGAGAGAGAGAGAGAAACTGTAAAAAGGAGAGGAGGTGTCGACCACTGAGGGTGCTTCACTTCACCTTGCTAATGACACCTGTTTCCTGCGTGTGTGTGTGTCTCTCTGTTGTCTCACCTCTCTCTCGCTCCCCTCGGCAGAGCGAGCTCCACAAGAATTGCTCACCGGCAGGCGAGTCGGCCACCGGCCTGCAGTCGAGCGTGGACTGCAGCTGGAAGCCCTTTGGTGGGTACAGCTCCACAGCGCCCCCTGCTGCTGCTGCTGCTCTTCGCTTTCACTAAGTGTGTGTGTGTGTGTGTGTGTGTGTGTGTGTGTCTGATGCACTGTCTCCTGCTGGCAGACCAGAGGAACTACAAGCAGCTGCTGGGCGCCATGGATTACTCCTTCCTGTGTGCCTACGCTGTGGGGATGTACCTCAGGTGAGAGCCGCACCTGCTGCACCTGCTGCATCAGCGTTGTTCAGTAACTGAAGTAGAGAATCTATAGCAGGGTCACTAACCTTTTTGAACCTGGGCGCTACTTCATGGCAGCTGAGTCACACGAAGGGCAACGTGTATGCTGCATTCTTAACAGTGTTCTTTTATGCGAAGACACCGATCATGTCCGGGATTTCTCACTGTACTCCTCTGCAATGACTTAACAAGGTTGTCTACAGATAATAGCAATATTCAACTCTTCATCTTTGGTAATCTCAACAGTCGTTCACATTTTCAGACCGTCACTTGAAGAAGTTCCATGTTGACTTTTCGCCACTGACAAACCATTGGAACCGATCCTGAACTCTGTCGCCACGTTTGTGTTTGCAAATCTGCGTTTTGAACAAAATTGCATCGGTTGCATTTCACAAACACGCAGTTTACAACTGTTCACCTGAACTTCTCTAAACTTCCTGTGTCGTAAAAGTGCTTTTTATTATCTCATTTTTAAGACACTGTCATGAATACAAAACAATAGCAACAGAATGAAAGAACATCTTCAAACGAGTTGTGCTATTTTTAAAACAGGCCTGCAGGGGGCAACTCACATGGTCCTTCGGGGGGCGCCACCTGGTGTTGGTGACCCCTGATCTAAAGATACAGTGATGATTGGTTAGCTAGGCTGGTTAGCATTGCTAGCAAGTGTTTTTTTTTTTATGGTGTATTGGTGTTGAAAAAAATATTGTTGTTGTTTTTTTTGTTTTTGTTTTTTTTCCACTGTGATGTCATCTCTGCGGGTCATGGCAGCGGCATCATCGGGGAGCGCCTGCCCATCCGACTCTACCTGACAGTGGGCATGCTCAGTAGCGGCCTGTTCACCTGCCTGTTTGGCCTGGGCTACGTCTACAACATCCACAGCATGCGCTTCTACGTCTTCGTCCAGGTGAGGCGCCGCTCCCTCCTGTCCCCACTCGCTGGTGGAAAGTGCAGCTGCAGGCCAGTGAGACTGACTTCCCACCTATATCCCACCCACTGCAGGTGGCCAACGGCCTGGTGCAGACCACCGGCTGGCCTAGTGTGGTGACCTGCATCGGAAACTGGTTCGGGAAAGGAAGGTGTGTGTGTGTGTGTGTGTGTGTGTGTGTGTGTGTGTGTGTGTGTGTGTGTGTGTGTGTGTGTGTGTGTGTGTGTGTGTGTGTGTGTGTGTGTGTGTGTGTGTGTGCTGGTAGTTCAGACAGACTCTAGAGTCTAGACTCTACCACCTTCCATTAGCTTAGCAATAAAGCAAAAGAAGAAAATGGAGTAGTGACGCTAAAGCTAATTTTGTGTGTGTTTGTTTAGTGAGTTACATGATATATAAAGTATAAGTATAAAGTATATATCATATATATATATATACATATATGTATATATGTATATATGTATATACATATATACATATATGTATATACATATATGTATATATATATGTATGTATATATATATATGTGTATGTATATGTATATATATGTATGTATGTGTATATATATATACACATACATATATAGGGCCGATGTGTTGTTTTTGTTTTTGTTTTTTTTAACAGGGCATGTAGTTCACGGTGCAGCGCTTGCAGGGCAAAGTGAAGTGATGTGATGTGATGTGATGTGTTGTCACTTCCTGCCAGGCGCGGGCTCATCATGGGGCTGTGGAACTCGCACACCTCGGTGGGCAACATCCTGGGCTCGCTGATCGCTGGCTACTGGGTCTCCTCCAACTGGGGCCTGTCCTTCATCGTGCCGGGACTCATCATCGCCGCCATGGGCGTGGTCTGCTTCTTCTTCCTCATCGAGCGTGAGTCGACCCCGCCCCCAGGACCCCACCACTTTGTTGTTGTTTTCTTTTTAGCGACAGTTTCCGCTGCTCCTCACCGGTGCCCCCTGCAGGAACCTTTTTGGTGACTTCTGTTTTTTTGTTTTTTTGTCCCGCTCATAGATCCAAACGACCTGAAGAGTATCAACCCTCAGAGCTGCTCCACAGGCAGCAGCGTGAGTTCTACACACACACACACACACACACACACACACACACACACACACACACACACACACACACGATAAATGAATGACTTTTATTATTTGGTGGTTGCAGGTGAAACCAATGCACCGGAGCGGTGTGAACGGACACTCCATGAAGTATGACACCAACGTCCAGGTGTGTGTGTGTGTGTGTGTGTGTGTGTGTGTGTGTGTGTGTGTGTGTGTGTGTGTGTGTGTGTGTGTGTGTGTGTGTGTGTACATTCCGCCAGTGATTTCCTAAAAACAACCTAAACTAAGAAGACAAGCAGCAGCATTAACAGCAGCAGCAGCAGCTGCCGCAGTGGTGTCGGTGGGCGAGTCCAGGTGTTGTTGTCTAACAGACGGGACGATGTGATTGGCTCAGGTGTACTGCTACGACAACGAGTTTCACCAGTGGAGCGTCGGCGACTGCAGCAGAAAACAGTCGCAGCCGCGGTGGGCGGAGCCAGAAGCGGTGATCGCCGTCCCGACGCGCTCGCTCATAATCAATCGGTGACCAATCAGCCGTCGAGTTGATTTTTTGGGGGGGCGTGGCTGACTTCACTCTCAGCTTCCGATCCTCCCGCTTGGTTTGGGAGCCACACCCCCCTCCGCTGGTCTGTGCGCCGGGTGGGTGGAAAAGTCCACCAATTGATCCCATCGATTCTGGTTCAGTGATTGGGTGGGAAGAGAGGCAGCCTCGCCGATGAGTTGGCTGGGGTGGACCTGATTGATGGGACGGCGGAGCCCTTGACCTCTGACCCTCCTGTCTCCAGGGCTGTGACACGGAGCTGCTGCTGCCCAGAGACAGCGTGTGTGTCCCCGTCCAGCCGGTGGTGGTGGTGAAGAGGGAGGCAGAGCCGACGCCCATCAGCTTCATGGGAGCCCTGCGCATACCAGTCAGTCTCACACACACACACACACTCTGTCTCTCCCTCTGCCCCACTCTCTCTCTCTCTCTCTTTCTTCCTTCTTTCTCCTTCCCTCTCTCTCCCCTCTCCTTCCCTCTCTCTCTCTGTCCCCCTCTTTGTCTCTTTCTGTCTCTCTCTTTCCCTCTCTCCCTCCCGCTCTCTCTCCCTCTCCTTCCCTCTCTCTCTCTCTCTCTCTCTCCCCCCTCTCCTTCCCTCCCTCTCTCTTTCTCTCTGTCTGTCTGTCTCTCTCTCTCTCTCTCTCCCTCCCTCTCTCTCTCTCTCTCTCTCTCTCTCTCTCTCTCCAGTGCTCTGGTGGAGAAGTTTGGAGATGTGTCAACTTAACTTCACACCAGTAGCTACTTCAAGTGGTTTAGTTCAGTGAAAGTCATTGATTGGTGTGTGTGTGTGTGTGTGTGTGTGTGTGTGTGTGTGTGTGTGTGTGTGTGTGTGTGTGTGTGTGTGTGTGTGTGTGTGTGTGCGCACAGGGCGTGGTGGAGTTCTCTCTCTGTCTGCTCTTCGCTAAGCTGGTCAGCTACACCTTCCTCTTCTGGCTGCCTCTCTACATCACCAAGGCAGGTGAGAACAGCGACACCTGGTGGACAAGCTGCAGTTAGCAACAGCATCTATATAGTCTTAAGGTCCTTGCGCACCGGGGGAAAAGGGCAAAGCGACGCGATTAGGAGACGCGGAAATGCGAATGTTCACCAGCTATTTTTATTCTGTACACACCAAGCGCAACGCGAGTATGCGTCTGAAATTTGCTAAGCGAATTAAGTTTGGGGCCTTTTCTGTCACGCCGAAAGAGAAACAATGGAGCGACTCCATTCTCAACTGACGCTGTCCTGGTGATGGTTGACGCAAAAAAGAAAAAGAATCGAAGGATTTAGGTTCAGCCAATATTGTTCTTGAGAGAGGTGTTGCAGCAATTAAATGAATGGCTTTCGCATGCCGACCACCTTAGTTTATAGGGGTGATGTGTTTTCTTCTTATTGTTTTGCTAGAATTATTGCATTAATATTATTGTTGTTTGTTTTTTTCTGTCTTGAGAGAGCGTGTTGTGTGCGTCGGGTTGATCTAGGTCAGGTGAATACGGGCGGCGCAGGTGGAAGATGCTAAATTTTACGTTACGAAACGGCGGTTATAAACAGTTTTTTGACCACGTTCTTTAAGTTCCTGTTGCCATAAAAGATTTTTTCGTTTTCCTTTGGGTGTGTTTGTAATTTCGGAAGATTTTCGGAACAGAATTAAACGAAAGAATAAATGATAGCATTTTTTTTAAAGTGTGGCGACCAAGAAGTTTTGTTTTTTACGTGCGTAACATGAACCACCCCACCACGGCTTTAAATAAATAAATAAATAAAATAATAAATAATAATCAAAAAAGCCAACATCATTTTGATTGGTTGGAGGTTCAGCATTCGCCTTTTGTCCTGCAAAAAAATTTGACACAGGAGCGAAAAAATAACCTTTGCTTTATGGCTGCGCAAACATTGACTTCGATTTGTAAAAAAAAAAAAAAAAAATTATTCGGCTAGCTAATTCGCTCCAGGTGTGTAAGGACCTTTACACTGACACTGTGGCGCACATCTGTCTTTCAGCTCACCTTGATGCCAAGAAAGCCGGAGACCTGTCCACCCTGTTTGATGTTGGGGGGATTGTGGGTACGTATGACGGGTCTCTTTTTTTCGTTGTGTATTTGTGCGTGCGTGTGTGTGTTAATAATAGAATGGCCACTAACAGCTTGTGGGTTTGGTCTTTGTGTGTCTGCGTGCAGGAGGGATCCTAGCAGGTGTGGTCTCTGACAAACTGGGGAAGAGGGCCTCAACCTGCGCCGTCATGCTGCTGCTGGCTGCTCCCACAGTGAGTCATCATCAGCAGGGTCAGACAGGAAGTAGAACATCGCCAGCAGGGTCAGAAAGGAAGTAAAACATCTGCTGTGTCTCAATTCAGGGTCTGCGTCCTTGAAGTACGCATTTTGGAAGGAAGTTGCGTCATAGCACTGCGCGAAGGCTTGTCCCAATTCCCGAGGGTGCTTAGGACGCTGAAACTGCACCCTCGGAAATACGCACTAGTTTTAGCCGATTCCAAGGATGCACCGCTACTATCCTTCGCGTACTTGGGTATCCCATGATGCTTAGCGTGCTGCTGCAAAGTATCGTAGGATCCTGGAAAGTCAGCTGAAATTAGCGGCATGTACTGGTTAAGACACGACATATAAATCTAAATATTGAAGTTTCACATAAAGTATCCAGTTTTTAACGTAGGATTTTATTTATTTGATCATCCAACGGCATCGTTAGATGGCAAACCAATGGTTAGCTTGATACTATAAAAACGTCACTTCCGGGGTTGGCCAGCAGGAGGGAACGGCGGTGACGAAACGAGGAAATACGCCGAAGGCTAGACCGTCCCGAGTGGTTACCGGGGAGGCGGGGTTTGGTCCGTCCTTCTAGGCTGGGAACTCTAAGAACGCTTCCTTCAGACGGAGGACACTCAGTCTAAAGGGTGCAGAACCTGAATTGAGACACAGCAATCATCAGTAGGGTAGAACAGGAAGTAGAACATTACCAGCAGGGCGGACAGGAAGTAGAACGTGGTCACAAATTTGTAACAATTGGGATTGTTCAGTCAGGTGTGTGTGTGTGTGTGTGTGTGTGTGTGTGTGTGTGTGTGTGTGTGTGTGTGTGTGTGTGTGTGTGTGTGTGTGTGTGTGTTCTAGCTCTAAACTAGGCTTGTCTCTCCTGCAGCTCTATGGATTCTCCATGATCAGTGAGTTTGGTCTAGGACCGACTGTTGGTGAGTCTGATTGGTCCCGTTGTCAGGTGACCAGCGGTCAGGTGACCAGCAGTGCTGATGTGTGTATGTGTGTGTGTTTGTCAGGCATGCTGCTGGTGTGTGGCGGCCTGGTCAACGGACCGTACGCCCTCATCACCACCGCCGTGTCAGCTGACCTGGTAAGCGCCTCCCTCCCTCCCGCTCCTCCCCGCCCCCGCCCCGCCGACTCAGCCTCTGACCTCCCCTTTGACCTCTGACCCCTCCAGGGAACCCACAAGAGTTTGAAGGGCAACGCCAGGGCACTGTCCACTGTCACCGCCATCATCGACGGAACGGGTTCCGTAGGTCAGTCGGGGGAGGGGGGAAGTGGAGCCTTGCTTACTGTTGATCATGTGATAATGATGATGATGATGTCACAGCTGCAGGTGGCAACAATAATGAATAACCATTCCAGGCAACTGATATATCAAGTTAAAGGAAGAAAGTCAGATTTTGATGTGACTGGCGTGAGTCTTGTTCCAGGTGCGGCACTGGGCCCCCTGCTGGCCGGTGTGTTGTCTGGAGGCGGCTGGAACCAGGTCTTCTACATGCTGATGGCGGCTGACTTCCTAGCTCTGCTGGTCTGTACTTCCTGTTGTTGTTGTTGTTGTTGTTGTTGTCCCGCCCCACCACCAGGTGGCGGTGAAGAAGGCAGTAGACGACTCGTCACCTGTTGTGCGTGTTTGTTTTTTTCCCCCTGCAGCTTCTGCTACGGCTGGTAGCGAAGGAGCTGTCTTCCAGCCAGAGCCATCCCATCACTGCCGTGCAGTGAGTCTCTCTCTCACACACACACACACACACGCGCACACACACACACTAGCTGTTGGAAGGTTGAACAGACCTCGCGTTACCTCTGAAGATCAGTCTCTGGTTAAGCAGAGCGAGCGGCAGGTTAATGAGCGACTGGCCGCAGTGCCGTGGATGGCCTGCAGGGGGCGAGTCAGTTTTTTTTTTGTTATTATCATTTTATTTTTGTACGGAAGTGCATTGCTGCCACACTAGAAAAAAAAAACAGGGCTCAGTATCACAACTAGAGATGCGCCGGTGCGATACTGGAGGAAATTACAGTATCGGATATTGCAACGCACAGAATTAGCTTTCCGATCCGATCCCGCAACCGTTTACGACACCTCTGGCCTCACGGCACGACATGCCGTAGAGAGAGCCGAGAGCGGCTGCCCAATTTCCAACCAGCCCCCCCCCCGTCAACGAAAAAATGCCGGAACGTTAGCGCAATTTCCAACCAAGCAGTGCCACAAGATGTGAGGAGAAATGCACCTGGGAAAGGAAGTTGCACAGTGAAAAAAGGGAGCTGGATCTGCTGTTCCACACAGAAGAAAAAGAAAAGTGTGTTGAGCAGATACACCGCCGACATTACCACCGCTCTGCTGACTCGTGCACTCTGGCTGCTGCTCACCTGATACATGCAGCAGCCGGATATATTCGGAACGCACGGTATGTGTTTTCAAGCCGATACCGATAACTTCCTGTTCTTCAAGACAGACAACCGATAACATATTTATGTTTATTAATTTTTAAATTTAGATTCACCTGTAGTTTGTGCACACCTGTACGTAAGAAAAACTGGATTTAACAAATTTTACTTGTAGATCTGCCCTAACCAAATGTCAAGAGATCACTCCTAATAAAACAAAAACCAAGAACCGTTGTTTCCAGAAATGTACAGATTTATTTGTTTGTTTGTTTGTTTTTTAAACAAGCAAATGCTGTGTGCACGAGAATGAGCATTGAAAGCAAATGGCTGACATAAAATAAAAAAAAACAAAGGCCCCAGATTGTCAGGCTTGGTCAGCTTACAGGGCCAACATTGCACGTCCACAAATCAGTAGTGAAGGTTGCGTCCTTATTTCCATCCATCAGTTAATCCAAGAGTGCGGCCACCACGTCGTTTGCTGGCAAACGCACATCCCAAGCCGTGGCTCCGAGTGGCTTCCCAGCCGACAAAAGACCCTCTCTTCAAGGGCCCGGTCGTCCACCTTAAGCCCTCAGGTCGTCTCTGGTCAACTTCAAAGCAGCTTCTCACCGAACCCAGGGGTGTCAAACTCAAATACACAGAGGGCCAAAATGTAAAACTTGGACAAAGCCGAGGGCCGACATTGATATTTATTGAAAAAAAACTTCCTCTAGATTTCAAGGTAAAGTATCAGTATAGGAAATCAAAAAAGGTATCAATCCATCACGAGTGTTATATATATATATATATATATATGTATATATATATATATATATATATATATATATATATACATATATGTGTATATATACATATATATATATATATATACATATATACATATATATATATATATATATATATATATATATATGTATATTTAGTTTCACGATATTTCTTGAAACTTTCATGTTTTTACGTGTTGATTTTAACATTATAACGTGAAACTATCACATTCCGTGATAAGTGTCATGAAATAACATTAAACTTTCCCCTTATAATGTGAAACCATTACATCGTTTCGTGAAACAATCACATTATTACGTGATTTTTTTCTAGTTTGGCAGCAATGCACTTCCATAGGGTTGAGCTGGCCTTGTTAAAAAAAAAAAAGTAAAAATCCCCAGAAGTTGACTGAAGCTGTGAACGCCCTCTACCAGTCCCTTACTGGGCCGTGATTGGCCCAAAGAAAACCTTTCTTCAAGCCACTGTGTTCGCTTCATGCTCGAGTTCCAAGCACGCTGCATTTATTCTGCTGCTGATTCTGCTGATGGTGAGAAAAGACAGCAGAGCTTCACTCTGCCACCTGGTGGCCACGCAGGGGAACGTCTGCTGATCTGTCGACGACTCCTCTAACTCCGTTACTGTGTCTGTGCTCCGCAGGCTGAAGGAACACTGACGCTCTGTCGCTCAGCGCCACCGTCTGGACCTGGACTGTAAACACACACACACACATGGACCAACTGTGTGTGAGTGTCAGCTGTAGGCCGGATCGTGGTGATATCGAGCTGAAGAACGTTTTCTTGCTGTTTTTTTTTTTGTTTGTTTGTTTTTTAAACCAAAAGCAGCCTTCAGGTGGATCCATGAAGGTTTCAGCCTCTCACCCAATCATAGCCTTACTTACATTCCTCCAGGGAGCACGACCTTCCGAAACGGCGATCACCGGCAGAGAACTTGACCCCGCCCACGGCTCTTCTCCCCCGTCCGTCAAAAACGTGTCTCCAAAGCAGGCAAACACCTGCTCGTTGGCTAGTCGCCGCTAAGCTAGCCAGTTAGCTGCTGAAGGACTGATGAGACGATTGCCTTGGCACAAAGTGGTTCAAAAAATAATTCAATGCGTGCCGCCTGGAGGAACGTCTTGGCTAAAAGCTAAAGTAAAAAAGCTCAGACTACCAAGGAGCTCTAAAGGGCCAGTTCACCCAAAATGTCAGCTTAGTTGATCTTCGGGGAACTTGGCTGTCCAGGGGGCGGGGAGGGGCCACGACCACTCACCTCATCCCCGCCGTCATCAGCGTCGCTTTGCCTTACTGAACCAAAGACGTGCGTATTGTCATTTAAAACTGACTTGTTTTGACAAAAGTGCCAATTTATTCCACTCGGTTGTGGGTTGTTGTTGTTTTTTTTTTGTTTTTTTTTCCTTTTTGTCTAAAAGGCACCAAAGTTTTATTTTTCTAAGAGGATGTTTGACGCTCACCTGTGTGGAAGTGGGCGGAGCATGAGTGGAGCCGCGACGGAGGGTCAGTGGTGAAGGGCCGGAGGTCGTAGCTGGGAATTAATGAGTTAGTCAGTGCAATTAAAGGGCCAGTTCAGAGCTATTCAAAGAAAAAAAAAAAGTTTATTTTATGTACCAGGGGCCTTCGTGGTGAACTGTCCCTTTTACTGCAAACTTTTCTTTTCTTTTTTTTTTTTGGTGGCAGTGAAAATCATGTTGTTGAGTGAAGCACAAAAACACATGATGGTGATTGTGGATTTGTTGTCATGTCTCTCTGTTAATTTATTGGCCGTAATCTGTAATCTGTGTACTGTAATCTGGGTAGCACAAACAGACAGGCGGAGCACATTTTGTGTACCATGTGCGGTAACTGTGTGTGTACTTGAAACATTGTGTGCCTTGTTTGTTGTCATGCTGGGGGTTCCAATTTTGTAAAAATTAAAATAATTTAAAAAGAATATTTTTGAGGCTTTTACAGTTGACCCGAAAAAAAAATACCACAGGATTTGGAAGTGAGCGTTGCTGTCCCAGTTTAGGTTTTGTTTGTTTAAATTATTATTATTATTTGCTTGTTTTCCATTGTTGTCATAAAATGGGTCTGTCACATTTGGCTATTTGACTAGCAACAAAACAATGAATTAGAAAGTCAAACATTTAGACCTATGGAGTTTTATTTTGACCTTTAAAATCTGTGCTTATCACATGTGGGAGGAGCAAAGTGTGGTTCACCAAAGGTCATGGAGGTCAAATTGAAAGCAACCCTATGGACACATTCTGTTCGACAACAACGTACAAAAGCAAAAATAAAGACAAGTCGTCCTGAAAACTCAGTGGCTGAGCTGCTTCCAGTTGAGCCCCCAAGAGGATTGTGGGTAAAGTCTTAACTCTTTCAGGGTGGTTGTGTTTTTGATGGCTCCTGTCTGCTCGGCATGTTACTGCAGGGCTGAAGAGGCCTCCAGCCTCAGCTGGTGCTGGCAGCCATCAGCTGACACAGCCCACTCACTGACAGCCACACACGCAAGGAGCCGCCACTTCACAGGATGACACCAGGGTCCGGGCCGCAGTAGGCCGGGCCGGGCCGGGCCAAGCCCCTCAGTCCCCGTTGGTCTCCGCCTTCTTGGCGAGCTCAGAGGGACTTGGGGTCTTCGAGAGCCGTGGTATCTCTGCTCATGGTCGTTGGAAGAATCGTTTGCTTTTGAAATTGTTGACCACAACTCGCTGACTGACGTCCACGAAAGCTAACAACACTAACAGCAATCAAAACAGTTGGATTACCCGCGTGTCAAAATGAGCATGTCAACAATAGTTGCCACAGCATGCTGACATCTGCTTGTACAAGTTAACCTTAGCCTGAGAGATAGATAGGTAGGTAGGTAGATAGATAGGTAGATACATAGATAGATACATAGATAGATAGTTTGTTGTCCCCAAGAAAAATTCACGTCTGTCACTGTTATTACTGTTACTTCCTGTTCCTGTGCCAAAAACTAGCTCTCTTGCCACCTCTAGCTAACATTTATTTATTTTTTTCTGTTGTTATTGTAATGTTAAATGAGTTGAGTTATTCTTTGACATTAGAGTCAAACCTAATTTTAGCGACATCAAAGAAATTCTGTGGTTGATTACCGCGTTCCAGGCTTGAAGCTCCAACAAAAAAAAAGAAAAGAAAAATACGTCCTGTGACGCCACAGGCTTGTCTGTGATTGGTGGCACGATCACACACTCGCACGCGACCGGGGCGTGCGTTTGTGCGCGCGTGTGAGTCGCGTCAGTGTGTCACGGACGGAGAGCGCGCCTGCGCTTGTGCCCGTGCGTGGGCGCGCGCGCGCGCGCCGACCCGGCGGTAAGGAAGCGGGCGGGGGGTCGCGCGTGCTCGACCTTTTATGAGATGCTGCGGCGCTGTTGCGCGGTGACAGAGCAGCGTGAGGACCGTGGAAGGAGCGGCACGGACGGACGGACGGACAGGTGGGCAGCCGACCGACAGGTGGGATCATGTGGCTGCGCCGCTGACGGCAGCAGGAGCCCCAACCAACACCACCACCGCCGCCACCTCCTCTTCCCCTGCGGAGCCCCGCAGCCCCACAGCGGGAGCCCCGCACACAGTCGTGCCGACCGCCGGGGAGCCGAGCCGAGCCGAGCAGAGCCATGGGCTCCGCCTCGTCGTCCTACCGGGTCATCTACCTGGACGTGGACGGCAGGATTCAGAAGGTAGGAAAGAACCAGCACAGCAGCCTGGACTCATTAAAGCACCAGAGGGAAAGTTCTCAAGTAACTTGTTGAATAATAATAATAATAATAATAATAATAATAATAATAATAATAATAATAATAATAATAATACCAACAATAATAATAGTAATAATAATAATAATAATAATTGGTGAAATTTCTCCCAATTATTTAGGGTGAAATATCTTTTTAAGAATGTCACCAAGATGAGTTGACTTAAGCAGCTTGAGATGAAACTCAAACATGATGCAGGTTCCCAACTCTTCTCCTTCTTCTTCTTAGAACGTGCCAGACACTCACTCAGTTGTCACTTGACAATAAACGCCGCAGGGTGAGTTAGATTCACGCTAATGTTTCACTAGCGGCAAGAGTTAGTAGCCGTAGTCTGGCTCTCGCTGTCCAGGCTTGGGGTGTGTGCCGTTTGGCAGCTAAATTTGGCCTTTCCGGCTTTCCGTAGATGACTGGTTCCTCGGTTCCTCCAGAGAAGGTTCCTCTGGGGCCAGTTGAGTGAGAACAGCGTTGGGGAAACTTCAAAACACTTGGTGACAAAACAACGCAAAGGACTCGCTGACACCCTGAGAGGTCACGACCCCAGAGGACAAAACTGTTGCATCCAGTCGAGTGTTTTTGTGTGTCCTCCCTGGGCCTCTGTACCGAGCCGTGGACGGCAGCCGCTGTGACTTGAACGAGAGCCATAAAATCTCATAAAGTTGCGATAAAATTTTCACAAACGGGAACATTTTGTTAGTGACCACTGTTAGCTGTGTGTGTGCGTACGTGCGCGTGCGTGCGTGCGTGTGTGTGTGTGTGTGCGTGCACGCGCAGGTCTGTTTTCCGCTCGGCTGATTCTCTTCCGAACACGGTGAGGTTGAAGAGTAACCCAGGCTCTGACCGACACACAAACACACACACACAGTACAGTGGATGACTGTTTGTAGGTCACAGAAACAGAAAGTTGTGGGTCAGGCCGACCCACCCCCCAGCTGGTTCGAGCCTGCAGGAGGAGGACGAAGGTCTGGATGTTCCACCAGTTTGGTTGTTTCGTGGTTGAGCGAAAATAATGTAACGTCGGCGGGTGGGGGGGGGGGGTCAGTCGGCTCCAAGTGTTTGCCTGACCTTTGACCCTTGCGGCCAAGGACCCTGGAGCTGCTGGAGCTGCGGCTCCGTTTTTCCCCCCGTAAAAACGGCCCTGTTAACGAGCTCCCCTCCTTTATTGGCTCATTCACACCAAAGCCCCGCCCCCTCCCGTTAGCGCTCCCCTCGAGAGTCACACGGCTGCCCCCCCCCCCGACACCTCCCCAGACTGATTGCGAAGCTCCTCGGCTCCTCCTGTTTTGCATGACAACGCCGGCCGTGGCGCCCGCTGAGGCATCGGCAGGGGGAGTCGCTGCGGCGGAGTGCCAGTCGAGCCTTTGTTATGGAGATTCAAAGCTCTCCAGACCGCAGTGCAACCCTGACGGCTGACGAGGATCGCGCTCGTTTGTTCATGCTGTTTATTCACCTCATTGCACTCCACGGTGCCCCCTTCCTGGGCCAGAAACACGCACCGCCGCCGCCGCCTCCTTACGAGTTCTGTGACGAGCTCGTGAAAAAAAAAGGTAAATAAAGGCGAAATTGATGGAGGCTGTCAGCCTGAACTCTGACCTTTGACCCCTGGCCCCGGCTTCTTGTTGATCATCGATGTGACCGTCGTTATCAAAGTGGGTCATCTGCTCTCTCTCTCTCTCTCTCTCTCTCTGCTCCTCCTCGTCTGTGGATCAGAAAGGGCAGAGCCAGGATAAAGAAAAACTCCAAACATTCCCTGGTGGCTCCGCCCTCTCGACACCCCCCCCCCCACTCCCACCCCGAGCCCCTCACCACCACGTCCCCTCAGACGTGTCGGTTCCCCCCCGTGTTAAATCTCAAGTTAAAATACTGGAATTTGTTTGTGGAATTACCTGAGGATTGTCTGTGACGGTTCTCAGTCATCCGGGTCAGGACGGACAACTCCTGGTGGTGAAATTCCCGGGACTCTCCAACCTCCTGGTTTTAGAACTGAAGAAGCCTTTTGAATGCGAGGCGAAACATCTTCAAGATACCACAAGAACAAGTCCAGTTGCCCTAACTCAACCCTTCTACCTGCAGCTGAGGATTAATTTCCTGAAATCTCCCGAAATCTCCCTCCAAACAACGGCAGCACCTGGAATGAGCTGAAAGTAACCACACTAACGCAAGCGCCAACTAGGGATGGGCGATATGGACTAAAAGTTTTATCAACGATAATTTCTGGCATTTATCGTGATAACGATAAAAGTGACGATAAAAAATATAAAAGAATTCAACTCCATGCTTTGGGATTATTTTTTGAAACCGCAGTCGAAAAAAAACAAACGCTTTTACACGAAGCCATATTTAAAAAAAAATATTTAAAAAAAAATAAAAAAATCCCTTGACTGAAAATTATGTAGTACCTATGCCCAGCCTGGTGTGGCGCCGCAAGTTTACTCCGTGAAGGTGGGAGGAGAAGAAGACGAACACCAGAAGCACGCTGTGTTTGCAGAAGCAGCAGCTAGCTAAAAACAAGCACCACAGAGAACAGAAAGAAAGATCGCTCTTGAAAAGACGGTGTGGATAAACGACAGAGTTCAACGTCTGCTTCGAGTAACTTTACAACACAAAGCCTGAAAATCTCCATGCTAACATTGACTCGGGAGTTGTGCCAGTAAAAGTTGGCTAACATATTTGCGTTTCCTGCCTCAACATCCCGGTGCGCCGACCCAAAAGAAAATCAATAAAAAGTAAAACAGGATGTTTGCAAATCGTTTCCGCGGTGTTTATTTTCACTTTGCACACAATGCACGATGGATTCTCGAGCACAGTGGCTGTGTTATCAGCCCCGTGCTTGTTATTGAGCTGCCGGCTACCAGCAGCAAGTGCGTTGGGCACGTAATTACGTCATCAACAAAAGTTTATCGTAGTGCCAACCCAATCAAGAGTTCGCCATCACAGGTGTGAAGGCCATCTTTCAGTTAGACTAAAAGTTATTCAAAATGATTCAGCGCAAACAGCACAATATGCCAACATCTTTTTAATTTCATAATTCCATCCTTAATAATTCTACTAAAATTGTATAATTGCAAAAAATAAATAATTCAAGGAATTTTCTGGGTTCATTGGTCAGCTTCTGTTGATATTGCCACCTTTTTTTTTTTTTTTAGTTTGGCAGCAGCAGCAGCAGCAGCGACTGGTTTAGCGACTGGACTGGGCTGGCTAGGCTGTGGAGGCAGAGTCGTAGTTCGTTGTTCTTTCAGGAAGTGTGCGGGGGTCCTAAGTCCTCTTAAGGCAGCGGTGGGCAATTTTTTTATGCTCTGTTGGTACAGTGGCTCGTCAAACATGGCAGGATTTTCATTGAAGGGTATTATCATTACTTTATTGGTTTGTTGTTGTCATTTTATTTTCAAATGTATTATTAGCCCATGGAAAAGCCTGTTGAAAAAAACTGGATTTTTAATGACGTTATATTTATTTTAAAGAGTTTTTCAAATTTGAGTTTGACACCCCTGTCTTAAAGCCTCTGAAGTTGTAGCAACCTAGCGACGGCTATCTTAGCATTTCCCGCAGAGAGGAGAAACTTTCCACTCCCCCTTAATCCCAGGTGAACTGCTAGCTGATCCTAGCTAGCGATGCCAACTGATGCTACCCGATGCTAGCTGGCAATCTTTGTGCTGCAGTTTCACCGGTGTTGTGATTAGTAACTTAAGGTGTTGCACTCTTTAAAACGAAGAAATCACAAACTATTGTTATATGTATTGTTGTTGTTGTTGTTGTCGTTGCTGTTGTTGTGCAGGTGGTGTTCAGTCGGTTCTGCAGCCCATGTGACATCAAGGACCTCTTCTGCACGGCGCTCGGCGCCCCGCGGTATGTTCACACACCACGACCAGTGTTGTTTCAGAGGTCACGTGACTCCCTCCGGCGGCCCCTGGCTTTATTGTTATGATGCTATATAATCCATAATGAAACAGTGTCCCGTCCTGTCCTTTTTTATGAGTGGGAAGTTCAGTTGTGTGTGTGTGTGTGTGTGTGTGTGTGTGTGTGTGTGTGTGTGTGTAAACAGCAGCAGGAGGTGAGAACAGGTTTCTCCCTACATGTGTAAGATCCGTCCTGCCTGTTGCCGTTAGCATTGTTAGCATCGTTAGCATCATTGGCGGGTTTTTTTTGTTGTTGTTTTTTTTTCCCAGTTGTGAAGGTGGGTTTGTTTTGGTGCTGCAGGAACACCAACCTGTCCCTGCTGGACTCGAGCGGAGCCATGGTGTCCATCGACCCTACTATGCCCCACAACACTGAGAGGTAACCCGACAACTTCCTCCACCCCGTGCCCCCCCCCTCTCCCTCCCAACCCCACCAACTGCCCTCCACTTCCTGTTGGCTGGGGTTTTAATCCAGACAGAGAATAATAGAATCATCAGGACGGCTCTCGACCAATCAGACGGCTAGAACGACGTATGGAACAGGAAGTGAGGAAGTGTCACATACAGATATTAGTTGTACATAAGACGACAATTATTAACCCGCAATTAGTGCGTGTGTGTCAGATTTGAGATTCTTAAAAAAGTTCTTCTCGGCTGGTCGTATCTGAGCTGCGGTCAAAGGTCAAGGCTGCTCAGAAATTGATTAAGGGGAACAAAGCGCTAATAAAGACATAAATAGAAGATACGTGGCGTCAATAAAGGCTCTGAAGGATCTGATCCTGCTGCGGCACCGGCGGTGTCCACCGCGTTTAAAGACGCATTCGGCTATTTTTATAGCAAAGAATGTCCCGGCAGGTGTGTTTGATCTGCTGGCAGAGTCCAAGTTTTCATCACAACCCTGAGATAAATAATGTCCAGTAGGAACACACACACACACACACACACACATTGAGTTTGAGCATTTCTGCTAGCTGCTTCCATAGCCTTACCTAGCATTAAAGCAGAGGCTAAGGCTGTGCAAACAGCGAGCTACTGTAGCTGTGCACAGCCTTAACCTTTGTTTTAATGCTAAGCTAATAGAGAGTGGAGTCTGTCTGAAGACTTGACCCTGTGACAGGAAGTGCGGCCGTTAAAAACAACAGACACACACACACGCACACACACACACACAGATGCCCGCTGACTTAGCATCGCGGTGTGGGCACCTCCTCTGATCTCCAAACTAACCTGTGTGTTTTTTGTGTTCGAGGTCACCGTACAGAGTGGTGCCGATGACAGGAGGACAGCTGGCCGGTGAGCGACGACAAAACACCTACACACACACGCACACACCTACACACACACACACACACACACACACACACACACACACACACACACACACACACACGTACACCCACTGTCCCTCGTGGTTGCTGTAGCGACCGATTACTAGCGATGTGCTAGTATCTAGACCAGGGTTGTCCAGACTCTTCACTACGGGGGCCAGAACAGATGGACGGACCGCAGAGCTCACGTTCATTGACTGGGGGGAGGGGCTATCGCGCTACGCTAACGTGCCGGCAAAGTGTCGGAGGGAGTGGGGCAGTGCTTGTTGGGGGGGGTGCTCCCCCGGCATTACTTCGTTGACTGGGGGCACGCTATCGCGCTACGCTATCGTGCTACGCTAACGTGTCGTCGATTTTTCCGTTGTTTTGTCGGTTTTGTGACTTGCTTCACGTGGGCCGGACTGAGACGTGAAGCAGGCCGGATGTGGCCCGCGGGCCGTACTTTCCCCACGTCTGGTCTAGACGGCAGCCGAGCGAAGTCTGCTGCAAAGCTTGGCCAGCAGGAGGCACTGCTGCTGCAGCTGCAGTTCCCTCCTGCTAGCAGCGGTAGAAGCAGCAGCTGCTGACCAATAGGGAGGCGTCGTTCCATCAAGCTTCCACCAGATCAGACGCCGGCGTGGATGTGATGAAATCTCCCTTTGTCGTGCACACACACACGCACGCACACACACACACACACACACACACACACACACACACACCTGGTAAACCGCTGTGAAAGCTGCCGTTTCTTACTGAATCTTAACGAGTCTTAACGAGCGGCGTGAAGGCAGCAGTGGCCGCCGTTGTGGTCAGTGTCACAGCTGCTGATTGGCCGAGCTGGCAGCGAGTCGGCCAGTCAAGTCGAGGGGAATAGAACCGTGCGAGAAGGACGTTGATTGGCCTTCGGGGGGCTCCTGGCGCGGGGGTCAAGGGGTCAAGGGGTCAGGGCGGAGGTCTCGGTCCGCGGCCGACAGGCCGAGCCTCGCGCTGTGTCGTGAAGTCACTTCCTGTGCCCGGTGGCGGCGACTAAATTAGTCCACAGAGAGGAATGTGTGCCGTGACCTCCGACCCCTGCCTGGAGTGTGTGGTGCCCAGCCTTCCACCCCTCCCTCTCCCTCCCCTCCCCCTCCCCCACTTTGTTTTTTTCACACTTCCTGCTGGTTTATTGGCCGGCCAAAGCCCTGCTGAACTTTGCCCACAACACACACTCAGCCGGCGGCCAATCAGAGCGCTCGGCCGGCTTCCCTGTTGTGAGGAGAAGCCGCTCGACGCTGGGAGACATCAGTGTCTCCCTCACCGTTGGCCGTCGCTCGCCCATCTGCTGCTGCCGATGCACCCAGTTCTCTGGTTGGCTTACAGAGCCTTTGTGTGTCTTCATGTATGTATGTATCTGTATGTGTGCGTGTGTGCGTGCGTGCGTGCGTGCGTGTGTGTGAGAAAGAGGAATGTGTAGCACTTAAAACGCTTTTGTATCCTAATGAAGCCTGCAGTTGTTTACCACAGTGTATGTGTGTGTGTGTGTGTGTGTATATGTGTGTGTGTGTGTGTGTGTGTGTGTGTGTGTGTGTGTGTGTGTGTGTGTGTGTGCGCGCACTGTGATCTCTCCACAGATAAAGAGGAACTCTTTCAGAATGTACTGACGCAGGTCGCAGAGCAGTTTTCAAGGTAAGCAGCTCGGCTGTTGTGTTCGTGTGTGTGTGTGTGTGTGTGTGTGTGTGTGTGTGTGTGTGTGTGTGTGTGTGTGTGTGTGTGTGTGTGCGGTAAAGTGGGTGACTTCACACACACACTAAAGAGTCCAAAGGCGACAACACCTGGCGACACACTTTAAGCGCTGGCGATTGTGTAATCGGCTGATTGTGCGACAACGCAAATTTGACGGGCAGCGACAGGGGCTGATTGTTGTGCGTCTGTCGGTCTGTTGTGCGTCTGCTGTTGGACACCGGCCAAGTAAAGTTGCTGGCTCCCTTCGGCAACGTTGACCTCACTTCCTGTTTGCCGCCGCCGCTGCCGGTCGTCGTCGCGCGAGGAGGCGGGTTGTCCGTTAGCTGCTAGCCTGTCGCCTTCCACAGCAGCCATTCACGGTCCACCGCCGCTGACACAGCGCCCCCTGCTGTCACTGCAGGACTCCACTTGTTGGGCCTGTGTATGATCACACAGGAGAGTTGTGTCGTGTGAATGGACGGCACTTGTGTAGTGCTTTTTCAGCACCTTCACGCTTTGCATTGGCCTCTCATGCACCCGTTCACACACATTCATACACCACTGGGTGGCGCTGCCATGCAAGGCGCTGCCTCGCCCCATGCGGAGCAATGTAGGGTTCAGTGTCTTTGCCGAAGGACACTTCAGGATGTGGGCAATTTGGAGCGGGGATTTGAACCGCCAACCCTTCCATCATCAACCAACTCTGTTGTGTCGTGTAGTGTTGTGTAATGTTGCGTAGTGTAGTGTAGTGTTTCGTAGTGTGGTCTTGTGTACTGTAGTGTGTTGTAGTGTCGTGCTGTGTAATGTTGCACAGTGTAGTGTATTGTAGTGTGTAAACTTGTGTAATGTAATGTAGTGTAGTGTAATGTAGTGTAGTGTAGTGCAATGTAGTTTAATGTAGTGCAGTGTAGTGCAATGCAGTGTTATGTGGTGCAGTGCAGTGCAGTTCAGTGCAGTTTAGTGTAGTGTAGTGTAGTGTAGTGCAGTGCAGTGTAATGCAGTGTAGTGCAGTGCAATGTAGTGTAATGTAGGGTAGTGCAGTGAAGTGTAATGCAGTGTAGTGCAGTGTAGTGTAGTGCAATGCAGTGTGGTGTAATGTAGTGTTATGTAGTGTAGTGTAGTGCAGTACATCTTTGTGCAGTGTAGTGTAGTGCAGTGCAGTACAGTGCAGTGCAGTGCAGTTTAGTGTAGTTTAGTGGTATGTAGTGTAGTGATGTATAGTGTAGTGCAGTGTAGTGTAATGTAATGTAGTGCAGTGTAGTGTAGTGTAGTGTAGTCTTGTGTTGTTGCAGTGTAGTCTTGTGTTGTTGTAGTATTTTGTTGTGTTGTTGTCTTGCAGACCTCCACGTCAGACACACATCAGACCGCTAGACGTGTTGACAACACAGTTGTGTAACTGCCGCCACTGCTGTCACTGCAGCTGGGCTCACAGTGCTCACCAAACCCTCTTCTCTCTCTCTGTCTCCGTCACCACAGGGCGTTCAAGATCAACGAGCTGAAGGCCGAGGTCACCAACCGCCTCGCCATGCTGGAGAAGAGGGTGGAGCGTAAGTCAACCCCCCGGCCCAGCTGCCCCTTGATTGGCTCACTTGACATTTATTCATGTGACTAGAACCACTGTGCCCCCCCCGCCCCCCCCTCTCCATTCCATACTGACGGGAACTCCAACTCGTCGTCGCAACGTTGTGTGTTGTCGTCACGAGCTAATGTTACGAGCTAATGTCACAAGCCAGTGCGGCTAGCAGCAATGCTAACAGAAAAAGGGAACTTCTGCAGCGCCCCCTGCTGCTTTCTGCATGTCCTCCGGAGGCTCCAGTAATGGCTGCTGCTGCTGCTGCTGCTGCTGCTGCTGCTGCTGCTGCTGCTGCTGCTGCGGCTCTCTGGCGCCCCCCGGTGGTGCGGGGCACTTCTGACTTTCGACTCGTGCTCCATCTTCGGTCACTCTTTGATCTGCAGGCGTGGTTAGATGAGGCCACTCCCTCTCCCCCCGCCCCCGGCCGAGGTCATTGCCCCCTCCCCTGGCCCGCCCCCCTCTTCCATGTGTCTGGAACCGTTATCTTTCCGGGAACTCGCCGTCTCAAGCTGCTGCTGATAAACGGCGGCAGTAAAAGCTCTCAGCTGACGGACGTATTGTCACGATTATCTTATTATCATGATTATTATTATTGATATAACGAGCGGTCCGTGTTGGAGCATCGTGACCGGCGGGAACATTTAATCTGCTGTGACTGAGTAGGCAGGGGGGGAAGCCTCTCTGATTGGTTGAGGTTGTCAGGTGACTTTAGCTGACAGTGAAGAAGAAGAGGAAGACGAAGAAGAAGATCCAACTGTCCAGATGATCGACCCCCTTTTCTCTTAGCCTTTTATAGCTAGCCGGGCTAGTGCGCTAACATGGACAGCTGGGGGCGTGGCCTCATGCCTTTTTTTTTTTTTTTTTTTTTTTTTAATAAATCCCACCTCCTGCTGCCGACACTAAGCCGCTGAGCCAATGCAAAAGTTTTGTGCAGAACGCGAGGAAGCCTGCGAAGAGCGAGCGAGTGAGCGGGGGAGCGAGGAGCTGCCGGGGATCTTCAGCTCTGACGCACCGCCGCTGCCTGGATACCTGGTTGCTGCGGCAACGGCGTGGCGCCCACACAGACCCTCATCGGCGCCAGTCGCCATGGTCACCTGTTCCAGTGGGCGCCGCTGTGTGTGTGTGTGTGTGTGTCTGGGTGTTGGAGGACAGCGCGGGGAGGGAAAGGGGGCGGGGGGCGGCGGGGGGGTACAGCGACCTTCCCTCCCTGACAGTCCGACGTCGGCAGCAAAACTCCAGGATGTCACTGTGGCTGAAGGACCTTCAGCACCTCAAAGCTTCTGCCTCAGCCTCGGACTGTGTGCAATGTTAGTGTTGCACAAAGTTCCAGGGCTCCACCTAGCTAGCTAGCTAGCCAGTGCCTCTAAATGCGATCGCGTTAGCTTTTTTTTCTTTTTGCCGTCGCTGCGTTAGCCTCAGCTTGGTTTCGTGTTTCCTGCAGTGGAGGGGATGAAGGTGGTGGAGATCGAGAAATGTCGCAACGACATCAAGAAGCTGCGCGAGGAGATGGTGTCCCGGAACAACAGGTGCGCGCGCAGCGACAACACCGAAACCCGCCACGAGCTAGCGTGCGTTAGCCCGGCGCTAAGCGTGCTATCAGAGCTTAAGTGCTGTTGTTTCTTTTTTCTTTTTTTTCCCACTTTCAGCAACTTCCTGGAGGACAACAAGAAATTGACGCCGCGCAGAGACGTCCCCTCCTACCCTAAGGTAAGCCCCACCCCCTCCTTCGCTGCTCCAGGCCATGCCTCCTGGTCATGTGACAGCGAGCTCTGCTTTCAGGCCATCGCTGGTAAAGCATTGATCATAAAAAAAAAATGTATTGTCCAAAAATGTCTTCTAAGTGTTTATCCACTTAGCGTTAGCATTCATTAGCCTAGCATTGATGGGTCTCACTAGCGGCAAGATTCAGGGCATTTGAAACACTTTCAGGACACTTTTGTTTTTGTTTTTTGTTAAAAAAAAACAAAAAAACAACAACAACAACAACAAAAAAAAAAAGTGTCGAATAACATTCACCTACACAGAAGCACATGTGGTGAGTCGGACAGGTGAGTTGAACTGTGGTGTAGGTGCAGTCAGGAACAGGTGGCGCCCCCCTCAGCGTGGAAGGACAAACTGCTCAAGTCAGCAACAAGAGTGCAGTGCTGCTGTGTGTGTGTGTGTGTGTGTGTGTGTGTGTGTGTGTGTGTGTGTGTGTTAACTGCCAGCTCCTCCCTGCAGTACATGCTGTCACAACAGACCATAGACGCCCTGAAAAAGCCCTCCTTCGACGTGTGGCTGTGGGAGGCTAACGAGGTGAGACCATGACGCCTCCCGCTGACCCATCTCACCCGCACCCCTCTCCCCCTCTCTGTCACCCCCCCCCCCTACCCTCTCTCCCCCCCCCCCCTCCCTCCCTCCCTCCCTGTGTGTGTGTGTGTGTGTGTGTAGTACCATTTGTCTCAGGAGACAGTAGAAGCTCTTAGGTTGCCCACATTCGATGCTTGGCAGTGGGAGCCCAACGAGGTGAGACTCGCGTCCTGATTGGTCCTCTTCCCTCAGATCAGTGTCACACGGTAACCTTCACCACCAGCAGGAGCAGCCGCTCCCGTGATCCCCCGAGGACGCGCTGAGTGTCGCGCGATTAAAAAAAAGTACCGTCTCCTGGTTTCAAACGATTTCGAGCTCAGTGATTGGCTGCGGCCAATCGCGGCGCGACGTCGGCGCGGCTCGGAAACACCGCGCTGCGCTTCCCTTTGTGCACCTGTTGGTGTGGACGGTCAGTCCACCAGGCAGCGCTGCTCTCACTCACACTGCCCACCTGACAGTTTCTGGCTCGGACGTTTGAAAAATGCGCTACGCACACAAAGTATGTGGCCCGCTGCGTGTCTGAGTCCGGCCCGCGTGAAGCCAGTCATAAATCAACAAAACAACGGACGAATCAATGATACTTTGCCGGCGCGTAACTTCGATGACACGTTAGCGTAGCGTGATAGCGTGCTCTCTAGTGTTGCCACCTGTCCTGTTTTTCCCAGAATTGTTCTCTTTTTTCACCACCTGTCCCGGGAAGAATAAAATCTCTCCCGGGACACAATTTGTCCCGTTTTTTTTAGGGAAAATGGCAAAACCTCATTTGATTTCCCTCTGTGGTCTACTCCCGTAAAATACGCGATTGTCTCATATTTGGCAACTAAAAAACCTGTCCCGTGATGAACTGATAGGGGACGCACTTCCCTTTGTCCCGTACATTTCGGGGACGCCTCTCTTCAACAGAAGAAAAGTGTTTTTTGGGTGTACCTACTCTTGAAAGTAGCAGTTTCTTCTTCTCCTTCTTCTTCTTCTCCTTCTTCTCCTTCTTCTCCTTCTTCCTCCTCTTCTTCTTCTTCTCCTTCTTCCTCCTCTTCTACTTCTTCTTCTTCTTCTTCTTCTTCCTCTTCTTCTTCCTCTTCTTCTTCTTTGCCGTTTGCCCTCCAACTTGCTCAATACTGCCCCTCGTGGTTCTCAGCAGTACTGCTTCCAGGCTGTGCTGTGGAAAGGCCCGGTGTGAAATCAGCTGTGAATGGGAAGCAGTCCTCTTTAGATTCTGAGCTGATTCTACTGAGTGGACTTGTTGAGGTTTGATGAACGAGGCAACAGTTGTGCTGAGTGTGCGTGTGGCCTGCTGCCTGCTGCAGATGCTGAGCTGCCTGGAGCACATGTACCACGACCTGGGCCTGGTCAAGGACTTCAACATCAACCCCATCACCCTCAAGAGGTGGCTGGTAGGTGGCGCTCTCCCACAATCCTCCCTGCATGGGGCGGGGTGGTGGTGGGGTGGGGTTGGGGGCAGGGTTGGGGGCGGGGTCGCCGACTCGGCCACATTGGCAGTCCGGTATCCAGTTTTTGTTTTGTTTTTATAATAAGACATCCAAGTGGTGAACACGGCTCCTCCTCCTCCTCCTCTTCTCTCCCCCTCCCCCCCTGCAGTTGTGTATCCATGACAACTACAAGAACAACCCCTTCCATAACTTTCGCCACTGCTTCTGCGTCACCCAGATGATGTACAGCATGATCTGCCTGTGCAGCCTGCAGGTAACGGGGTGTGTGTGTGTGTGTGTGTGTGTGTGTGTGTGTGTGTGTGTGTGTGTGTGTGTGTGTGTGTGTGTGTGTGTGTGTGTGTGTGTGTGTGTTTTGTTTCTTTTGTCGCCCTGTAAAGGTCACGCGTGTTTGACACGCTCAAATGTCACGGCGTCGATGTTCAGCGTCGCAACGCGCCAGCGCCTCCGGACCCACAGCCTCAAAGAGTGGCAGAGCCTCATGAGAGCCCTTTCCTTTCCCGCTAACGGCCTCAGGTGCTAGCCGTTAGCACCTGAGAGTGCCGTGCTAGCGCACATTGCACATGAACCCTCCTCCTCCTCCTGCTCCTCGTCCTCCTCCTCCTCCTTGTCCTCATTCTCCTCCCCCGCCCCCATCCGCCACCTCCTCACCCTCCCCATCCCCCTCCTTCTCCCCCCTCCTCATCGCCCCCCCACCCTCTCATCCTCGCCATCCCCCTCCTCACCCTCACCATCTCCCACCTTCTCTCCCTCCTCATGTCATGTCCAGAGGTGGGCAGTTGGGAAGGGGCAGCGTGCTGCAAGCAGAAGACTTGCACACTTTATAATGAAGCCTCTCAATCTCAATGATGTTGTTGTTGTTGTGTGTCAGGAGAAGTTCACTCAAGTTGACGTCCTGATCCTCATGACAGCCGCTGTGTGTCACGACCTCGACCACCCCGGCTTCAACAACACGTAGGAGCGCGCACACACACACACGCACACACACACACACACGCACACACACACACACACACGCACACACGCACACACGCACACGCACACGCACACACGCACACACACGCACACACGCACACACGTACATACACACGTGCTCTCACATTCTAAATGTTGTGTCTGGAAGCCGATTGGACGAAGCCCTACGCTTGTCACATTCAAACCTTGGCCAATCAGATTCCTCCTATGCTGTGTATTGCTGGGCTGGTGACTATCAGTTGTGCACTACTTACAGCAATGCATTGTGGGATACATTAAGTAGACTGCATAGTGAACGCCATCGTTCACAGCAGCAGCTGCAGCTGTGTTGGTGATGTCTTACCTCCTCCTCCCTCTCCTCCTTCCCCTCCTCCACTTCCTTGCACCCCCCTCGCCCCCCCACCCCCACCCCTGCAGCTATCAGGTCAATGCTCGCACCGAGCTAGCGGTGCGCTACAATGACATCTCTCCCCTGGAGAACCACCACTGTGCCGTGGCCTTCCAGATCTTCTCGCAGCCAGACTGCAACATCTTCTCCAACTTTGACCAGGAGGCCTTCAAGCAGATCAGACAGGTGCACCTCCCTCTCCTCCTGCTCCTCCTCCTTCTCTCCTTCCTCCTCCCTTTCCTTCTCCTCCTCCCCCTCCTCCTTCTCCACCTCCTTTTTCTCTTGCTCGCCCTCATCCTCCTCGTCCTTCTCCTCTGTCTCCCTGTCCTCCTCCATCTCTTCCGCCTCCTCCTCCTTCTCCACCACCTCCACCTCCTATTTTCCTCCTTCATCCTCCTCCTCCTCCTCTGTCTCACCGTCCGCTTCTGTCACCTTCTCCTTCTGCACCTCCACCTCCTATTTTCCCCCTTCATCCTCCTCCTCCTCCTCTGTCTCCCCGTCCTCCTCCATCTCTTCCGCCTCCTCCTCCTTCTCCTCCTCCACCTCCTATTTTTCCCCTTCACCCTCCTCCTCCTCTGTCTCCCCGTCCTCCTCCATCTCTTCAGCCTCCTCCTTCTCTTCCTCCTCATCCTTCTCCTCCTCTGTCTCCCCGTCCTCCTCCATCTCTTCCTCCTCCTCCTCCTTCTCCACCTCCACCTCCTATTTTTCCCCTTCATTCTCCTCCTCCTCCTCCTCTGTCTCCCCGTCCTCTTCCGCCTCCTCCTTCTCCACCTCCACCTCCTATTTTTCCCCTTCACCCTCCTCCTCCTCCTCTGTCTCCCCGTCCTCCTCCACTCTCCCCCCCTGCTCCTCCTCCTCCTCCTCCGTCTCCCCGTCCTCCTCCACTCTCCCCCCCTGCTCCTCCTCCTCCTCCTCCACTCTCCCCCCCTGCTCCTCCTCCTCCCACCGCAGTGACCCTGTTCCGTCCACTCTCCTCCAGGGAACCATCACTTTGATCTTGGCCACTGACATGGCGCGACACGGCGAGATCCTCGACTCTTTCAAGCAGAAGGTCGACAACTTTGACTACACGGACGAGGAGCACGTCACCTGTGTGAGTGGCGGCGGCAGCGGAGAGCACAGCTAGCAGCTTGACGCTAACATGCTAACTCAGATGTCCCCCCCCCCCCCGCAGCTGAAGATGGTCCTCATCAAGTGCTGCGACATCTCCAACGAGGTGCGGCCGATGGAGGTGGCTGAGCCCTGGGTGGACTGTCTGCTGGAGGAGTACTTCATGCAGGTGGTCCCCCCCCCCTCCCACACACACACACACACTTCCTCTTCCTCTTCCTCTCCCTCCTCTACTTCTTCTTACTAAACAGTCGTGCTGTCACCATACTGGATTTCAGACTTCAATATGATTTTGGGAAGGTATTGATTTTCCATACGATTTTCAATACTAGCAATCGCGGAAGTGTGTGTGTGTGTGTGTGTGTGTGTGTGTGTGTGTGTGTGTGTGTGTGTGTTGGCGGCGCCGCACGTTGCCTCGGTGTGGTACCGATATATATCGATACTACGGAGAAGTCACAGTTTATCGTTTTTAATTTTTAGTATTGAAAAATATCAATACATCGATATTTTTCACAACACTACTAAACAGTATAATACGATTAATCCAACTGCTGTGGCGACCACACTTTTTACATTTTTCTGGCAAAATACACACAAGATGATAGAAGAGAAAAGAAGGCCAAAACGAAAATGAAATAAACATTGCGCTAAGCTAACATGCCGGCAAAGTTTTTTTGCGGGGAGGAGGGGGGAGAAAGAGGAGGAACGCACTATCGCTATCGCGCTACGCTAACGTCATTAGCGTCATAACAGCATTACTTCGTTGACCGGGGGAGCGTGGGGTGGTAAAAGATTAAAAGTTCATCAGTTTGCCTAGAATTTAAAAAAAAAATCCTTATTTACACTGTAAACATTTTTGACCGACTAATTGAACTATTTAAAGCTGCAAAAAAATGAAATGAAATAAAATCGATAAATAGTAATAAATCCAAATTGATCACCAACATTAACTCAGGAGCACTAAATATATAAAATGCGCAACCCATATATATAAGCCACTTCATATCTCCTGCTATATGCTGTGTGTGTGCATGCCCGGTGCATAAAAACCCAACACATGGAGCTAATAGCTGCTCCCTGTGCACACTCTGACAATAGGAGCGCCACTGCCATCTATTGTAGTGGATGTCCAATTACGCTTTATTGTCGTATGGCAAAAAAGAAGAAAAAGAAGAAGAAGCATGTTCCCGGGGACACACGCGCCGCCCAGGCCACGCCCTCACCACCACCACCACTATTTGAGAAGGACTGAATGAACCTATCATCTCCTGTGATGGCTGCCAGCGGGCAGCTTAATGCTTTTCTTCCTCCTCCACCTTCCTCCTTCTCATCTTCCTTGTCCTCATACTCTTCCTCCTCCATCCAGCAGGTGGCAGCAGCGGCGGTGTTGTTTCTCTCTCTTAACTCCCCCTTCCTTCCATCCCTCCCTCCCCCGTCCTCAGAGCGACCGTGAGAAGGCTGAGGGACTTCCTGTGGCGCCATTCATGGACCGGGAGAAGGTCACCAAGCCCACCGCCCAGATCGGCTTCATCAAGTTCGTCCTCATCCCCATGTTTGAGACGGTGATGAAGGTCAGTCCCACCCAGAAAAAGTCAACTTCCTGTCCCACCTCCACCAGAGGCTGCTGAAGTATTTACAGTTTTCTGTAAATACTGTAAAAGTAAAAGTACAAAGTACAAGTTCAGGTTCTGAAATGCACCGAAATGTGAAAAGTTTAGGCTTTTTTCTTTTTTTTTTGCGAATGTTATTTGATCATTTTTCAAAAAGTCAAAAGTTGTGACAGAATAATCTGAACTGAACTGGCCAGAGAGGTCAGAGGTCTTGATGAGCATCTGGGTCGTTTTGAACAGCTTTGCTACTCTCAAATATCATAGTTGTTTTTTTTTCTGCAGTCCAACCAAACTGTAAACAGTAATAGTTCTGACCAGTGAGACATCATGGGGTGTTGATACTGTTAATAACAATAGCCAATGTTATTTTCGTCATGTTTATTTTCCTCTGGACTGAAAACCTACTGAACACTGACCCCAAAGCCGAGGTACTCTAAAATAATAGAACAGAATAGGATGGAATAGAATAGAATTCAACTTTATTGTCACAAATAAAGAGCAACAAAAATGCAGTTTGCATCCATCCAGAAGTGCTTAGCAAGTTTAAATATTTTTACAAATGTACACGGTATGAAGGAAATATATACATTGGTATATCACGAGTATGTAACATTGTTATGAATATGCTATCACTTTAATTATGTACAGGCTATGAACAGATTAAACATATGGTTATAAATATGAAGGCTATAAACAGACTATAAATATAAGTATATGACAGATAAATATAATATGTTATAAATATAAGTATATGATAGGTAAGGATGATGGATGTATTTACACTAGTGCAGTGGGTTTTAAGTTGGCTATACAGATGTCAGATGTCAGGAGGCAGAGTTCAGGAATGTGACAGCCGTGGGGAAGAAGCTGTTCCGGTACCTGCTGGTCTTAGTCCGGAGGCTCCTGTAGCGCCTCCCAGAGGGCAGGAGGGTGAAGAGTCCGTGTGCTGGGTGACGGAAGTCTTCTCAGCCCTTTTCAGACACTGCTTCCTGTAGATGTCCTCTATGGCAGGAAGTGGTGCTCTGGCGATGCGCTGGGCGGCCTTCACCACCCTCTGCAACGCCTTCAGGTTCAAGGCAGAGCAGTTTCCATACCAGACTGTGATGCAGTTGGTCAGGATGGTCTCGATTGTGCAGCGGTAGAAGTTCACCAGAATGTCTGAGGACAGGTGGTTCTTCCTCAGAGTCCTCAGGAAGAAGAGGCGCTGGTGAGCCTTCTTGACCAGCTTGGAGCAGCAGGTCGTCCAGGTGAGATCCTCGGAGATGTGGACTCCCAGGAACCTGAGGCTGTTCACACGTTCCACCGACGTCCCCTTGATGTAGATGGGTGGAGGTGGGTCAGCGTTCCTCCTGAAGTCCACGATGAGCTCCTTGGTCTTCTTGGTGTTGAGCAGCAGGTTGTTGGTGTCGCACCACTCAGCGAAACCGTCTACCTCCTCCCTGTAGGCGGCCTCGTCGCTGTCTTTGATGAGGCCTATCAACGTGGTGTCATCTGCAAACTTAATGATGGTGTCGGAACCATCGACAGGTCTGCAGTCATGGGTGAGGAGGGAGTAGAGGGAAGGACTCATCACACAGCCTTGTGGTACACCGGTGTTTATGGTGATGGTAGACGAACAGTGGTTGTCCAGCCGGACATGTTGGGACCGGCTGGTCAGGAAGTCCAGTAACCAGTTGCACATGAGGGAACTGATGCCAAGGTCTGTGAGTTTTGTGATGAGTTTTATGGGGGTGATATTGAATGCTGAACTGAAGTCTATGAACAGCATTCTGGCGTAGGTGTTCTTGTTGTCCAGTTGTGAGAGGACAGTGTGCTCCTGTGCTCCTGTTCTGACGATATGCAAATTGATGGGGATCCAGGGTGGGGGGCAGGATTTGAGGTGTGCTAGGACCAGTCGCTTGAAGCACTTTGTGATGATGGGGGTGAGGGTTACTGGGTGGCAGTCATTGAGGCGTGATGAATTTGAGTCTTTGGGTATCGGGACGATGGAGGTGGACTTGAAGCAGGTCGGTACCACAGTGCGGGCTAAGGACAGGTTGAATATGCCCATCAGCACTCCTGCCAGCTCCCCAGAACACGCTCTGAGAACACGTCCAGGGATACCATCAGGACCCGCGGCCTTGTGTACTTTAATGCTGTTCAGCACCGCTCCTACATCGGTGGGGGAGAGAGTCAGCGGTTGGAGGTCTGGAGTCCCATCTGCCTTGGTTGCAGTTGTTAAGTTCCCCCTCTCAAAACGAGCATAAAAGTTGTTAAGCTTGTTTTGGAAGGAGACATCAGAGGAGGCGGGGGAGGGGTTGGTGGTCCTGTAGTCTGTGATGATCTGGAGTCCTTGCCACATACGTCGGGGGTTGGAGTTGGAGAAGTGTACTTCTACCTTCCCTTTGTAGCGGTGTTTGGCCTTTTTGATGCCCCTCTTCAGCTCAGCCCTGGCTGTACTGTAGGTCTGTGCATCCCCTGACCTGAAGGCGGTGTTGCGGGTCCTCAGTAGGAGACGGACATCCCGGTTCATCCAAGGCTTCTGGTTGGGGTACAGAGTGACCCGTTTCTGGGTGGTGACGCTGTTTATAGTGGTGGAGATGCGGTCCAGTACAGATGAGGCGTACTGGTTCAAGTCTGTGTGGGTGAACATATTCCAGTCTGTGTTTCTGAACCGGTCCTGGAGTACAGCGTCTGTTCCCTCTGGCCATACTTTTAGTGTCCTCACAGTGGGTTTCACGCTGTCTCCTGTCTCAAAAATGTTATTCACTTTTATATTCAACTACGCAACAGCAGAGTTCAAATAGCTCTACTTCAAGCAACAACAACTAGAATCAATAATAACTGAATGACTTTGAACAAAAGTTGTATCCTTTAAAGACTTTCAAGCACTAAATCAACAGCAAGCATGTTTTTCCAATGTAGAAAGTACAAATATTTGTGTAAAAAAAAAGGAAATACTTGAGTAAAGTACAAATATTTGAAAAATTGACTTCAATACAAAGTATTTCTACTTTGTTACTTTGTTACTTCCCACCTCTAATCCTCCCTCGGCATTGTGAGCTGCAGCTGGGTGTTGAAACCAGACTGATGGTGTTGTTTGTATGTGTGTGTGTTTGTGCGCGCGTGCGTCCCCAGCTGTTCCCTCAGATCGAGGAGGCCATGGTCCAGCCGCTCAGGGATTCTCGGGATCGCTACGAGGAGCTCAAGCAGATCGACGACGCCATGAACGAGGTAGGGGGCAATTTGTTTTTTTTTGTGCCACCGTCTTCATTCCAGCATTTTGTGACGACCAGCTGTGATCCTTTCCAATCCGTCTGCCCAGGTGCAGAAGAACAAGAACGAGAACCTGACGATGGGCGGGAAAAAGAAGTAGAGCTGCAGCAGCAGCAGCAGCAGCAGCAGCAGGTGCTGAGTGTGTAGAGCAGCGCAGTGACGTCACAGGTTGTCCAATCGGTCGGCGGGCCGAGTGGGTGGCGCCCTCGGCCGCTCCGAGGAGGCGGGGCCAACCGGGTCCCACCAGGTTCCACCGGGTCCCGGCCGGCGGGATCCTGGGGGTCCGCAAGCTGGACGGACTCGGAGACAAAGCTACGACTCGATGTTTGTACAGCACAGACAGTGAACAATGACTAGGGAGGCTTTTTTTTATTTGGAATGTGTTGGGTTTTTTCTTTTTACAGGTTGTACAGATTTTTAGTGACTATTCATTCCTATGACATAAAAGTATTACTTTGATGACAACTTCCTGTCTGGTCTGGAGTGATTTCTCTCTTTGTCTTTTTTCAAAGCGTGTCACCATCTAGACCAGGGGTGGTCAAACTTTTCGCCCGCTGGGCCACAATGGGTTCTAAAGTGTGACAGAGGGGGCCGGAGCAGGAGCAGATGGATGGAGTGTTTTGGTGACCCACCTCATAGGAGGAAAAAAATATATCACGAGGGATATGCAGAAAACGGGTGGTTTAATGTCAATTGAAAATAAACAAAGTTACAACAAAATACACTGCCTGGCCCCCCAAAAAAAAGTTGCCTCCAAAAAAAAAGGTCACACACTCTAATATTTTGTTGGACCGCCTTGAGCTTTGATTATGTATTCGCTGTGGCATTGTTTCAATGAGCTTCTGCAATGTCACAAGATTGATTTCCATCCGGTGTTGCATTAATGTTTCACCAAGATCTTGCAATGATGATGGCAGAGTCTGACCGCTGCGCAGAGCCTTCTCTCGCACATCCCAAAGATTCTCAATGGGGTTCAGGTCTGGACTCTGCGGTGGCCGATCCATGTGTGGAAATGATGTCTCCTGCTCCCTGAACCACCACTCTTTCACAAGTTGAGCCCAATGAATCCTGGCATTGTCATCTTGGAATATGCTCGTACGATCTGGGATGAAAAAAATTCCATTGATGGAATAACCTGGTCATTCAGTATATTCAGGTAGTCAGCTGACCTCTTTGAGCACATACTGTTGCTGAACCTAGACCTGGCCAACTGCAGCAACCTCAGATCATAGCACTGCCCCCACAGGCTTGTACAGTAGGCACCAGGCATGTTGGGTGCATCACTTCACCTGCCTCTCTTCTTACCCTGATTCGCCCATCACTCTGGAACAGGGTAAATCTGGACTCATGGACTCATCAGACCACATGACCTTCTTCAGAGTCCAATCTCTATGCTCCCTAGCAAATTGAAGCCTTTTTATTTTATTCCCCCCCCCCCCCCCCACCCCCCAGATTTACCCTGTTCCACATTGATGGGCGGCAGCGCAGCAGTCAGACTCTACCATCATCAATGCAAGATCTTGGTGAAAAATTAATGCAACACTGGATGGAAATCAATCTTTTGACACTGCAGAAGCGTATCGAAACAATGCCACAGCGAAACTGTGCCACAATCAAAGCTAAAGGCGGTCCAAAGAAATATTAGAGTGTGGGTTGGCAACTTTTTTGGGGGCCAGGCAGTGTGTGTCTTTGAAGCCCCACAGTATTTACAGGTGCTGGTCATATAATTAGAATATCATGAAAAAGCTGATTTATTTCAGTAATTCCATTTAAAAAGTGAAATGTGTATATTATAGATACAATATTTCAAGTGTTTCTTTTAATTTTGATGATTATAACTGACAACTAATGAAAAACCCAAATTCACTATCTCAGAAAATTAGAATATTGTGGAAAGGTTCAATATTGAAGACCCCCTGGTGCCACACTCTAATCAGCTAATGAACTCAAAACACATGCAAAGGCCTTTCAATGGTCTCTCAGTCTAGTTCTGTAGGCTACACAATCATGGGGAAGACAGCTGACCTGACACTTGTCCAAAAGACGAGCATTGACTCCATGCACAAGAAGGGCAAGACACAAAAGGTCATTGTAGTAATATTCTATTTTTCTGAGATACTGAATTTTGGTTTTTCATTAGTTGTTAGTTATAACCATCAAACTTGAAATACATCAATCTGTGTGTAATGAATGAATACAATATACAAATTTTACTTTTTGAATGGAATCACTGAAATAAATCAACTTTTTCATGACATTTTAATTACATGACCAGCACATGTTGCTCTTTATTGAAAATGACTCTTAAAGCACTGAAGAAGAAGAAGAAGAAGAAGAAGAAGAAGAAGAAGAAGAAGAAGAAGAAGAAGAAGAAGAAGAAGATCAGCGAGCTGGATTCAAAAGCTTGACAAGACGCATAAGGTCCCTGGGCTGTAGTTTGCCCACGCCTAACCTAGAACCAATCAGGACACAGAATCATCTTTCATATTTTTAATCATGATTCACACCAACATCACGATCAGCAAATTAAGAAAAAAAAAACTTTAAAGGTCTCAACTCTTGCTGCTGTGTGTCAGATTTTTTTTAAATGTATTTATAAAAATGAAGTGTTTCTGTGATCTATGTCACCCCCCCCCAAAAAAACCGTCTTATTCATCCACCAGAGGTCAGAGGTCAGTCAGCACATCTTGGCCTTCTTCCTCCGGCTCTGCGGCGTCCCGCTCCTCTTCTGCTGCTGCTCGTCCAGCCGCTGCTGCTTCCTCTGCAGGTAAACGCCCACGTTGTCGAAGCCCGACGCTTTGTGCAGCTGCTGCAGCCGCTGGCTGCCCCGCGAGCAGCCTGCAGGGGGAGACAGAGAGCCGCAGGAGTTCTCACCTACCGCCGTCTCACAAACACACACACACACACACCCCTTCTTCCGCCAGCAGGGGGACGCAGGGATCACTTGGCTTTAGGCGCTCATGTGTAGAGAGGCGCAGGGCGGGGTCATGAGGGGGTCAAAGGTCACTCACCATCAAGTGTTTCCCAATGAGGCTTCAATGCTTCAATCAATCTGTTCAGCTCAGGGCTCTCAGTGTCACACTGTACCAACACACACACACACACACACACACACACAGAAGTGACTAAAATGTGGAAGGTGCGTGTGTGTGTGTGTGTGTGTGTGTGTGTGTGTGTGTACCTGCTGCCAGGACTCTTCTGTGAGTGTGTACATTTTGAGTGGTGCGCTGCTGTCCACCAGCACCCAGAGCCGACCCTCGGGGTCAAAGGTCATGTCCAGGGGGCAGTTGGGAAGGGGCAGCGTACTGTGGGGAACCAGCGCCTCCTGCTGCAAGCTGAAGAATCGCAGCGTGGACAATCTGGACACACACACACACACACACACACACACACACACACACACACACACACACACACACACACACACACACACACACACACACACACACACGGAGAGTGGTGAGGTAGGTGGGGTCATCGCGGGGTCACCAGAAACTCCCAGAAACAATTTAATGAGTGTCAGTTTGGTCACAGGAAGTGACATCACAGTTCACGACTCACCCTTCGCACAGCACGGCCACGTGGCGGCTGTCCGGCGAGCAGCTGATACGGCAAACTGTGGCCTTATGGGGAAAAGGAAACAGCAGCGCATGTGAAATCACATCCATCCATCGGCCATCCTCCACCCACTGCAGCGACTCTGGGATTTTCTTCTGATTTTTATTCCCCTTGTTCGGCTGAACTTCACGTCAAAACAATTTTGTTCATCACTCAGAACCGCCGGCCGTCCCAACAACCAAAACAATTTATGAGGCTCCCAGCTGATGTTTCCACGAATAACCTGCAGGAGAATATTTGGTAAACATTCAACAGTGACCCTGCAGTCCCACACAGGGACTGAATCGGGACTTTTAATCAGTAAACCTGCTGCTGCTGCTGCTGAGGAAACTCAGCTTCAATGACCAACCAGTCGGATTTAGTGCCATCTAGTGGTCAGAAAGGAAATTGCAGGCAATGTTTGACGTCGGATTGCATGAAACTAAGACCTCTAAACCAGGGGTGTCAAACATACGGACCGCGGGCCGGATCAGGCCCGCTAACTGTTTTTTTTTGGCCCGCGAGATGATTTTGCAAAATATAAAAACTGCAATTTATCAATGAAAGAAAGTGCTGTTCTAAATAATAATAATAATAATGATAATAATGATAATAATAAATAAATGTGTCCACTTGGTGTCGAAATATAGTTTCTGCTTGGCAAACAAACTCAATACTGGTGGTGAGCAAATCGGCACAAGTACATCCACTCACGTCTCCTATTGGCTACTCTCAGTGCCCCAGAACGTCTCCTATTGGCTGCCCTCATTGCCCCAGAACGTCTCTGTCGACACAGACAAAGCTGATGCAGAGCAGTGTTGCCAACTTGGCGACTTTCTCCCTCCAAAAAGTTATGTTATTACGTTGCGATCAAGTGCAAATTGTCAATTATGCAAATTAGAGATGATGACGTCACTTGGCGACTTCAGCCAATAGCGACTTTCCTAACTGAGGAGTTGGCAACGCTGATGCAGAGTGCAGAGTGCAGAGTGCTCAAAGTACACGGAGGAAGTAAAACAAAGAAAACAACTGGAAGTTGTTGTTATTTTTACATTATTATTACCATACCATGATTTTACCGGTCCGGCCCACTTGGGAATAGATTTTCCTCTATGTAGCCAGTGAACCAAAATGAGTTTGACACCCCTGCTCCAAACTGTCGTGAGACTGTGTGTGTGTGTGTGTGTGTGTGTGTGTGTGTGTGTGTGTGTTGTTCAGTGTAACCTTCTGGTCATCTGACTCCTGCTGCTCATTGAGGTCACAGCTCTGCAGCCTGCAGCCCGACTTGTAGTCCCACAGCTTCACAGTGCCGTCCTGAGAACACACACACACACACACACACACACACACACACACACACACACACACACACACACACACACACACACACACACACGCCGGCCAGAGTGAGGGACTGAGTGAGTGACTGAGAGAAAGGGCTGAACGATTATGGAAAATAATCGAATTGTGATTCCCCCCGCCCTCAATATTGCGATTTAATTTGCGATTTTTAAAAAGAAAAAATAATTTTCTCATGTATTTTTCCAGTAACAAACAAAAATTGATCTCTATTATAATAAACACTATCAGATTTATTATACATAAAACGTTATTTTTTCATAGGCTAGGCTAATGTTAAGATAAAGGCAAATGAAGCATGAATCAACACGAAAGACCGTTTTATTCTACTAGTTGTGAACGTACAAAATACTTTGATGTCGTACGCATTCATCACGACAACGTAACTAAATTTTGTCAAACAAGTGCGGAGCAAACACAAGTGTCAGTCGGTCGTAAATTACACAAACTAAAGTGCAGATTACAGCAATAATGCAAACAAATCTGCAGCTTTACCACTTCAACCTTTAAAACCTTTTATGAAACACGGAATGTAAGCATTTGGACTGCACTTCTTGAACACCGCACTTGAGAAGTCCGTGTATAAATAAATAAATAAATTAGGATAGAATATACACAAAAAGAATTAATAAATAAAAATACATAAATAAATGATTGTACAAAGTGCTTTCAGACAGCTTCGGATGTGAGTTAGCGCTGTACAGATGAAAGCTGTGAAAGGTGAGAGGAGTGATTGGGTGACCTGTCCCTTTAAGGGCCACATTGGTCATGAGGCCTCCAGGTAGGGGAAAGGCAGGTATGTGTGTGTGTGTGTGTGTGTGTGTGTGTGTGTGTGTGTGTGTGTGTGTGTGTGTGTGTCTCATACCCCTGATCCTGACAGCAGCAGGTGAGGACGACCTGCAGGGACCAGCAGAGCGCTGACGAACCTGAGAGGAAACATTCAGTTGAATATTTATCTTGGAAAACAACACTGAGTAGGCCCGGGCGTGCGTGCGTGTGCGTGTGTGTGTGTGTGTGAGATCACTCACTGTCGATGACCGAGGCAGAAGGACTGGATGTCGTGCGGAGCCCGAAGGTGACTGACTCGGATCTTCTCGTCGCGGTCGGACGTGATGACGAACCTGTCGTCAGGCGACAGGGCCTGGAAACCAACCGACCGACCGAAAGACCAATCAGAAGAGCTGTTCCACTTCCCCCGCCCGTCGTGCTCCCACCGGCCGTGCGCTCCTCACCAGTGCCAGCAGCATGGACAGGTGACCCATTGTCAGGCGGCCCTCCTCCTGCGGCCGCCGCACCGAGAAGGAGTAGACGTCCCCGGACTTGTCGGCCGCCAGCAGCTGCTCCTCCGAGTGGCTGAAGTGGAGGGAGGTGCACCTCCTGGCCACACACCTGACAGACAGAGACAGACAGTCAGACAGACAGACACAGACAGTCAGACAAAGACAGTTAGACAGACAGACAGACAGAGACAGTCAGACAGACAGAAAGAGACAGTCAGACAGACAGACAGAGACAGTTAGACAGACAGACAGAAAGAGACAGTCAGACAGACAGACAGACAGACAGAGACGTTAGACAGACAGACAGACAGAGACAGTTAGACAGTCAGACAGACAGAAAGAGACAGTCAGACAGACAGTCAGACAGAGACAGACAGAAAGACAGAGACAGACAGAGACAGTTAGACAGACAGACAGACAGAGACAGTTAGACAGAGACAGACAGACAGAGACAGTCAGACAGACAGACAGACAGTTAGACAGACAGACAGACAGAGACAGTTAGACAGACAGACAGACAGACAGACAGACAGAGACAGACAGAAAGATACAGTCAGACAGACAGAGACAGTTAGACAGACAGACAGACAGAAAGATACAGTCAGTCAGACAGACAGACAGAGACAGTTAGACAGACAGACAGACAGACAGAAAGATACAGTCAAACAGACAGACAGACAGACAGAGGAAGCGGTCTGCCTGAGGGGGGGCGGAGCCGAGGCCTCACCTGGTACTGACGTGGCGCCACGAGGACTCGCAGTTGAGCAGCACCAGCCGCTTGCTGTCGTCCGTCAGCGCCAGCAGCTTCCCAGACGGGGAGGCGGCGAACGCCAGCACGCTGTCACTTCCTGCCTCGTCCGGGCCTCCGCCGTCGCTGTTGGAGACGACCACAGTGAAGACAATCTGCTTAGAAAATCTCGGTAGCATTTATTACACCGACGGTGTTGCTGTGCGTTTACCCGCTGTTGTCATCCTTTGTGTTTCTTGGAAGCTTTTCTGCTGCTCTGCAGTCAAACACAAACGGCTCCCTGCAACGAAGGGAGCAGGTGAGCTTTGCTGCAAGCATCCACCAGGGGGTGATCTATTACTTGAAGCCATGCGGCAGTTTGTTAGTTCATGACACTTGGTTTGAATGAATAGACACGCCACTAAAACCTGAACACTGGCCCTTTAAGACATCGGATGGCTACAGTATATTGCCGTTAGAAAAACTGCAATTGTTCACATTGCTAGCCTCTCTTAACCTCTATTAATTGACCAAGTCATGCAAAACCGCAGTCAATGGTCAGCAGCATTACTATTTCATTTTAATTATTATTTATTTATTTATTTATTTTCTACCACGGAAGCACTAACCTATCAGTCTGAGCCCTGTCGACCTAAAGCTTGACGCTAATATCAGGTACTTCCGCTCTCTACCAGTGCTAACAGCGCTAGCTCTGCTCCGGCCGTCAGGACGCGGCGAGGCTCTCCCGACCTGTCGTGTTTGCTGTGGACGGCCACCAGCTTGGTGCCGCCGGAGAAGACGAACCACTCTCCGCAGAAGCCCACCGCTGCCATGCTTGTTGTGCATGCGAACGTATGAATGGCGCGACGGGATGGAGAAGCGCTCAGTCGCGCACAAATGACGTCAGCGACAAAACAACACACGCCCCCTAGACGGGAAAGAACAGAACGCACACGAGTCAAGTGCTGCCTTCGCTGCTGTTGTATAGAATCCCAGGAGTGCCAAAATGAAAAATAAGTCTGCCAATAATACGGAAATAAACGTGTACAAAAAGGAATATATAAAACAATAAATACAAGAATGAATAAAAAATAAATAAATCAAAATATAGAAATATAAAAGTACATTTTATCTTTGTCTTTTACCCTTTGTCGTTTTAAAAGACAAATGGAATAAACAATGACAAAAGTCTCTTTTATCAATCAAACCTAGAGCAGATCCAGACTTCAGCGGGTGCTCATCTGCCTATGACCAGTTGGGGTGAGAAGGAAATACAAAAACATGTAGAGAGAGAGATAGAGAGAAGTTGCCAGAGTGACAGACAGGCCAGAGTGAGTTGCAGGGTTTACAACAAAGGTCTCACAATATAGATGTAGATATTCATTCATTCATCTTCCATACCCGCTTATTCCCGAGCTGAGGGTCACGGGGGTCTGCTGTCACCCTGTCATAGGGCGAAGGCAGGGTGACACCCTGGACAAGTCGCCAGTTCATCGCAGGGCCACATAGAGATAAACAACCATTCACACTCACATGCACACCTACGGACAATTTAGAGTGTTCAATTGACCTCACATGCATGTTTTTGGACTGTGGGAGGAAGCCGGAGAACCCGGAGAGAACCCACGCAGACACAGGGAGAACATGCAAACTCCACACAGAAAGGTCCCAGGCCCGGAATCGAACCCACGACCTTCTTGCTTGCATGTAGATGTATAAGAATAAATGTTGAGTGGTGGGTGGTACAGCTGCTGTCTATGTACAATATGATTTTTTTCTGTGTTTGCTGTCCATATAGAATGTGTTTGTCTGTGTTTGGGAGGGCAAGAGTCCATATTGGTCCATGATCCGCCGCAGAATCAAGTCCTAGGTCCCGATCCCGGTAGCAAAGTTGAAGCGATGGCACCAAGACTCCCACGACTGCACTGTCCAGCTCCCGGCGTTGTGGTTATCACCTGCCGGAGACACACAGAGACTGCGGCAGTATCATGCAAATAATAGGGAGTTCAGGTGGGGAAAGTGATTGAAAATCCACCTACACAGAGTCACAATCCCTTTAACGGAAGAGGGGAAAAAAAACCCTCCACGATCCAGGCCAATAGCAGCATAACTGACAGTGAATTGATTCTAACTGTAAGCTTTATGGAAGAGGAAGGTCTTTAAAGTCTACGTACACTCCCTGGTCTTCGGGGATAGTTTCCGGTCTGCAAATTTGAAAAAGGCATTGACTATGGGCGGGGCTTCAGTCCAGCGCAAAGCCACCACCCCACACTCTAACCCCGCCTCCCTCCTGCCATTACACACACAAGGGAAAAATAAAATTAGTGGCAGACAGTGCAGCGCAGCCCAGCACAGACCACTGTAGAGCAGTCGCAACCAGTATCTTTAGCGCCCCTAGTGGTACAGACCACTGGTCCGTGCCAGACACCAACTGGTCACGACCAGCATCTTTAGCGCCCCTAGTGGTAGAGACCATTGGCCCGTGCCAGACACCAACTGGTCGCGACCAGTATCTTTAGCGCCCCTAGTGGTAGAGACCACTGGCCCGTGCCAGACACCAACTGGTCACGACCAGCATCTTTAGCGCCCCTAGTGGTAGAGACCACTGGCCCGTGCCAGACACCAACTGGTCGCGACCAGTATCTTTAGCGCCCCTAGTGGTAGAGACCACTGGCCCGTGCCAGACACCAACTGGTCGCGACCAGTATCTTTAGCGCCTCTAGTGGTACAGACCACTGGTCCGTGCCAGACACCAACTGGTCGCGACCAGTATCTTTAGCGCCCCTAGTGGTAGAGACCACTGGTCCGTGCCAGACACCAACTGGTCGCGACCAGTATCTTTAGCGCCCCTAGTGGTAGAGACCACTGGTCCGTGCCAGACACCAACTGGTCGCGACCAGTATCTTTAGCGCCCCTAGTGGTAGAGACCACTGGCCCGTGCCAGACACCAACTGGTCGCGACCAGTATCTTTAGCGCCTCTAGTGGTACAGACCACTGGTCCGTGCCAGACACCAACTGGTCGCGACCAGTATCTTTAGCGCCCCTAGTGGTAGAGACCACTGGCCCGTGCCAGACACCAACTGGTCGCGACCAGTATCTTTAGCGCCCCTAGTGGTAGAGACCACTGGTCCGTGCCAGACACCAACTGGTCGCGACCAGTATCTTTAGCGCCTCTAGTGGTACAGACCACTGGTCCGTGCCAGACACCAACTGGTCGCGACCGGCATCTTTATCGCCCCTTGTGGTAGAGACCACTGCTCTGGCGTCTGATCTGCAGAGAAAAGTCTGCACTATATTAGTTTGTTCACCGTTGGAAAAAAGAAAAATGTTTATTGAACAGAACAAAAGTTTTACTGACCCAGTATCCATGAATGCACTTCATAAAGGAGTGTGACTGAAAACACAGTCTGATGAGCAGACTATAAAATAAAACAGGAAATGCACAGAGAGCAGACTAAACAGAGCAAACAATATCCAGCTTGTTGAGCTCTGACAGAATTCCTTAACACCATGTTCATGTTTATTGCTGTTTATTGCTGTGCCACGTGAGGGCGCCAAGAATCTAAAATACATCATTCAATGCAGATTATACACAAACTGAATCCTTGATGTTTTTCCACTCTTCAGGAAATGTGGCATCAGCTGCACCACCAACGGAGAAGCCAGGTTTAAGCAGTAAGTTCAGCCTTCAACAGGCCGAAAGGTAATTCAATCCAATCTACTCTGTTTCTAAAATGTCAGCCATAGTCTTTCTCTTTGTTTCTGTTTGTGTCAGGGTAATAATATGAATAAGTCGTTGCTCTCACTTAACAAACATTACCAACATCAGTGGACACAGACGGTTTATTTTTATGTTTTAGTACCTGCAGCAACATCCAGTCCAGAGGGTGAAGGTGTCCCCAGCAACAACCCTTTGTATTCGGCACCCAGAGGCCCCCCCCCATGGACCCAGTATGGCGCAACCATCGGCCCCTCAAACCCCCACGTCCCCCAGACGCCCCCACCGCCGTCAAAGCCGGCCCCCAAGCAAAATAAATGAATAGAAAAATTAAAAAATTAATTAATTAATAAATTAAAAAAACAAAAAAACAACCTTGTTTAGGCACTGATGGAGATGCTGCCCTTGCACCATCAGTGCAACAATTAGCTCAGCCTTCATCAACCTCATCTCCAGACAGGAGAGAACGTTTAATTAAAGCAAGTCTGACAGATTTTAAGAGGGTGAAGATCGGTGGGATTTTGCTAATAAAACCAATTTGGATGCGTTTGAGGTCGCTCGTCCCAAAAGGGGTAACAACAGAATTGCCTGAACATATTTTAAATTTTTTATATTATTATTTTAAATCCATTTTAATTAACCCATGAATTAATTACCGTTGAATGAATTATTTTCTTTTTACTTTTTTATAGATTATTTATTCCTATTTATTTCACATTTTTGGCATGGGTTACACAAACGTGTGGGTTTTTGTTGCATGAATTTTCGATGTTCCTAGAGGGCGCTAGGTGCATTTTTCGTTTTCTTGTGTTTTTTTGGATTTTGATCAGTAATAACATCCATCGACTTTAAAGGGCTATAAAATGAAAACGATGCAACGCATCCGGACCATTCTTTTTACGTTGACCTTCTGACAGTCCAGTCTGTGCAATACAAAAGGTTTGAAACTTGCAGCATTCACGGTTGTTGAGTACTGTCACTGTTTTTGTCCGATGTCGTTTCGACCTTCCTAGAGGGCGCTCGAGGCGTTTTAATTTTAGTGGTGCGATTTTTGGTCAATTTCCAATGTTTCTGAGCCTTATGTTTTTAATGTGAAAACAAAAAGTGGAAATAACTCACTTCCTGTTTGTCGCGCGACAAAAGTTAGAGGGTACGAAATGTCGGGCTTGAAGAGACGAACGCGTGGAATTTTCCCCCATATTTTGTCGACCTTCCTAGTGGAAGCTAGGGCCATTTGTAATTCTTGGACTTCTGTAGTTGGACGTCTCTAGGGGGCGCTAGAAGTGGAATTTTGCCTTCTTCTCTTCATTTTCTTTCATTTTGTACCAGTTTCTACCTCCGTGCCAAATCTGGTGACTTTTGGTTCGAGCATGTTTTGTAAATAATAATAAAAGTGAAGAAACGGAGCAAAAACAATCGAGTCTTCGCCTTCGCTGAGGCTCAGTCCCGAATAAGGAGAAGAAGAACTGAAGCTAAACCATTTGTCAGTTTTATTGATTTCATTGTTTTTGGTTAGTTTATGTTTTGTCTGCCGTAGTTCTGCTTCCAGAGAGGACTCCATATATGCACCACCAGATAAAAGTATATATTAGAATTGCTCTCATTACATTAAAATGTTTTATTTTATTGTTACATTTTGGAGAACAAATCTTCAGAGGGGGCACTGGCTTTCCTCCACAAGAACTCGTCCAGTGACCTGGAACTCCACATCTCTCCAGTTGAGCACATTCCCAGAGCTGAAGTACTTATTTTCCATGTAGTTCATGATCTCCTGGCGTGGAATGGTTTCATTCCACATGTGCACATCAGACAACATCCCAACAAAAGACTGTTTTGCGTCAAACCGTCCACCGTACGAGTCCTGTTCCTGAAGATGGGACAGTTCAACATTTTGATGAAGCTGAGTTGACCGTGCATAATAATTACAAGTATGTGAGTGTGCACCACTGTACCTGTCCTAAAATGATGATGAAGGTGCCACTGATGTGGGATCCAGAGCTGATGAACTTCCTAACGCTGTGTTTTCCATCCAGCCACAGCTGTGCCACTCCAGACACAGAGTCCCATGTGAAGCAAATTGAATGCCATGTGTTCACGTTGTAGTCCATCCCTGCAAACGTGATCCAGGAATTTTTGACATCGGTGTTGAATCCGTTTTCCGTCCTAAACAGAAGTAAGCCATTGGAATGGCTTGGTGTAGCCAATGAGAAGAGGGAATGATCTCTAGTCAAGTCTGTGAAGGACCTGCAGCGACGGCAAAGACACAGTCAGTCATGAGATGTATCACAGCTCAAGTAGATCATCCATTTATGTGTACATGTGTATTGCTGTTGTTGTTGTTGTTGTTGTTGTTGTTGTTGTTGTTGTCACTGCTACCTGAGACAGACAGTGGCAGCACCAAAATCCTGCTCTGTTGTAGTCAGAGTCACGCGATCTGTGTTAGTCTCTTGCGGGAAAGTGAACATTTTATTTCGAAGATCTGAAAAAAACCAAAACAAACAAACATAAATTAATGCAAGTAGATCAGCACAAAGTACAATCATGAAGGCCTTACTTCAACACAAGAGAATGAGTTTTTCCATGATTAATATGTTTTTCTGTGACACTTAAACTCATTTGAATTTGTGGCACTCAAAATGTTTTAAAAAATAAATCTTCTCTTAATAAGATGTTATTTTACCTTGAGGACTGGCTGCACATACTGGCAGCAGAGTCAGAAACAGCAAGAGGAACTCCATCTAATTTAAACAACATAGCAACAAACATTACATTACATGAAGAGACACAAAATGTTCGTTATCTATTTCATTGCTGTGATTTATTTAGAAATAAAAAATCCTTAACTTTTTATGGCATTATATTGTATATAAAAAGTTGTTGATGGTTTGGGGTGATATGTTTAATAAAATAATTAAGAGACACGCTTGATAGCTAGTTAGTGTTGGGGCTGGAATAGTGAAGCCAATTTATTTTTCAATTTCTCAGGGGATTTGCAACTGTGTTTAAATTAAATGAATTGTAAATTAAACCTGCAAGCAGGGTTGGCAGGACTGAGCCCACCCCATGGACTTGCGGCTGACAAACTGGCAGCACTTTCAGAAAAGATATATATAAACCAGTATATAAGTCTAAGTAAAAGAAGCTTTCAATAATATGAATACTGAACAATTGCGTATTGGCAGTGAAGTGTGCTTAAAAGTGTAAAGGATGAACCGAAACAGTGATTAGCACGCCGACCCCCGGTGGCCCCTGACCTCTGCCGACGCCCCCGACATCTGCCGACTTTTTTTTGGATGAGGCTGTCAAATGTAAATTTTAGGCCTTGATGAGACAAACACGTGGGGGTTTGAATGAGCTACGCTTTTGCAACCTTGGAAACAAACGCTACGAACGCGGTCATTTCTGCGTCTAAATGAAATGGGTTGGATAGTAAAGACTTAAAGTGGGGGAACAGAATGTCCAAATTGTGACACATGAATACCCTGTCTACAGGCAGAACGTGATCAAAGCAGCATTTTGACGGTAGGAAAGCCCAAGTCAACGTGTACACAAAGATTCACATGCCTATACAAATTAACCTTACATACATATTTCCTTAGTTGTAGTAAAGAGAAATGTGAATGCCTTACCTCACGACAGTAGGAAAGGGTTGTGAGCACTGAGGGCTGAGCTGCAGTTATATGTCTGTTGTTATATGGCGTTGTCCAATCACAAGACAGCATTTATGACTGTCATGTTTGAATAGCCAATAGCATGTCCTACATTGCTGCTTTGATCATGTTCTGCCTGCCCATTGAAAAAAATAAAAAAATGCGATCCAACGTTTAACTATATCTATAAATATGAAGAATTAACACAATGATTTCGAGGCTGGTAAACATTGTTTACTGTCTTATACTATTTTCAGTGCATAAAATTGTAAAATTGGAGACATCAGAAAACAAAGTGTATCACATAGCCTGTGATATATTCATATTCAGTTCAAAAACGAACAGTACATTTTTGGGCGATATTAAACAACTTGAAATATCTCACTTGTTGTTTGTCGTATCAAATAAGTTAGAGCATATGCGACATAGGGCTTGATGAGACGAACGTGTGGTTGTTTGTTGCACGTCGATGCGACATTCCTAGGGGGCGCTACGGCCATTAAAGTTTTTTTCTCACATCTCGGTTTTTGAAACCTGGGAAACAAATGCTTCCAACTCGGCCATTTCTGCATCTACAGGAGAGATATTGGCATCATCGTTTAGCTAAGGTCTTCAGGAATCTAACTGTGCAACTTCTATCCAAGTGTGAACAAGGGTGTAGGCGTGGCCAGTGAATGAACGGACAGTCGGACTTTGGGCCGTTTCAAACAAGTTGAACTATCTCACTTTAAAAGTTAGCCGAAGCCACAGGTCGAGACCACAGGATGCAGCTGGAGAATTTTCAGTGACCACTTGAGCGACAGGTGAACTCATGTCTTTAGTTTTCCACCAGCACACTCCAGTTCAGGGGCTCCAGGTCACTCATTGCTGTGGTGTGGGGGCCACCACACTCCAACCCACCACATTTACCCCCAAGGACACCTCACGGCTCTATGAGGGTGCAGTTACACAGCCGAACACCAGGCATCATGCCCATCGAGGACTGGCTAATGTCCACCAAAGAAAAACAGACTCCATGTAGTGAATGTTAGATTTGAAGTAAATCACACAGTGTGTTTACAGTGTTACTAGAGCTCAGATACATGGAGGTGAGTGTCTGTGTCAGGAAGGAAGGGACAGAAAGGCCCTCTGATGGAGAGACTCATTGAGCCAACAAAGATATTAATGACAAATACCTGCTGGAATAAAACTCTGCTACTTCCTCTTGTCATTGTTGTGACATGCTGCACAATGCTGAGTTTAAAGGTGCATCCATTATAAACATTCCTTTGCAAAAGGTGACATTTGAATCACTTCCTTGAAGAGCTTTCTACGTTCTACCAAATTTCTAGTTCCCAGTTCTGTGACTGCTGCTTTTGTTGTGAACAAACTCCTTCTGCCAAAACAAATGTCAACTAAAATCTCCAGCTCAGATTTCTCTTTGTTGTGAAAGATTGAATGTCATGGTCCACTCCAGGAAAAACACAAGTGACCTCAACAGCTGTCATTTGGTTCTTTATTCATAATAATAATAATAATAATAATAATAATAATAATAATATTAATAATAATAATTAAATTATTATTCCCGTTTGCGGGACTGAGCCGCCGTGGCCTATGCAACCCCCGACCTCTGCCGACGCCTGCAATTGACCCCCGTCCTCTGCCGACGCCCGGCGACATCTGCTGACTCTGAAAGAAGTCTATGCAAATGATGCAGATTTCTTACCTCCAGTTTTTTGTTTTTGTTTTTTTTTGGAAGATGCTGTCAAATGTAAATTATAGGTCTCGATGAGACAAACACGTGGGTGTTTGAATGACGTCTGTAGGACTTCCGTAAAGGAAACTGCAGCTGTTTATGTGTGTGTTGACAAAGAGGGAGAAGAGGTCTAATTAATCATCATAAGCCTGTGTATGCAAATGATGCAGATTTTTTACCTCCAAGTTTTTTTTTCAGTGGCTGTCAAATGTAAAATATAGGCCTTGATGAGACAAACACGTGGGTTTTTGAATGATGTCATTTGGTTCTTTATTCATAATAATAATAATAATGATAATAATATTAATAATAATAATTAAAGCTGCAAGCAGCGTTTGCGGGACTGAGCCGCCGTGGCCTATGCGACCCCCGACCTCTGCCGACGCCTGCAATTGACCCCCGTCCTCTGCCAACGCCCGGTGACATCTGCTGACTCTGAAAGAAGTCTATGCAAATGATGCAGATTTCTTACCTCCAGTTTTTTGTTTTTGTTTTTTTTTGGAAGATGCTGTCAAATGTAAATTATAGGTCTTGATGAGACAAACACGTGGGGGTTTGAATGACGTCTGTAGGACTTCCATAAAGGAAACAGCATTTATGACTGTCATGTTTGAATAGCCAATAGCATGTCCTACATTGCTGCTTTGATCATGTTCTGCCTGCCCATTGAAAAAAATAAAAAAATGCGATCCAACGTTTAACTATATCTATAAATATGAAGAATTAACACAATGATTTCGAGGCTGGTAAACATTGTTTACTGTCTTATACTATTTTCAGTGCATAAAATTGTAAAATTGGAGACATCAGAAAACAAAGTGTATCACATAGCCTGTGATATATTCATATTCAGTTCAAAAACGAACAGTACATTTTTGGGCGATATTAAACAACTTGAAATATCTCACTTGTTGTTTGTCGTATCAAATAAGTTAGAGCATATGCGACATAGGGCTTGATGAGACGAACGTGTGGTTGTTTGTTGCACGTCGATGCGACATTCCTAGGGGGCGCTACGGCCATTAAAGTTTTTTTCTCACGTCTCGGTTTTTGAAACCTGGGAAACAAATGCTTCCAACTCGGCCATTTCTGCATCTACAGGAGAGATATTGGCATCATCGTTTAGCTAAGGTCTTCAGGAATCTAACTGTGCAACTTCTATCCAAGTGTGAACAAGGGTGTAGGCGTGGCCAGTGAATGAACGGACAGTCGGACTTTGGGCCGTTTCAAACAAGTTGAACTATCTCACTTTAAAAGTTAGCCGAAGCCACAGGTCGAGACCACAGGATGCAGCTGGAGAATTTTCAGTGACCACTTGAGCGACAGGTGAACTCATGTCTTTAGTTTTCCACCAGCACACTCCAGTTCAGGGGCTCCAGGTCACTCATTGCTGTGGTGTGGGGGCCACCACACTCCAACCCACCACATTTACCCCCAAGGACACCTCACGGCTCTATGAGGGTGCAGTTACACAGCCGAACACCAGGCATCATGCCCATCGAGGACTGGCTAATGTCCACCAAAGAAAAACAGACTCCATGTAGTGAATGTTAGATTTGAAGTAAATCACACAGTGTGTTTACAGTGTTACTAGAGCTCAGATACATGGAGGTGAGTGTCTGTGTCAGGAAGGAAGGGACAGAAAGGCCCTCTGATGGAGAGACTCATTGAGCCAACAAAGATATTAATGACAAATACCTGCTGGAATAAAACTCTGCTACTTCCTCTTGTCATTGTTGTGACATGCTGCACAATGCTGAGTTTAAAGGTGCATCCATTATAAACATTCCTTTGCAAAAGGTGACATTTGAATCACTTCCTTGAAGAGCTTTCTACGTTCTACCAAATTTCTAGTTCCCAGTTCTGTGACTGCTGCTTTTGTTGTGAACAAACTCCTTCTGCCAAAACAAATGTCAACTAAAATCTCCAGCTCAGATTTCTCTTTGTTGTGAAAGATTGAATGTCATGGTCCACTCCAGGAAAAACACAAGTGACCTCAACAGCTGTCATTTGGTTCTTTATTCATAATAATAATAATAATAATAATAATAATAATATTAATAATAATAATTAAATTATTATTCCCGTTTGCGGGACTGAGCCGCCGTGGCCTATGCAACCCCCGACCTCTGCTGACGCCTGCAATTGACCCCCGTCCTCTGCCGACGCCCGGCGACATCTGCTGACTCTGAAAGAAGTCTATGCAAATGATGCAGATTTCTTACCTCCAGTTTTTTGTTTTTGTTTTTTTTTGGAAGATGCTGTCAAATGTAAATTATAGGTCTTGATGAGACAAACACGTGGGTGTTTGAATGACGTCTGTAGGACTTCCGTAAAGGAAACTGCAGCTGTTTATGTGTGTGTTGACAAAGAGGGAGAAGAGGTCTAATTAATCATCATAAGCCTGTGTATGCAAATGATGCAGATTTTTTACCTCCAAGTTTTTTTTTCAGTGGCTGTCAAATGTAAAATATAGGCCTTGATGAGACAAACACGTGGGTTTTTGAATGATGTCATTTGGTTCTTTATTCATAATAATAATAATAATGATAATAATATTAATAATAATAATTAAAGCTGCAAGCAGCGTTTGCGGGACTGAGCCGCCGTGGCCTATGCGACCCCCGACCTCTGCCGACGCCTGCAATTGACCCCCGTCCTCTGCCAACGCCCGGCGACATCTGCTGACTCTGAAAGAAGTCTATGCAAATGATGCAGATTTCTTACCTCCAGTTTTTTGTTTTTGTTTTTTTTTGGAAGATGCTGTCAAATGTAAATTATAGGTCTTGATGAGACAAACACGTGGGTGTTTGAATGACGTCTTCAGGACTTCCATAAAGGAAACTGCAGCTGTTTATGTGTGTGTTGACAAAAAGGGAGAAGAGGTCTAATTAATCATCATAAGCCTGTGTATGCAAATGATGCAGATTTTTTACCTCCAAGTTTTTTTTTCAGTGGCTGTCAAATGTAAAATATAGGCCTTGATGAGACAAACACGTGGGATTTTGAATGATGTCTGTAGGATTTCCCTAAAGGAAACTGCAGCTATTTATGTGTGTGTTGACAAAGAGGGAGAAGAGGTCTAATTAATCATCATAAGGCTTTTTATGCAAATGATGCAGATTTTTTTACCTGCATTTTTTTTTTGGAAGATACTGTCAAATGTAAAATATAGGCCTTGATGAGACAAACACGTGGATGTTTGAATGACGTCTGCAGCACTTTTCTAAAGGAAACAGCAGCCATTTCGTCGTCTACATGAAAGATATTGTTATCATCTTTTAGCTAAGGGCTTCAGTAATCTAAATATGTATAGTTATCCGGGGTGTGAATAACGGTGTAGGCGTGGTCAGTGAGACAACAGACTTTTTTTTACGTACGCGACGTAGAGCTTGATGAGACGAACGTGTGGGTTTTTGTTGCATGAATTTTTGATGTTCCTAGAGGGCGCTAGGTGCATTTTTCGTTTTCTTGTGTTTTTTTGGATTTTGATCAGTAATGACATCCATCGACTTTAAAGGGCTATAAAATGAAAACGATGCAACGCATCCGGACCATTCTTTTTACGTTGACCTTCTGACAGTCCAGTCTGTGCAATACAAAAGGTTTGAAACTTGCAGCATTCACGGTTGTTGAGTACTGTCACTCTGGATGATTTCAAACAAGTGAAAATAGCTAACCTCCGGTTTGCCAGGGGTCAAAGGTCAGAGTGTCAGAATGTAGGTCTCTATCCAAAAAACGCGTGGGTTTTTGTCCCATGTCGTTTCGACCATCCTAAAGGACACTAGAGGCGTTTTAATTTTAGCGGTGCGATTTTTGGTCAATTTCCAATGTGCATCGACTTTGGAGGGCCGTTGCACGAAAACGGTTTGAAAATGTCAATTTCTTTTTGATGATTCTTTGGAATGAACATCCAGTCTATGTCATACTGAATTTTCAAGCCCGTCGGACTTGGCCTTTCTGAGCCTTATGTTTTTAATGTGAAAACAAAAAGTGGAAATAACTCACTTCCTGTTTATCGGGCGACAAAAGTTAGAGGGTACGAAATGTCGGGCTTGAAGAGACGGACGCGTGGAATTTTCCCCCATATTTTTTCGACCTTCCTAGTGGAAGCTTGGGCCATTTGTAATTCTTGGACTTCTGTAGTTGGACGCCTCTAGGGGGCGCTAGAAGTGGAATTTTGCCTTCTTCTCTTCATTTTCTTTCATTTTGTACCAGTTTCTACCTCTGTGCCAAATCTGGTGACTTTTGGAGCATGTTTTGTAAATAATAATAGTGAAGAAACGGAGCAAAAACAACCAAGTCTTCGCCTTGCGAAGACCTGCTCTGATGAGAGCAGGCCTTCGCTGAGGCTCAGTCTCGAATAATAAAACTTTATTTGTACAGCGCTAAATCATAACCAAAGGCGTCTCAAAGCGCTTTGTACAATCAGAGGGAACCAACCGGGCCCCCGGAGCAAGCAAGATGCGACAGTGGCTGGGAAAAACTCCCCTGTGGGAAGAAACCTAGGGCAGAACCAGACTCCAGAGGGCCATCATCTGCCTATGAGTAGTTGGGGTGAAATACTAAAATCGAGGAGAGACAGAGAAAGAGAGAAAGGAGCAGAGTGAGCCAGGGTGGCAGACAGGACAGAGTGAAAAACAGATACACCAACCAGGCATTCACAAAATGGATATAGACACAAAAAATGGAAAAAGAAATTCAAGGCTGCTGTCCATGTAGAATGTAATTGTCCATGCTTTGGAAGGCAAGAGCCTATCTAGATGAACAATGTGCCGACAGAACAAGTCTAGGTCCTAGGCGTGGTGGTGGGGCAAAGCGATGACACCAAGACCCCCAGGACAGCACAATCCAGCTCCTGGCGCAGTGGTCATCACCTGCCGGGGACACAGGGACTGCGGCAGTATCATGCATATCGAGCATACTGTACAAAGCATAATGACAGCTAGTTTGGACAGAGTAGATAGAGTCAAAGATTGATTGGGTGAGGAGTGTGATAGAAGCTCCGCCTGCACAGAGCAACGATCCCTGTAACGGGAGTGAAAGATCTCCCTCCACGGCGTAAGCCTACAGCAGCTTAACTGACAGTGGATGAAATCTAACTATAAGCTTTAAGAAAAAGGAAGGTCTTAAGTCTACTTCTAAATGAACTAACTGTGTCTGCCCCCCTCACCGAGGCTGGAAGATGATTCCAAAATAAAGGTGCCAGGAAACTGAAACACCTACCTCCTGATCTAACTCTAGAAATTTTTGGGATAACTAAAAGACCTGAATCCTCAGAGTGAAGGGCTCTTGGAGGATGATAAAGTCCAATTAGTTCCCGAATATAAGAAGGAGCCCGAGAATGAAGAGCTTTGTAAGTTAAAACTTGAATCTTAAATTCAATTCTAAATTTGACTGGCAGCCAATGCAAGGAAGCTAAGATTGGAGTAATATGCTGCCTCCTTTTAGTTCCGGTTAACAATCGTGCAGCAGAGTTTTGGATTAACTGTAATGTCCTAAGGGATGAATTTGGGCATCCTGCTAGTACCGAGTTACAGTAATCGAGCCTAGACGTAACAAAAGCATGGATTATTTTTTCTGCGTCTTTGAAGGAGAAAAAAACTTTTGGCAATGTTTCTTAAATGGAAGAAAGCTGACCTCTCCACATTCTGAATATGAGAATTACAGGTCAGGTCCAGATCAAAAGTGACTCCAAGGTTCCTCACAGTAGAACTGGGTGTAGTACCAATTAGACCACACTGTCCATCAAAGGCTCTGTCCCTAAGCTCTCGCTAGCCAAATATAATGACCTCAGTTTTGTTGGTATTAAGCAACAGGAAATTCTGTGTCATCTGTGACTAACCCTCCTACGTTCTGATGAATGATTATGAACATGAACAAACTGAAAACAGTCAGACAAGTAAGATCTAAACCAGTTTAAGACTTGATCTTTGATGCCAATAGCATCTTCTAATCTCCTAAGAAGAATGCTGTGGTCAACTGTATCAAATACTGCACTGAGATCTAGGAGGACCAGAACAGAGAGAAGACCTCTGTCAGATGCCCACAAGAGATCATTACTTACCTTAAGCAGTGCAGTTTCAGTGCTGTGACCAACTCTGAAACCTGACTGAAATGCTTAAAATCTTAGAGAGAAACGGAAGGTTCGAGATTGGCCTATAATTTGATAGGGCACTCGAGTCCAATTTTTTTTTTTAATCAGGGGCTTGATTACAGCCACCTTGAAAGCACGAGGGACAAAACCTGTTGATAGAGAATGATTTATTATTCTAAGAATGACACAATTAAGCAATGGGGAAACCTTCTTTAAAAGCCTGGTTGGAATTGGGTCCAACAGACTAGTGCTCGACTTAACAGAGGAGATAAGAGAATCAAGTTCAGAGAGTCCAACTTGATGAAAACTCTCAAGGTAAATACTGGGGTTGCTATGTTGAGAAAGATCTGCTATGCGACCAGTGGAAGACAAAGAGCTCTTAATCTCAGTTCTAGTATCTTCTACTTTTTGCTGGAAAAAATTCATGAAGTCATTGCTTGACAGACCAATAGGGACACAAGGCTCAACACAATTATGGCTCCTCGTCAGTTTAGCAAATAGAAATTCTGGGTTATTTTTGTTGGCATCAATAAGAGCAGAATAGTAGGAAGTTCTACTCATACGCAGGGCCTTTTATAGGACCTAAAGCAATCCTGCCAAGTTGTGAAGGATGAAGCTGTTTTTGACCAAAGCCAAATTCTCTCCAGCCTTCGCAAATTTTGTTTTAATTTGCGAATAGAGGAGTTAAACCAAGGGGCTGATCTATCCTGCTTTTTCATTCTTACTTTATAAGGGGCCAGATTATCCAATGTTGATTTTAAAATACCAGAAAAATGATCTGTCCAGGAGTCAAGATCAAAATCAGTCAAGTGGGTAGGGGGAGAGGCCGAAAGCATGTCTAACGGTACAACAGCATCTAACAAAGCAGGAAGCCTCTCTGTAAATTTAGCAACAACAGAGTCCGAAATGTTTCTACTCATTATAGACTTTGCTTGGGGAATGTAATCAGCCAGTGATCAAAAAGTGGTCAGATAAAAGGTCATTTTGGGGAAAGATTGTTAACTGCTCTATACTAAGGCCAAAGGTGAGAACAAGATCTAAAGTATGATTGTGCTTTTGAGTGGGGACATTCACAACTTGGAGGAATCATAAGGGGTCCAAAATTGATTTAAATTGGGAAATCAGACTGTCACACTCAATATCAACATGGATATTAAAATCTCCAATCACTATGATCTTACCTTTAGTCAATGCCAAATTAGACAAAAACTCTGAAAATTCATCTAAGAAAGAAGAATATGGACCAGGGGGACGGTAGACAACAATGAATTCAACGGAATCTGCCTGTCTATCAGGTGACAACAAAATAGACATACTTAAACTCTCAAATGAGCCATAATTAGATTGAGCCTTGAGACTGACTAGCAAGTTGGAATTATAAATAGCTGCAACACCACCTCCTCGACCACTATCACGAGCTTTATGAGTATTAATATGACTTGGAGGAGTGACTTCATGAAGACTAAAATATTCATCTTGACGTAGCCATGTCTCTGTGAGGCCAAAAATATCAACATTATGTTCACTAATCAAATCATTAACTAAAATTGCTTTGGAATGTAGAGACCTAATGTTAAGAAGAAGCCACAGTTCACCATTTTATTTGTGGGAAACCCCGGAGCCACCTCCGACCCAGCCCTCTTATTTCTACAGTCTATTTGAATTAGGTAACTATAATCGATTGGAGATTTGCACAGTATTAGAGGTTTGGAGGTGTGAGGGACCGACACAACTTCTATTGGAAAAGACTGGCAGGACTTCGAGGACTTACTAACAGCTGGGGACGGCAGTGAGAGAAGCCCAGAGTAGCGTGTAGGACTACAACTCTGTTGCCTGGTCTCCACCCTGGAGCATCAGTGAGTGGAAGCTAAATTTTTAACTATATTGCTGGATAAGAGAGCTGCACCTTCCCGGGTGGGATGAATGCCATCCCTCCTAATAAGACCAGGCTTGCCCCAGAAAGGCTTCCAGTTATCTACGAAGCCCACCGAGTTATTGGGACACCACCCTGACAGCCAACGGTGAAAAGATGACATGCGGCTAAACATCTCATCGTTCCTAACATTTGACAAGCTACGTTTAACTTAGTGACCTCGGACGATTTCAGGCGTGCATCATTGAAACCACAGTGAATTACAATCCGCCTAAATCTCTGTTTATTCTGAGCCATTAACTTTAAATGCCCTTCAATATCGCCCGCCCTGGCCCCGGGGATGCACTTCACTGTGGCCAATGGCTGGCCTAGGTTAACATGCCTCACCATAGATGAGCCGATCACCAGAGTGTCAATCTCAGTCGGCGTGCTGCTGAGTGGGGCAAACTTATTCGAGACATGCGCCGCAGGAGGCCTGGTGCTGAGAGTGGCGGTGGTGCCCGGCAGAAAACTTTTCAGTTTTCTATTTGTTAAAAAAAATCAAATCATGTATAATTTTCTTTCAACTTCACAATTGCATGCCACATTGTGTTGGTCTTTCACAAAAAAAAATCCAATACAATAAATTCATGTTTGTGGTCATAACGTGACAAGATGTGGAAAAATTCAAAGGGTATGAATACTTTTCTGCGATGAACTGGCGACTTGTCCAGGGTGTCACCCTGCCTTCGCCCTAAGACAGCTGGGAGAGGCTCCAGCAGACCCCCGTGACCCTGAATAGGAATAAGCAGGTATAGATGATGAATGAATGAATGAATGAATGAATGAATACTTTTGCAAGCCACTGTATATACTTCACTGACACAACAGTGACAAAAAGACCAAACATTAAAAGATAGATACTTTTTTTTTTACTGAATTTCTACATTTTAAAATAACTATATTAATAAACAAGTTATTGTTTTTGTTGCGGTCTCCTTAAAAAGTGTGGCTGGGGAGACCCGTGACATAAAAGTGTGGACCAGGCCGCAGTTGGGGTTGGAAAAATGATTTTTTTGAAAATGTATTTTAACGCAAATCAAAACACGTGAACAACAAACAAAACAAAACTCAAACAACCAAACAACCAAAAAGGGACTATAGGTGCCGGCCAAACAGAATAAAATATGAAAAACACAACAAGGCCAACCCGCATAGGGCCGCAGGTCCCTGTCCGCATTTCAACTAACCTAACCTAAAAAAACACCCCAAAAAACTAGATCTACGTCAAATTAAGCAAAACTGAAAATAGGACTACCAGCCATCTGCAACCCAAACTAAAATAATACAACTTATGATTCCTAACAACTCATAAGGAAAACAGCAGGATCACAGTCATCTGTTAAGCGGAAATAAAGGGGTCAGGGGAGGAGCGAACAGGGGAAGACAGGAAATTACAGTAACAGTTTTGTATGTTTTTCATCATGTCATTCTCTGTTTTTTGTTTTCAAGATGGAAAATTAGGAAAAGGTGCCAATCGGGATGGCAAATTATAACAATCATTTATTTGTTTGTTTTAGGACCTGCAGCAGCACCCAGTCCAGCAGCTGTCCCCAGCAACACACCTTTGGATTCCAATTACCAAGATTCACCAAAGTCACCGTCACAAACAGGTTACAGAAACATATTTCATTGTGATTGTTGCCACCATAGGTTGGATTGGTGGGATTTTGATAACCATCATGGATTCTGCTGATAAATCAAATCGTTCATTTATTGACTTTTAGTGGATTTTATTTGTAGGGAAAAGTAGGTTGTTATAGGTTTAAAATTTTACCAACACAAAATCTTGGGATGAGTCTCTCACTGAACAGAGAGAGTAGCACAGTCTGACCAGATGGCATGATAAAAGACTGTCAATAAAGTCATACATTCTGCAGAGAAGTAAATGTTCAAGATCTCTAAATTATTCATCTGTCTATTTTAAACTTAGTAATTACTGTGTAATCGTACATTTTCAGTTTTGGATGAAGAAAACGTATAAATAGTGGCTGAAAATTGTATTTTCTGCTTCAGGTAAAGACCACAGATACAACAAGACCAAACAAAATGTTTTCTTTGAATTCCTGATTGAAAGTTTCTCCTGCGCTGATTCTCATCACTCAAGTCTGGATATAAAGATCCCACACCCAACTCACTGTACTTATTCCATTTAGGTGGTAAGGACAAAACTCAGAGTGAAGGAGCAGCATCTCCTCAGCCACAGGGTAAACCGGACACTGGAAGCGGTAAAAAGCAACTGAATGTTGTGTATATACTTCACTGACACAACAGTGACAAAAAGACCAAACATTAAAAGATGGATATTCTTTACTGACTTTCTACATTTTAAAATAAAGTCCATTACAAATATAAATGAAAGACGTAAAATGATGCCATGAGAAACAGAAAGGAAAACACACACAGGTGATCAGGTAGAAATCAACAAACACAAACCTGCCGCACTGCTGTGATGTTGCTGGAGGCAGACTCAGTCAAGTGGACAGGTGAACGTGTTGCCGGCACCTACACAGAAAAGGACACAAATTCCCATATAAAGTACCGCATGTATTGTCATGTTATAGAGATGTAAACAACAAAGTGCGTGCACACCACATGTCAGAAATACCAACTTGTCGCTTTGTTGTTTTGGCCTTTGAGGCAACACGTGCTGACCGACGCCTCAGGCTCGAGGTCTGAAAGAAAATAAATGAATGAGTGAACAACAGTCACTTTCACTGCTGACCCACAACTCTGATGGTGAAGACAGCAGAGATGTCAGCATGGACTGTGAATCTGGGTTGTCACAGGACAGGAAGCAACATTATTCCAGTCACAGTCTGATGAGGGCACACAGCAATCAAGCACCGCTAGCAGAGAGCTTCAGAACAGAAAGTGGAGTGGGTTGGGTTTAGGCTTTTCAGTGGTAGAGACACAAAATTGTGGGAGAAAATACCTTCGAATGAAAAAATGTAAAAACACTAAAAAAAAAAAATGGCCCCAACCTGAGCTGTAAGAGAGACAAAAGCATCAAAAGCAGAAACCCGGTTCAACATGTGCCTGTCAGGAAAATATCTCCACCCAATTAGCACTCCACAATGCTGTTACGCATGATATATGAGTGCATTATAACCCCTGAACTTTCTGAAACCTGTTCTATCTATAAACTTGCACTGCTGCTCAGTCAAATTATAATTCTCTTACCTTCACACATCCTGCCAGCATTGAAAAGATGGCGATTCCAATCCTTAATTTTTCAGTGGATGACATCACCATCAATGAGCTTCCCTTGTGGACAAAGAGCTTCAACTTCTCAGCAACTTCTAATGGTTGAGGAAACACTCCTACTTGTCATGGCTGGATATTTTAAATATATATAGTTTCTCCAAGATAATGGTGATGGTGCTGATTTTAGGGATGTACATTCAATATGTTCCATATTATCATCCTCTCATCTGTTATATGCATACTAAAAATATATAAGCATATGAAAAGACCAAAAGAAGTAAATTATTTTAGACAATAATAAAAGTTACAAAAAAAGAGAATGTATAGGTGTGTTTACTGTAGACAATAGTGTTTACTAAAAACACCAGGAACTGATAGAGGCCAGTGTGGAACCAGTGTCTGGTACATCACCAGTAAAGTCTTGAGGACAGACGACTCAAACTGAATCTATATATTTTCCTCAAAATAAAGTTGGTGCTAAAGTAAGGAATGTACATTCAATTTATTTTGTCTTATCATTATATGTGTACTAAAACAAAAAAAACAACATCAACATGTATAATTGTCTTTATTTTAGTAGGGGACAGTGTTTACAAACGCAAATCCTCTGGTAGCCAGTGAGGAGTGTTAGTCAGTTGGATTTAATTCTTTAACATTTAGTTTTCTTCTTCTGTACAGGAAAATACGAGCTAAGGATCGTGATGCTGGGGAGGACTGGAAACGGGAAGAGTGCCAGTGGGAACACCATTCTGGGAGGACAATACTTTAAATCCAAGTTGGCTGCCAAGACTGTTGTCTGTGCCAAGGGCGAAGCTGTGGTGGATGGACAAAAGGTGTCCGTTATCGACACCCCGGGTCTGTTTGACACCAGGTTTGGCATGGACAAAAAATTCCAAAGATATGATCAAGTGCATCTCCTTCACCTCCCCTGGACCACACATATTCTTGGTGGTCATCAGGCTGGGAGAATTAGCTGATGAGGAGAAGCAGATGATGCAGAAGATTCAAGAAATCTTTGGCCAGGCAGCAGACAGATACAGCATGGTTCTCTTCACAGGTGGTGACCTGCTTAAATGTACCATGGACGAGTTCTTGGAAGCTAGTCCAAGCCTTCAAGAGCTCGTGGACAGTTGCAATGGCCAGTTCCACGTCTTCAACAATAAGTCCAAGGATCGCACTCAGGTCAAGGAGCTTCTCCAGAAGATCAAAAATATTGTCAAGAAAAATGGAGGAAACCACTACACCAACGTGATGCTCTGGGAGGCCGAGCAAAAGCGAATCCAGAGGGAGAAGGAGGAAAAGATGCAGAGGGAGAGAGATAGAATGGAAAGGGTGGACCAGGAGCTGAGGAAACCCGTCAAAGATCTCGAGAGAGGGAGAGAAGAGAGGCGGCAGCGGAGGAAGGGAGGAGGAGATGGGAGGTGGAAAGGAAGAGTGCGTAAGAGAGGAGCGATGCGGAAAGGTTGGAGAGACAGAGAAGGAGAGAGCTGGAGCTCTTGAAAACATGAGGAGACGTTTGGAGGAAGAGAGGAGAGAACGCCAAGAGGCAAGAGCAGCAGCGGCAGCAGGCAGAGAGGAATGATGACTGTACCATCCTCTGAGTCCCTCTCAATTCCATGCCTCCTCGTTGTTTAACATTAAACAAAGATCAAGACTGAACCATTAAAGCATTCTCTTGCTCCGAACTGCACTCTGCTGTAATTTTTTTGTTGGCTGTTTTGTTCAATAATTTCTTTAGCTTCCAGAAATTCTAAATGAAAAATTCTAGGTTCTGTGGTGGATATTACTAAACCATGTGATCTCTGACAACTGTCTAGCCTGGGCTGTGATAAGCAGGAACTGTTGCAGAGAAAGCCGTATGGTTTATGGGAATTGATGTCAGATAACTGTCACACCGTGGTGAGGTTTTGTCTCGTCTTGGGGTTTTGTCTCGTCATTTCCTGTTTTATTTTGACAACTTCCTCTCGTTTCAGATCACAACCTCTCCTCATGTTCCACCTGTTCGTCTGACCCAATTACCCATTGTTTCCAGCTGTGCCTTGTTACCTTGTGTGTTCAAATAGTCTGCGTTCCCCTTGTCTTGTGCCAGAGTGTCTTCGTCCGTCACGTCGAGCCCTGAACCCAGCCCCGGCCCCGGCCCCAGCCCCGGCCCCAGCCCCGGCCCCAGCCCCGGCCCCAGCCCCAGCCCCAGCCCCAGCCCCGGCCCCGGCCCCAGCTAGTGGTGTCCAAACGAGGCTTCATTAGGCTTTGAACTCTTTTGGACCATAGTGTTGAAAATTGGTTCATTACTCGAAGCTTCATTCATTAAGAACGTGGGGGTCATCTGCTGGCGCATTGTTGTACTGCAGCCATGCAAAAGGTTGATGACCCTTGCAAGTGTGCACTTTGGGATTTTCTGTATTTGTACACTTTTATTAATTTATTTATTCCAACGTTGATAACTCTTACTTTGTTTTATGACTCTGTTTTCGTATGTCCTTGTATGTATGTTGGCTACTGAACACAAATTTCCCCCTCTGTGGGATTAATAAACCATCTATTTCTAAATAAAACGGAAGCAAACTTCATTTCATGTGTTTCTTTTCCTTCTTGCTCTGTCCTACCAATATATCAAGGTTCACCTTGATATTTTGTTCATCTTGAACAAAATTTGTTCCTCAGGCCAACATTAAATAAATAATAAATAATAAATAAATAATAAATAATAAACCATTTTGCCAAAATCATTGCTGAAAATGTTAGGGTCAGAAATAATAGTAGTAGAGGTGTTGCCAGGTACTCGTTTGGCAGCTTGTATAGGTTTGGGTATACAGCTGTGTGTGTCGTCCAGTACACCAGAGGGTCCTGTGATCGTTCCAGAGGAGGGGCTGACAGATAACACTGCACCTCCACTATGGCATCAGCAGTAGCATTGCTGGATGCCCTCGCTCCTTCAGCATCCCTGTCCAACAGCTTCCACAGGTCAATGGCTGAAAATAAAACATTAGATAAAGTTTAGTCCGTACATGAAAAAATGCAAATAAAGTCTATTGATCCAAATTCTATATTTTTTGTACCTTGGGAAGATGCAGCTGGTTCTGGCTGCAACAATGGCGCACACTCAGATTTTAAGCGGCGCACAGCTGACTCTGCATTTTCAGGGCTTTGGAATCCGAGTGTTTTAAATCTTGGATCAAGTAATGAAGACAATGAGAAGATACTTGTGGTCTCAATTCCAATGAGTTTATCATTAAGAGATAAACTCATTGGAATCGCGCGCGCGCGGTTTATTTGTTACTGTATGAATAAGTTGAGTAATACGCTTGTAACAAATTACCTTGTTCGGCGGCACGATTTCAAAATGCTCCCAGACTTGAGATCTCTTCCTGGTTGGTTCCGTTGCAGAGCGATAAGAAAGCAAACCGAAAGCAATACGAACGCTAATCAAATCAATACAAAAGGTATCGACCAGATAGACAACGCATTGCGCTGTTTCATCCATTTTAAACTAAACTGAGACCCGCCAGTTTTTCAAAGCCCCGCCCACTGAACCAAACCAGTCAACTGATTCAGTCTGAATGAAGCAGTGATTTGAAGCAAGCTCCGGAGCAGTGCTTCAGAAAAAAACCCTACCGAGTTTTGGGGCGTGGTTCGAAGCCCCGTGTCAAAGGGAACATCACTAGCCACGGCCACAGCCACAAGATTCCACAGTAAGACGGTTGTTCCTCGAGGTCGAGTGATTTTCTGTTAATGCTAAGTTTTGTTATTAGAATAGGATTTTGTTTACTAGTTAGTCATTTTCCTCCTTGTGAGTGATTTTTCGTTAAAACCTAGATTTGTGAGAGTATACTTTTGTTATTTAGTCAGTCCTTATTCCTCCATGCGAGTGATTTTGATTTTGTTGTTAGCCCAGTGAGAATAGGATTCTTATAGCCTGTTCATTTGATCTCTCTGATCTGAGGACAATTGCTTGTGTAATAAATTTACTTGTTTTCTGTTAAACTTCTGCGTCTGAGTCCTGCCTCAAGTCCCGGCCTGACAATAACAGACACAGACAGGGAAGGTCCTGCATGCCTTTCATAAGAGCGAAAGTGAAAGTGAAGCACTCTTTGCAGCATAGGTAAGTTGTTATGTTTTTCTTTGTAAAAAACAGTGTTGCCTGTGTAGGCCTCAGAATAGCATCATGACTATTCAATACCTAAATGAGCAACGATTTGATTGGACAACAGACGCAACACACCATCGACACCCTTTGACGAGCCACACCTGTCAGGCTGGGACTCCAGGCAGGACTCGAACGCAGAGCTCTTTGAGAAAGCAGACTTTGTTTGATCACCAATGACCTCTAAACAGTAGAAGTGTAAAAATTAATCGATTCGCATCGATATGCGTCTACTTTGTCGCTTGTTCGCCCGGCTATTTTTTTTTTTTTTTTTCAGCATCCACTCAGAAGCAGTACCTACAGAGCTATCTCCACACATTAAATACTTTGCCCACACACTGAATCTGACAACACAAGACGGGCTGAAGTGTGCTGGAGCAGACAAGACTTTTGGTGCACGTGAGGAAAACTGTGTTGTTGTTTTTTTAAACCGCAGTACAGTGGCGACTGCCATGTTAAAGGAGAAACAGAAACTGCTTAGCCTTCCCCAGCACAAACTCAAAACGGACGTAAAAACCCGGTGGAACAGCTCGTTCGAGATGTTGGAACGATACATAGAACAACAAAGTGCGGCGATGGCGACACTTCTCGATAAGAAAGTCAGAAAAGGACCAAACGACCTGCATACACTCAGTGAAAGTGACGTCTCAACTGCCGAAGAAATGGTTAGTCTGCTCTCCCCACTTAAAGCTGCTACCACCCTGATGTGCGAGGAAAAGCAACCCACTGTGTCACTGTAAAGATCAGCCTTTTTTTATAGTGGAAAAAGACTTGCTGTCTATGTATAGTAGGCACTAGACTTCACTTTATTTTCTTTTTTAATGCAGTTTGCACTGTTATTGTGTGAAGCAAATTGAATAAAATGCAAATTTTATATTCCTTTGGTTGGTTTCTTTGAAACTTTAATATTGCAAAAATATTGAGAATCGAAGGGGAATTCTGAGGTATCGAAAATAATCGAATCGGAGGCTTAAGAAATCTAAGTCAAATCGAAATGCCATGAAGGCTGCAATTTACACCCCTCCTAAACAGAGTGACAAATGAAAATGCAGACCTAATTGAAAAGTACCCAAAACATCTTGCACCTTAATACAGAGGATCTAAGAAACTATGAGACTTTAATTAGAAAATCAAAATCACTCTTGAAGAGGAAAAGAAACTAAGGCTAGGAACATAAACTAAGCTATACAAGTTAAAAAAACAAAACAAAAACAAACCCTGAGAACAGGTTCTGGTGACCGGCCCAACAGACAAAGACACTCTGGCTCTAGACAAGGGAGACACATGCTGTGTCTCAATTCAGGGTCTGCACCCTTCAAACCGAGTGTCCCCCGTCTGAAGGAAGCGTCCTTCGAGGACCCAGCCTAGAAGGACGGACCAAATCCCACCTCCCCGGTAACCACCCGGGACGGTCTAGCCTTCTGCGTCTTTCCTGGTTGCGTCACCGCCGTTCTCGTAGATCACCGCGTCACAGCTCGCCAGGTTGCCGGAGTCCAACATCAGCATCGCCGGTGGTTTTAATCCCTCCATCCTGCTGTCAGCTGCTTCTGCACTCGCGACGATCGCCTCGGTTTTAGCTCACCGTGGTCTTCTCGCTACTCAGCTAGCTAGTATCACTCGTTTTTTTCTTCGTGGTTATGAGATTTTACACCGCTGCCACCATGTTTCATTCTGTTTCTTATTCTACACGTACTCCAGAATGAATAAAACTTTCCTTGGTTTCTTCTAAGGTAACTTTTATTGCACAGTTCCAACAGCTATCAACTTTGTATCACTGTGTGAGCATCACTCTAACCCTTCCGGCGAACAACATAAAATCGGAACAATACGTCTATTGTTACAGAAACTATTTACCCGTGGGTGAAGTCTGTGCAAGGCGAATCAGTAAGTCACTGTTCGCACACAAAGGTGACTATGACGTGAAGCGACGCAGACAATGAGACTCACAAAAAAACGTGCTGCTTTAAAGGAGGCTTCACGTTCTATGGACACCTTTCAACTAAAACCAAAGCAATATTCTAACGCAGTTAAGGTAACAGCTGCTGAAATAACCAGTGTTTATCACACAGTATCCCACTTCCAGTCATACAGGTTAGAAGACATCAGTTATATTACATTAATATATAATACTACATTGAGTATAATGCACTTGTCACCGGTTGCCAGTGGGAAGTGCTTGGTGGGCCTTTACCGGCCCACAACGGCTCACACCAGTTGAGCACTTCCCAGGTCCCAACAAAGGACACGGATGCCAGTGGTGACGGTACAAAAAAAAACCCACAACTTTATTTAATGCAAATAAAAACCACAACAAATACTGAATAAAAAGAACAGGGGCTGGACACAGTTAAGAGAGCGCTAGGGGCAGCTATTGGCAACTGGCGCACCTCGCAGCCACTCCCCTCCCCTCGACCTCCGCACCTGCGCGTCGAAGAACGTCCAGTCTCTCTCTCTCTCTCTACGTCTCTCCTCCCCGGCACGTTTGAGAGTCGCTGCCGAGGGAAAATCGTCCGGGGGTTTAACGCCTTCGGTGGAGTCCTTACAATGCGGCTCCGCTCCCGCAACGGAACGCGATCGTCGTCCGGCACACAGGCTCTTTCATGAACAGGCTGGTTTGCTCCGCGAAGCTTTAGCGCACTCCCTACAGGTCTCGCCGTTGGCGTCTCTCTCGAGGCTTCTCGCCCTGCCGCCTTAAATCCCCTCCCAACCACAGCAGGTGCGCACAGGTGCGCCATCATCATCATTGCACCTGTGCCGACAGCCTACCATGATTGCGACGCGCTGGCAGGCAGGAATCCGCGACACACTTGCTGCTTGATATTGACTAAGCTGTGTCACAAGACATGACTGTTACTATACATAGTTGTCTTGGCCAAGTTGGCCACAATACTGAGTGTGTGTGTGTAGACATTCTTGAGAGCTCCTTTATTGGTTGTAATTTTTTTGTCTTCACAACCAAATCAAAGCCTCTTTCCTGCCAAGAAGCTGTCTTGTCCAGTAAATACAGATATTTCAAATGCATTTCTGTTGGGTTTTTATTTGGACAGTAGTTCTACTAACACTGAACACCAGTTTGTGTGTATACTGTAAACACACACTATTGGTGACATGAGAATGATAAAGTTCAAAAACAAAAATGAAAATACAAAAACAGCTCACGCCTGGTTTCCACATGTGGCAGGGTACATTAGTCTGGTTCTGAAGCCTGTAAAATAAGCCGAGAATGTGGTGGGAAGACACATGAAACTGTATGAAAAGCTTGTTTCGCTGGGGGCCACTGTCAAAAGCACTGTCTCTAAAGTGCCCCCTTCCAATTCCCAGCGGTTTGGTTTCTTCCAGTTGGTGCTGCCCAGTATTGATTGCCAACAATCTGGGCCTGTGGCACTGCCTTTATAAACTGGTCTCCCGTGTTCCCTCGTTGCAAGATTATCTGTTTTGCCTTGTGCCAGCAATGCAGCGTTTATCTCCCTGTTGTTCTGCTCCTTTGTTCACCTGTTGACAACCGAGCCCGTACGAATAAACTTCCTAAATTGCACCAGAGTATCTTGTCGTGCATTTGAGTCCACCAACACCTGACAGTATGGGTATGACAACATGAAACATTGTATGACATGCTTGTTCCGCTGGGGGCCAAAGTGTTTTTTTTTTCCATGAAGCTGCACATGAGAACAGAGTAATTACCACAAGCCTGCCCATATTGTTGCAAATTGCAAATTGCAAATTAGTAAAAGTTAAAAAAAAATGCGGTGCGGTAAGGAAGAGGTACGGCGCCACAACGGAGGGGCCACACTAAATCCTTCGACTCGGAACCCCCGAGCCTCTGCTTTTACTTCAGGGTGCAGATTGTGACTTGTGTCTTGTCTTAATTGCTATAAATATGGTTAATTTAAGGCCGTCAAATGCCCCCGTGGCTGGCTGAGCTTCCACAACAGCTGTTAATGGCTGTCCTCCGTCACTGACCAACTCACCATCTGGCTTGAGGCCTACACCAAGTGCTCGCAGAAAGGAGCCTACCTGTTGGTTGTCAACAAGGAAGGAAGGAGGGTCTGTGAGATCATGTGTGTTTGGCCTGTGTGCAGCCCAGCAGAGCAGTTCATCATGGACAGCATCCTTAATCACCCTGACCAAAGGAACATCCCAGGCTTTTGGATCGGGCTGTCAGGTACCTTTTTAGATAACCAGTAAAGAGTGATAGTCCACAGGAACTTCTCTTCACACTGACTCCTGTGCGCCAACCAGACAAGGAAAACGGTGGAAGCTACCGGTGGGCTGATGGATGTCAGCCGCCGGAGTTCTCCAACTACGCTCCTGGCTTTCCACAGAACACTCCACAGCTGAGGGACTGCGGACAGGTCTTCACAGGTAGACAACTGACCCGACGCCTTCTCACTGGTAGAAAATGGCTTTAGTTGAGCTGAGGTTCTCTTCCAGGCAACTTCAAGTGGGAAACAAGCAACTGCTTCAGGAATCTGGGCTACATCTGCGAGATCCCGTGCTTTGGGAGCTCAACTCCTGGTTGTGCTTCAGACTGCAAACCTAACTACCGGTGGTATCAGGGCTTCTGGTATTGGGTCGTGACAACGAAGAAGTTATGGTTGAATGCCGAGGCTGACTACAACAGCCCGCAAGGTTACCTGGCCAGCATCCACTCGCAGCAGGAGTTGAATTTCATTAAACGTGAGGAGCTTCACCACTGGCTACAGCTGCAGCTTTCAGCTCTAACAATATGTCCAATATAGGACCATCTGGATGTCAAACTGTTTGTTTGCAGGTTGGGACAAAAGATGCGGCACCTGGGGGTCTCTCGATGAGGACTGCTACCAGTTCAACTACCGGAGAATGAGGTCGTGGGCGGAGGCTCAAGCCGAGTGTGCTAACCAGGGGGGAAACTTTGCCACCATCAGCGATCCAAAAGTTTTTCATCCGAGGTGCACAGACAGTCTGTAGAAGCAGACGCGGGAAGTAATGAACCTGAGGCTGCACTGACATTGAATCATTTCAGCTCCACCTGCAGTTCAGCCACTTCTTGGACAAGAAACACAGTCTTTGTATTTGATTCCAGACACTCACGAGTGACCTTGTGCCCTTCACTGTCAAGTGTGATTGCTCAGGTCCCCAGAGGTGTCTCTCTGTGGCTAGGCGCAGACGACTTGGTGACCGAGTTCGGCTGGAGGTGGACGGACGGCTCCCCCTTCAGTTTCATTGGCTGGAGCGCAGGTTCAGTGAAATCCCTAAATGTTTTCTGATTCGTCTAAGAACACACATGAATTCCCCGCCTTGGCATCCTCTCCTCTGACAGAGAGCCCAGGCAGCACCTCCAGTGGGAAGAACTGCCTGTCTCTCAAAGTTCTGGACGGCTCCTGGATCTGGGAACGCTGCAGTGAAGAGAAAAGAATGAAACACAATAAGAGCCGAGTCCAGCTTCCTGAATCGTCATCTTGCACTGGTGGTGAGAGTAAAGACAGCTCTGCTGCTCTGCTGAACTCACGTTGGTGCGGCGATGTGCAACAGAGAAGATCTCCACGTCCCCGCTGACCTCCAAGTTGTCCACCAGGTAGAACGGCATGCGTTGTTCATGTTTATAAATGTGTATCAATGTTTTTTTTCCCTTACTAAAAAATCCCTTTACCTGCCTAGTCCAGATAAGTGGAACCTTCTTTCCAGTTAACAAGTTGAGTGTGACAGACCTGGTAGCTTTCCTGCAAGACCGTGAGGAGGAGGGAGAAGGCAAAGTCGACAGGGAGTGGAGAGCTGTAGTGCTTATTCTCCTGGCCGTGGTCACCATTCTGGCAGGAGTTCAGAACCACCATAGGTGGCTGAGTGTCGCACCGAGGGTTGAAGTGAAGCGCAACGTTTGCATCGGTCCCGGTACCGTGCTGCAAGTTCACAATGAACCTAGAAATGAAAAATTGTAACATTCCAAGTTTAATCGTGCGTAATGTGATGTAATAATTTTCAGTGGTGCTGTGGTGGCTTTAGTGCGGGTCATTTTTGAATCTGACATTAAAATCTTAAAAAAAAAAAAAAAAAACACGGCATGACAAGATTGTTTTCTCAAACTCAAGTATAGAACATGCGTTGTCGTATAGAAGGGTTTAAGTTAGGGCAACTGGACTCGTTCTATGCGTTGTCGTATAGAAGGGTTTAAGTTAGGGCAACTGGACTCGTTCTTACCGAAGGTGTGGGAGGGGCTAAGGCTGATGGTGCCTTCTATTAGCAAGGTGTTGATTTTTCAACAGAAGGTTTTGATTATCAATGAGATGTTGATTATGCTAATAAAGGGAAACTCAGGAGAGTTGTTAATCTGTCGAGCCACCGGGTGAGCCTCCTTCTGCCCTGCCATCATGTGAGTCGGTAGGCACCTTTGAGGCAAGGTGTGAAGAGTGGTTGAATCTTCTGGGGAGATAGTCAAGAGTCGTCCAGGCTTCGTTGTATGTGGCTGAGAGACATTAGGACGGTGTGCCGATGACATGACATACGGCAAGTCTATTATGACAAACTACATCGCGGCTGAACAAACGGAAGAAGGAACAAACGGACAAAACGAACGATAGTTAGATACATAGCCATCTATCTATCTATCTATCTATCTATTGACAACCACTTTCAATTCTACAGTGGAATTGTGGTATCTCCCCCAAGATGAAAGTCTCTGAAGTAGGAGCAGGGAAAGAACATCACAACATTCTTTTTTTTTTTTTTTTTAGCATGGTTCCTCTCTTCCCTGTAGGCTATTGTACTTTATTTAATTTTTAAATCAACACACTGTGCACATATTTATATATATAAAATCTGTGTGCCATGTGTTATTTATTTCATTTACCCTATGAATCAGGGATGTCCAAACTACGGCCCGCAGTCCATTTTTAATTGGCCCGCAAGAAATTTTATAAATAGAATAGAATATGGCCCTTGAACTTGAACTTTTGCCTGAGTGTATTGCACTTCTTAGTTTTAACACCAGGGGGAGCTGCTCCCACTCAGTGCAATGCCGTTCCCACTTTAAGTGAGTAAAAAATATATTCCACAGTACCCGTGTGTTAATAAGCATGCAAGTGCAGGTACACACGCGACAAATATCAACAATGCGCATCACAGAGTGCACACCGCTGTGCACAGCGTACACACTGCACACGCAAAGTCAGCTGATCTCATCTGATGCAGATTTGCTCCTTTGATCAAGTGACATTTGTCCGGATTTTTGACACGAGTGGCGCCGGATCAGCACCGCAGCTGGATGGCCCGGTTTACACACCCAGCGCAGCTGATACTCACCAGAATAATTCACTAAAATTATATGCACTCCTGTTATTAAGTCCAGTTCAGTCTGTTAATGTTGACGACCGTTTCAAACGAACGTTAATAGCTGTGTTGCTAAGCCTAATAACTTAAATAACAAGCTTGAAATTTACCCGTCCCATTTTTCCATTTTATTGTTTTTTCTCTGTGCTGTAAATCTCCTGTCTAAGAAGAAATCTGAGGCTGCTGTTCTGAGAATGAGCTACCAAAGCTTTTTTTCTGAATAAATCAAAGATCCATTTACGGAAAGCTGTGATGAAGGCAGTTTTGTCTTTAATTATATTCAACAATATAACATATTTGACCGCTTTTAATTGATTTTTCTCACTTTAATACACTAAAGTTAAGGTTATATACCTAATTTCTAGTAAGTGGCCCAGCCCCTCCTATATTTGTATGTATGTGGCCCTCAGTGAAAAAAGTTTGGACACCCCTGGGCTAAAGCATTAGGGAAATGCCAGTATTATGAGGGCTGTCCTCTCAATGCTATTGTAGACATGGTTGAATTATGATATATATGAAGATTAATCTGATATAATTTCGATGTTAGAAATAATTAAAAAATAATTCAAATTACCAAAACAATTGCTGTTTGTGGTTCCACATGGGCTCTGTCAATAATACTGGAGAAAAAAAGAACTAAATTTGTTAATTTTTGAGAAAAATGTACTTTAGTTCAAAATGTGGAATTATGAGCGATGAACTGAACGACCGTAATTTCCGACCTATAAGCCGCTACTTTTTCCCCCAAGCTTTGAACCCTGCGGTTTTACAGCTAACAGCCACTAGGGGACCTTCTCCACTATGGATTTTTGGGTGGGCTCGGGAAAGCGTGAGACAGGCAGTTCGCGCGAACAACGAAAGCAAAAGTGGAACCGAATACAGAACGAGAGCAAGACAGTTTGCGCAAAGGAAATTGTCATGCACAAACCCTCATTGTGGAAAACAAACTCAGAATTGCATATGATGCAGCTTTTAAGTTAAAGGCAGTCGATCTGGCTGTCAAAGAAGGACATAGAGAAATACTGATCATTTCTATATCACAAGAAAAGGGTGAACACAGAACAAGTCAATCAAATAATGTTTCTGAGCACAGCGCGCTCGCGCTCTCGTCTGTATGTTCTCTTCTGAGCTCCGATGCGTCGCTGCCTCGAGTTCTGGTCCGACTCCATACCAATTAACCGAAGTGACCAGCGGGACCCCGCAAACAGGATCCGCGGCTCGCAGCCGCCGAACCGATCCGCTCCGCGGACCCGTTTCCTGACGAAACACCTGCGGCTTATAGTCCAGTGCGACTTGTATATGTACACATTTGTCCCCCCCGCCCCCCTAAATGTAGCTGCTGCGGCTTATATTCAGGTGCGCTTTATAGTCCGGAAATTACGGGTAGTTCATTTTAAAATGTGTTGAGTGGAATTGGGGCTAAAGACATTTTGACTCTCTCATCTTGGGGGGATGGGGGGGAGCACTGAGATATTGGTCCAAATGTCCAGAAAATCAAACACAGCCCGGGGGTGGCCCAAAAATGTGTGGCGGCCAACCGGGCAATGGCCTGTCCATGCCTGAGCATAACAGGTGACCCCAGCACGAGAAACAGCAACATTACACAACACAACTTTGACAACAACAGAGACACAATTAACCTGCTGTGTCCAGACCAAACTGTTCACACTGTTTCAGCCTGTTCACGGCATCACAGACACACAACTTCACACACTAGAGAATCTGTTGCGCGCGTTTGGCCACAAATCAGTGCACACTCCTCATCCTGCGCGCGCGGCACTGTTACTGGACCAAAATGACTCACTGAATTCAAACGCAGGCCAATCAACTCGCTCGTTGTTGGAGGACCATTGAAAACAAAACAAACCGTTAACTTTTCCTACGTGACAAATCACTGCAGTGGAGCAGGCTCACCGAGCCTGTGACCCGGGTAATAATCAGCTCCGATCGGCTCTGCACCGATCGGCTTGCGATGGAATTGGGACACCCGGGACATCACCACCTTTTTTTTACCTGCCGCACGGGGTGACGTTGAGCGTAACGCATAATATTGCGCCAGTTGCGGCGTATATCAAGCACTGATGCAAAAGTTTTCGATCACGTTCCATCAGCTCTGGAGAATTGTTCATTGTCCTCTGGCTGTTTTCGCTCGCAGCTCGCGCACAAAATGGACCAGACACCGAAACGATCGCTGCACGGCGCGAGCTGGCCGCGGAGGTGCGTGCCGCTTCAAGTCTGGCGTGAACGACATCACAATACTGTTAATGGCAGTGAATAACTGGTCAAATAATGCTATATTCATATTGTGTGTAAACGGTATCACTGAATAGGTAAACATATTGGCAACTGTGACAAAATATGTACCTTTCCAAGGGGCCGCGGACACGCTGAACCACCTGAAACATCAGAACATCTTCCAAGAGTTTGTCCTTGTCAAGCAGGCTTGTCAGATGTCGCAAGGAGCCAGCAGTGGCGGGGTAGTCGGTTCGTGGCTCTGTGAAGTGTTGCAACTCCTCCAGTGTCTTGGCTTCAGAGACCTGAGTGAGTGAATTAGAGAGACAGAGAGAAAAACGAGAGAACCAGAATTGCTGGAATAAAGAATATCCCCGTAGCAGTCCAGGAACCATGCACAATATTACTGGAAGGGGTGGGAGGAAAAAAAACGATTCACATAAATATCTCCATTTTTTCTGTTTTACGATTTATAAATCAATTTTTTTTGGTCAAAAATCTTTTTTTTCCCCCAAATTAAAATGTTTCATTTAAGTCTGTTAAGCCAGGTTGGGAAAAGTTACCAAATCATGTGAAAAGCGTATCGTTCCCAGCCCTAAGTACTGGTATTGGCAACAAAATAAACTCTCTACAAACCTGTTTCAGTTTAGTATAGAGGTCCATGTCTGTGATGTCCTCTGGGTGAGGCCTGCCTGCATCAGGCCCCTCTACTATGCAGGTAAACAGAGTTCTTGAGAAAATGGTGGGGGCCTCCATGCACCAGGCCAACAGCAATTGCTTTGCCAGCTATGAAATATCTGTCCTCTCGCACTGCTGAAAAAAAAGTTGATATACAAGATAAAAACAAATCAGGAGCAGCACGTGGGTAAAACTGCCCCATGGCTGGTTACATCAGTGAATCCTCTAGATCACTTTGGCCCTGTTTGCACTTGGTCAGATTCTGGCTCAAACTGGTACGGTTGTACCACACTGCTTCAGCTAGCCATGACCGAGTCGCTTTGCATTCACAACATTAGCACATGGCTACCGGAGCCAAAGCCACAGCCCCTTCGAGACAGGAGGGTGTGGCCCTAGGCGTGGCCAGGTGCAGCTCATTACATACAAGTGACAGGCCCTGAAACAGACTGTTCTGAACAGAGTGTTTTTTTTTTTTTTTTTTTTGCTGATTTAGGGACAGCAAAAATATTAGATCCAAAGTCAATTTTGACTAATGCAGGTCACAGACAGGTCTTTTACACATTTGAAAATATATAATACAGGTTCCTGTCCCCCGTGCCTCCGATGGATCATAAGTTCCCCACCCTGGAAATGAATGTGTTGTAGTGTTTGATGGTGGTGGCAAAGCCAGTTGCTTCTGCTGTCCATCCTCTGGTCCCCCTCTGGTCACCAGTTCATGAGGGATGTGCTTCCTTTGTCCTTCCTTGAGCTCTTTGCATGACTCCTGCAACAATGCCTTTCTTTATGTGGAGGTCTTTTCATTGATTTCAACATTTCAATATCAATAATCATATCATTGTAAACAAACACCTAAACTAAACATATTATGAAGCACAAACATCTAAACTAAACATAATAACACATTCACCCCCACTGAAAATGCTCAATCCTGCAGTCCTGTCTTTACTGTTGTATTGTATTTGGACTGTTTATGCACAATTTTGTTGTACGCGTTTACGTGTTGCAATGACAATAAAGTCGCATACCACACCAAAAATAATCAATCAATCAAATTTTATTTATATAGCACCTTCCAACAAGCAAATGGTGCACAAGGTGCTTTCCAGAGTGAAACAAATAAAAGCAATTGCAATAAAAACAGTTAAAATACAGCAAAACAAAGCATGACGGGAAGTGAAAAACAAAGCAGCTGCTGCGGTGGAAGCCAGGTGTGAGAGAGCCAGTGCTGAGGGAGGCGGTCCTAAACAAGCTGTGCACCGTCCAGGTGCACCTGGTTAGTCATCAGCACCTGAAAGAGACACACAACCAGTACACAGCAACAACAGGGCAATAGCCAAGGCCCCCATGGCCATAACAGGGCCACACTTCACAGCACACTGAACCTACTCACATAGATTTTTCTATCTACATGCACATCAATCTGCTGAAACATGCAACCGGAAGCAGGTGGAGATTTAATTATGTTGGTCAAGAAAAAAGGTGCAATAAAAATGTATGAAACAAATATATATTTATTAGTGGTGGGACTCGATTAAAGAAAATAATCTCATTAATTATGGTCTTTGTAGTTTGTGAACCCTCTGACTTTTGACCTCTGGTCAGTTCACTCCAGATTATTCTGTCACAACCTTTGATTTTTTTTTTTCAAAAATGAATCAACAAATGTTTTGTTTCATTAATGGCCTCAAAAAGTTTTGACTTCAATTGACTTCAGAAGCTGCACTATGAGTAAAGGAGTTGATTTTAGACAAGTATCTGTACTGAAATAGAGAATGTGAATCATTTTACTACATCTGATTGTCCACTCTACTTGGTTGTATTCAGCACTCTGACGTTCTTGTTAGCTCCGTTAGCTCGTACTAGCTGCTAGGTGTCATTCAGGTGCTACTGGAGGCTGGAATCACTGCACTGGAATGCAAACTGCTTGTGGCTCCGTTTGCACAGAGCAGCTCTCTCCTCACACCGTGGGCCGCCCAGTAACAAGAGCTCAATGCTCTGTATATGGTCCATACACTGTAGCATTGACAATAAAGCTCGCGTGAAGCTTCAACCTGGAGTTGCTTGGTCAGATCAGCTGATGAGAATGAAGCCTGTGGAAAATCCTGCTGGGGGAACAACACCATGAAAGTGACTTTGCTTCCAGTCGGGGTCAGTCTCTGATTAGTGTCCACTCATTGGAGTGTTTGAAGGCTCCACTCCCAACAGTGGTCAGACGGTGAGAGGATCTCACCCACAAAGGTTTTTCATGACTTTTAGATGGGAAGTGAGATTGTGGTGTCCAGAGAGGAGGACAGCAGTCAGTCATGGTCCACCTCCAGTGCTCACGCAGTGCTTCACTGGAAGGCCGAGAACAATCCAAGAGTCCAAATGTGGCACTGCAAGGTCCACCAGTGGCTTCTGGGATGTCTCTCCCAGTAACCACAGCAGCTTGTAGGGAGAAGCAGTCCGCCAGCAACCAGGCTCCACTGGGGTCAAAGGTCGTGCCACGCAGTTCTGTCAGTCACCACTACATGGAGCGCTCCTCTTCACTCTTCTCCTCATCCTCCCTCACCACAACCACCTGTAGAGAGAAGAAGAGACAGCAGGAGTCAGGACTCACGGTCCTTGAACGCATCATCAAAGAGACGTTGACTGTTGATGGAGATGATGGAGTGACTGGTGAGAAGAAGCAGACTCTCAGTCACATGTCAAGTGTGGAACATATGAAGGTCATGTGACCATGGAGTGTTGGACTGATACTGAGGCCTGATGAAGATGAACTGATCAATAATTGAGTGGTGGACTGAGAGAAGAAGCAGTTTGGCAGCAGATGTTGGATGAATGAGGAGCAGCTGGACGTCACCATCCTCCTCTCACACTGTGACTGGGAACACTGGGCCTCTGCTGTGGGATCAACTGGCTTTGGTGCTGGAACCATCATCCACTGGTTCCAAACCAGTACTGACCTCACACTCTCCAGTTGATAGTCTCTGCTGTGGACAAGATCCATCAGTGGCTTCACTGATGATTCCTTCAGCTGGTTCCCTCTCAGGTCCAGCTCTCTGAGGTGGGAGGGGTTGGACTTCAGAGCTGAGAGCAGCCAATCACAGCTGACCTCTGACAAACTGCACTTCTCCAACCTGAATAGAGAATAAATGATGGAGAGTTTTTCCAGGGTGTCATCGCTCTGAACATCAAAGTGAAATGTCGACTTCAGAATCTGCAACTGTCGCCTTGAAATTAAATCCTCAGTCCAAAACTAATGTGTGTTGAAATGATGTTTGGTCACATGACCACTGACGACCTTTATTTTGTTTTGTTTTTTAACTTCAAACATGTTTTCATATTTCTAGATGTCATTTTGATATGAATAAACCTTCAGTTCAATGTTTATTCAACATGTGTGATGAACTGTGTTTGGTGCTGACACCATCATCCACTGGTTCCGAACCAGTACTGACCTCAGAGTCTCCAGTTTACCGTCTGGACTCACACACACACACAGATACGGTAAGGGTTCCTGAGCGCAGGTAACTCTGTTACAATTTATAAGCTAATTTTATTCCAGGGGCGCCATGAACAAATTCTCCTTCTAGTGTGCACACTATTTTTTTCCTTTATTATTTTCTTACAAGCTGGGTATTTATGTTTTGTATGTTTCAATTTATAAGGTGAAATCACAAATTATATGAGTGGCTACTCCAACTGCTATCTTTGTGTCTGTCTCCTTATTGTAGCTCATTGTAATGGCTCCTTACGAATCTGGTGACCTCTAAACGATCTGGTCCAAGTTTTTTTTAACTGTAATACACTTAAACTATAAAGTTGGTTACATGTTTTTTTTACTTTAGACACTGAATGAAGTTTTCCTATTTCTAGATGTCATTTTGATATGAATCAACCTTCAGTTCAATGTGTATTCAACATGTCAGATGAACTGTGTTTGGTGCTGAAACCATCATCCACTGGTTCCAAACCAGTACTGACCTCAGAGTCTCCAGTTTACAGTCTGGACTCTGCAGAAAACCACTCAGCACCTCCACTGATGAATCCTTCAGGTGGTTCCAACTCAGGTCCAGGTGTCTGAGGTGGGAGGGGTTGGACTTCAGAGCTGAGAGCAGCCAATCACAGCTGAGCTCTGACAACCTGCAGCAACTCAACCTGAATAGAGAATAAATGATGGAGAGTTTATAATGATGGAGAGTTTTTCCAGGGTGTCATCACTCTGAAAATCAAAGTGAAATGTCGACTTCAGAATCTGACACTACAGAAAATGTCACCTTGAAATTAAATCCTCAGTCCAAAACTAATGTGTGTTTGAATGATGTTTGGTCACATGACCACTGATGACCTGTTTGAATTTCAAACATGAACAGAATGAAGTTTTCATATTTCTGGATGTCATTTTGATATGAATCAACCTTCAGTTCAATGTTTATTCAATATGTGTGATGAACTGTGTTTGGTGCTGAAACCATCATCCACTGGTTCCAAACCAGTACTGACCTCAGAGTCTCCAGTTTACCGTCTGGACTCTGCAGAAAACCACTCAGCACCTTCACTGATGAATCCTGCAGCTGGTTCCAACTCAGGTCCAGGAGTCTGAGGTGGGAGGGGTTGGACTTCAGAGCTGAGAGCAGCCAATCACAGCTGAGCTCTGACAAACTGCAGTTCTCCAACCTGAATAGAGATTAAATGATGGAGAGTTTATAATGATGGAGAGTTTTTCCAGGGTGTCATCACTCTGAAAATCAAAGTGAAATGTCGACTTCAGAATCTGACACTACAGAATAAAATGGGAGAGGGAGGGCGAGCGAACGAGTGCTGCACTGCGGAGTCCATTACTGGCTCTTGATGATTTTGCTGTCTGGGCCCCCTTGCACCTAAGTAGGATTGCGTCATCCAAGATGAGTCACTAAGCCTTCAGCGTTCAACCAATCCACAACACGTGTGTTCAGGCTTCACGGGTTGCACTAAAAGCCATCCAGGATGAGAAGACACGGATTCATCAAGCCAGGTAAAAGCTATCCTGGATCAGTGCGCCATGCACGCGGCTTCCTTCCATAGACCCCCGTTATGGAGCTGGGATTGACGGATTGGCCGTCTTTGACCTCCTCATAAGCCTTCATGAGGATTTGCGCCTGGGACGGGGATTCAGACTCTCTAACTTTCAAAGCTCAATACAATGTGGGCCGGCGCAGACGGCCTGGGCGGGCTTGGAAGCCCAGACTCCCAGGTCATAGTCATGCGCACCAAGCATTCAGCCAAAGGGATCTTCCCTTGGCCAAGCAGCCAGGGCGCATGATCAATTGGAGGCATAGTGACAGGACCGTCCACTGTCACAACAACAACCTCATGTTACTCTTTGATGTGTCTTCATCGTTCTATGGGATGTGTATTTTTATATAGGATGCATGGCAAAGTAGAAGTCATGTTAGAAATGACCCAATGATTGCAACATGATCTCAACTCATTTCTCTATCATGGTTGAAATGAAATGATTCCAAAGCTTGAAATAATGACAGTGGCTGGAGGTGAATGTGATAACAATGTGCAGTGTTGAGTGGAAGAAGCACTGCCTTCCACTGGTGGTGACTGTTGACTGAGACAAGGATGAAATAGATCCTGGAACTCAGCCTGGTCTGGAGCAGCTCACTCCACACAATAAATCTCCATGGTAACTTCTAGCAGAACATATCTCACATCCACCTATCCCACTGTTGTGCAACCACATCAAACATCAATTGATCCAGGATAACCAAGATATCCCGGCTTAATCCCTCATCCTAGTTTCCTGCAACAGGGCCCAGTCAAGTGAAAATCATGACAACAACAACAAGAGTGATAGAAGTTGTAGAGTGAAGAGGGTGAACTGACCTCAGAGTCTCCAGTTTACAGTCTGGACTCTGCAGAAAACCACTCAGCACCTTCACTGATGAATCCTGCAGCTGGTTCACACCCAGGTCCAGGTGTCTGAGGTGGGAGGGGTTGGACTTCAGAGCTGAGAGCAGCCAATCACAGCTGAGCTCTGACAAACTGCAGCTCCTCAACCTGGATAGAGAATAAATGATAGAGAGTTTATAATGATGGAGAGTTTTTCCAGGGTGTCATCACTCTGAAAATCAAAGGGAAATGTCGACTTCAGAATCTGCAACTACAGAAAATGTCACCTTGAAATTAAATCCTCAGTCCAAAACTAATGTGTGTTTAAATGATGTTTGGTCACATGACCACCACTGATGAGCTGTTTGTAACCAGGTGTAAAATTAATGTGGTTATCGTTTTGGTGTTCATGTCATGCCTGTTGGTGCGGATAAGAAGCACTGCAGCACTGCTCTTCCGGTTTTTCTCTCCTGGTCGAAGCGAGAGGGGAGAAAGCACAGTAGCAATCGAACACGAGGAGGAGGAGAAAACAAAGCGGAGCAACTGTTCAGTGGGGCGGAAGAGTCGAGCTAAGCTACGTCGGCTACTTTCCACCCGGAGCGCTGCACGCGTCTTCCGTCTCAAATCCGACGAGCAATGGTGAGCGTAATGCCTGCTAACTGCCCTGGTGTTGGTTTCATCTGGTGCTGGTTCTGGTGCTGGTGCTGGTGCTGAGACAAATCAGAGTGAACGGCAGCGTGGTTTCCTCAATTTTGTATACTTTATTTATTCATTTATGTTGTATGTGTATGGTTTGTAGCGAAGCATGTCACGGAGTACGTCCCGACTGAGCCGTTTTCCAAATTGAGTTCAACTGGAGATAATTGTTAGCGCATTTCTCTCGCACGAATAGGCCTATAGTGCAAGAGACTATAAGCACGTTTTTGAACATCTATGTTAACTCCATACAGTTCTCTGTGCACCATGTTGCATGAAGCTATGATGATTGAGCGTCTAATGTTGTACAACCGATTTTGAATGAATGAGTTCAGGTGTAATGCTAATTATTCTTTGACTTTTGACTTTCTTTTTATGATGCATCTGAAAGCAAAGGGTGTTTAGTAAAGATTGTGTGACCTTGTTTGTAGGTCAGGTTTTTGTGAGAGCCCGGAACAGACTGAAGATTGGGACAACAATTCCTGTTGTTGAAAGATGGCGAGCCTACCTTGAAGCCAGTCCAGCATCTCAACGATCTTCACGTACACCCACCCGCCCATACACACACACACACACACACACACACACGCACGCACGCACACACGCACACACAGATACGGTAAGGGTTCCTGAGCGCAGGTAACTCTGTTACAATTTATAAGCTAATTTTATTCCAGGGGCCCCATGAACAAATTCTCCTTCTAGTGTGCACACTATTTTTTTCCTTTATTATTTTCTTACAAGTTGGGTATTTATATTTTGTATGTTTCAATTTATAAGGTGAAATCACAAATTATATGAGTGGCTACTCCAACTGCTATCTTTGTGTCTGTCTCCTTATTGTAGCTCATTGTAATGGCTCCTTACGAATCTGGTGACCTCTAAACGATCTGGTCCAAGTTTTATTAACTGTAATACACTTAAACTATAAAGTTGGTTACAATGTTTATTCAACATGTGTGATGAACTGTGTTTGGTGCTGAAACCATCATCCACTGGTTCCAAACCAGTACTGACCTCAGAACCTCCAGTTTACAGTCTGGACTCTGCAGAAAACCACTCAGCACCTCCACTCCTGAACCCTTCAGCTGGTTCCCACTCAGGTCCAGGAGTCTGAGGTGGGAGGGGTTGGACTTCAGAGCTGAGAGCAGCCAATCACAGCTGAGCTCTGACAACTTGCAGTCCTCCAACCTGAATAGAGAATAAATGATGGCGAGTTTTTCCAGGGTGTCATCACTCTGAAAATCAAAGTGAAACGTCGACTTCAGAATCTGCAACTACAGAAAAAGAGAGGGAGGGAGTGAATGAGCGATGCAAAATGAAATCTGACCACTAGATGGCATGATTTTACACACTGTGCCTTTAGACCAGTGGTTCTCACCTTTCTCTGTAGCGCCCCACCTTGGAGGAAGGACATTTTTCAGGCCCCCCCACCCAGACAAAAGGGTGACTACATATTTTCAAATTGACTGAAACAACATAAAAGATGAACATTCCTCTCACCGGCTTTACGCATTTCTGCTGTGCAAATAATGTTTGACCTTTGGCACAACACTTTTTGTGATATCAAAACCAACATTATTTTTTTTTGTCATGAACATTCATTTCACATTCAATTCACTTTTCTCTTCATTTCTGAAATCATTTATGTTGTTCAAATAAGCCACTTTAGCAAATCACTCTTTGTGGCATCAAATCCAGAGCATTACTTTTTAAACAAGAATACTTTCACTTTTCTGCTGTGCAAATATCTTTTTTGGCAAATCACTGTTGTAACATCCAATAAAGAAAATGAACTTTTTATCATCAACATTCCCTCTGTTTTCTATCAAGTTATTCTGTTGTGCAAATAACCATTCATTCACTTCACTAATACAAAAACAATGGAGTTGAATATGTAGATAAAAGAAGAAATGCAGGTATTTGGCAAGAGTAGTGAGAGTGTGTGAGAGTTACTGTATTAGTGGCTGCAATGGGCCTGTTTTGCTTTGCACAACATCTCACAGTGGGCTTGCAGGCTTGATACTGCCACTCGCAGATCAGGCTCAATGTGGAGCTTAGCTCTGTACCTAGCCTTCAGTATTGCAACAGCTGAAAAGCCTATTTCACAGGGATGGGATGTGGCGAAAGGAAGCAGAATTCCCACTATGGGCTGAAATATGTGCCACCAGAAACTGAATTTGAATCATTTATATTTGAATTTGAATAGCTAAACGCGAATAATTGAATTCAAATTTTGAATTTGAATCACATAATTTGAAATTGTATTGTTAAATTTGAATCATTGCATTGAAAAACTGTATTTGTATAGTAAAATTTGAAATTGAAATTCAATAAAAAATTTATTGTCACTGAAAATCCAACTATGTCGACATCTTCACATTCAGTTCTCACAATTCAAGTTCAGTTATCAAAATTCAAATTCACTTCTCAAAATTCAGTTTCAATTTACTGTGACAGACATCCGGGTGCTTGAGGATGAAGGGGAAGAGAAATGGAGCTCAGATACACAGGACTCCTCTTCGGCCAATCAGCACTTACTTTTGTACACATACGTTGATGGGCCGGCGTTCCGCTTCTACTCGCTACTATGTTAACTGGCTACCTTTGTTTACTCGCATCTGTGGTCCAAGTGAACACATTCCATGTTGTTGTTTTGTTTTGTTTTGTTTTTTTAACGTTTCCTTGTCTGTCTGGTTGGAACGGTGTGAACGAACAGAGTTGGAAAGAGTTGTAATGAATGTTTTTCATGTATTGGTAGGTGACTGACAGGTGCATATGGGCATGGCTCGCCTGCTGTCAGCGGTGCGAAGCAGCCTCACCATATAGCAATGGGAAGACGTGCTTAAAAGTGAACTTCGGCAAGTCACACAAAGTGTTTTACGGGGATTTGGGGTCGGTGCGCTGCCTAAGAGTTACGTCTCTTCGGCCAATCAGCACTTACTTTTGTACACTTACATTGATGGACTGGTGTTCCGGTTCAACTCGCTACTACTAACGATTATTAACGATTTCTCCTTGTGGTCCAAGTGAACACATTCTATGTTTTTTTGAACGTTCTACTCGCTACTATGTTAACTGGCTACCTTTGTTTACTCGCATCTGTCGTTGTCATAGCTACAGCAGATGTTAGAACCAGGAAGTGATTTCGCTTGTTGCCCTCACCACTGGCTGTGTGTAAATTATTTCTTCGAAGTCGCGTATTTCACGTACTTGTCCCGTTTTCGTAGCATATATCACCATAAATGTCACGTAACGTAGTCGTGCTTGGAACCTTGTGTAGGCTCATTCCGATAGCGTCAGTACCTGGTACCCACGTTTGTTCTGATAATAATAAAAAACAAGATGTGTGTTCCATTTAATGGCAAGCCAATCACCAAACCACAGTAATAATAAACTTCACACGCGTAAGAAGAGCAAAGAACACACGGACGATAACAATAATACATGTATTAAAAAAAAACCAAACAAACAAAGCTGAGGACCCAACAAAGGCGGGGCTTGAACCCGCGTCGCAATGAAGAAAACTAATAAATTCAGCATTTTAGCCACTACTCCACCGACCGCCACGTTCAAACTCCAACTCAGCAGCAGTGATTAAGAAGAGTCCAGGACTACGTCACTAGTACTAGTACTAGTACTACCCTGTGTTATGTTGTTTTATGGGGCAATTCACAACTTAACATCGCCCATTTTACCTTCTGAACAGAGACGTAACTCTTAGACCCCAAATCCCCGTAAAACACTTTGTGTGACTTGCCGAAGTTCACTTTTAAGCACGTCTTCCCATTGCTATATGGAGAAGCTGCTTTGCAGCGCTGGCAGCAGGCAAGCCATGCCCATATGCACCTGTCAGTCATATATCTGTCACCTACCAATATCGCCACATACATGAAAAACATTCATTACAACTACTTCCAACTCTGTTCGTTCACACCGTTCTGACCAGACAGACAAGGAAATGTTAAAAAAAAAAAACATGGAATGTGTTCACTTGGACCACAGATGCGAGTCAACAAAGGTAGCCAGTTAACATAATAGCGAGTTAAACCGGAACGCCGGTCCATCAATGTATGTGTACAAAAGTAAGTGCTGATTGGCCTAAGAGGAGTCCTGTCTGAGCTCGATTGCTCTTCCCCTTCATCCTCCAAGCACCCGGATGTCTGTCACAGTAAATTGAAACTGAATTTTGAGAAGTGAATTTGAATTTTGATAACTGAACTTGAATTGTGAGAACTGAATGTGAAGATGTCTAGACAGTTGGATTTTCAGTGACAATAAATTTTTTATTGAATTTCAAATTTTACTATTCAAATACAGTTTTTCAATGCAATGATTCAAATTTAACAATACAATTTCAAATGATGTGATTCAAATTCAAAATTTGAATTCAATTATTCGCATTTAGCTATTCAAATTCAAATCTAAATTATTCAAATTCAGTTTCTGGTGGCACATATTTCAGCCCATATCCCACAGCCCTCTGTCCAATGGCAGCACTTTTCCTCCGGACAACCACCTGGCTTCGCTGTGAAACAACACAGCTTTGTGTTGTGCTCCCATCTCCTCACAAAGTGCAGAGCATAGCCGCGCTTTCAGGGCTCTTGTTTTGATGAAATTGACCACATCAACAACATCAGTCATGCGACAACATCGCATTTTCTACCTGCCACACGGGGTGACATTGAGTGTTGCGTGAGCTCAGTCATAATATCGCGCCAGTCATGGCGTAGATCACGGACTGACGTAAAGGTGTTTGCTTACATTCTACAAGCACTCAACAACTCTTCACTGTCCTCTGGCTTTTTCGCTCGCGGCTCGCGCATGAAATAGAAAATAGACCAGACGCCGAAACGATCGCTGTGCGGCGCAGGCCGCCCGCGGAGGTGAGCGGCGCTTCAAGTCTGGCGTGAACGACACCATCGACTCGCTGAACGATTCTACAGCCAAAAGTGGCCAACAACAGTGAACACTGGCCACCGTCGGACTCCTGAATTCTTCTCTCCGTCCCTGTCAAATATTTGTCCATCCTATGAACCTGAGCAGCGTTTTTCTGAGCTACATCTACATCTATCTCCTGGCAGGACGTGACTCTGCGTCCCACCCACTTTGAGAAACACCGCTTTAGACCCAGTTTCACTCATTTCAAACACAAACCAGTGACTGCAAATTGAATTTCCAACAGCAGTGAAGTGAAAATCATGACAACAATAGCAAGAGTGATAGAAGTTGTAGAGTGAAGAGGGTGAACTGACCTCAGAGTCTCCAGTTTACAGTCTGGACTCTGCAGAAAACCACTCAGCACCTTCACTCCTGAATCCTGCAGCTGGTTCCTACTCAGGTCCAGGTGTCTGAGGTGAGAGGGGTTGGACTTCAGAGCTGCGAGCAGCCAATCACAGCTGAGTTTTGACAAACTGCAGCTCCACAACCTGAATAGAGAATAAATGATGGAGAGTTTATAATGATGGAGAGTTTTTCCAGGGTGTCATCACTCTGAAAATCAAACTGAAATGTCGACTTCAGAATCTCACACGACAGAAAATGTCACCTTGAAATTAAATCTTCAATCCAACACTAATGTGTGTTGAAATGATGTTTGGTCACATGACCACTGTTGACCTGTTTTCAATTTGAAACATGAATGTGGTAAACTAGCCGGTACACACCCCTATCGTGTAATGATGGTATAGCCCGGTGACACAGATATGTTTAGAGAGAGCGGGAGTGGTAAGGTCAAAGGGACTAGAGCTCAGGGCGACACGTTAAAAATAAGAAAGTTGACTGAATGTTAATAAAGCCTTGTGCAGTGACAACGACCTCATCGTAGCAGAACCTTTATTGCTTCCAGTAATTAGTATTCAGTAAATGTGGTCCAGGAAGACCCTGAGGACAGCAGCCTATTCCTAGGGTCAGTGTCAGCAGACAAAGAAGACCCGTGGACTGTTAATTTGCTACTGAAAAACAAAAAAGTCCAATTTAAAATTGACACTGGCGCAGATGTGACCGTTATTCCCGACTATGTGTTTAACACAGTGCATGGCAAAGGCAAACCCTCCCTACAAAGAGCGACTAAACTCCTGCTGGGTCCGAGTGGTTCCCCACTAGAAATCTTTGGGGCCACAGATATTAGGTTGCAGAGGGGAGAGAAAAGTACAGTAGAGGAAGTGTTTGTGATTTGGAGCCTACACACAGCCATACTGGGGAGGTCAGCCAGTGTAAAGTTGGGCTTCGTGGCTCGTTTGGACAGCATTAGCATGCAAACCCTGAGAGACAGCTATCCAAAGCTGTGCACCGGTCTAGGATAGAGCTGCTGTACACCATCAAATTAAAGCTAGATGCAGTGCCATACTCGCTTAAGTCTCCATGACGGATTCCTCTTCCTTTAATTTCTTTTAATTTCCCAAAGTCAAAAAAGAGCTAGAGCGCATGGTGAAGATCGGGGTCATCAGTAGAGTGGAGGAGCCCACGGATTGGTGCTCAGGCATGGTGGTGGTGCCTAAAAAGACCGCTGATCCATGTATATGTGTTGACCTCACAAAGTTAAATGAGTCAGTGTGCAGAGAAAAATACATCCTCCCATCAGTTGAACAGACCCTGGGCTCACTGGCTGGAGCAATGATCTTTAGTAAGCTCGATGCCAATATGGGGTTCTGGCAAATTCCATTGGCCGAGGAGTCCGCAAAGCTGACTACCTTCATTACGCCATTCGGGAGGTTCTACTTCAACCGATTGCTGTTCGGGATAGCCTCTGTTCCTGAACATTTCCAGAACAGAATGGTCACACAGGTCACAGTAGGCCTGGAAGGAGTCGTGTGCCATATGGACGACCTTCTGGTATGGGGGTCCACGCAAGAAGAACATGACTCTCGTCTTCACGCTGTTCTGAAAAAGATGGAGAGCACTGGCATGACACTCAATGTCGAGAAATTTGAAATTTCAAAGCGGGAAGTGAAGTTCCTTGGCCACATTATCTCGGACAAAGGAGTGAAGTCTGACCCAGCCCAAACGTCAGCAGTCAGAGAGATGGCTGAGCCGACCAATGTCTGTTAGCTACGCAGCTTCCTAGGCATGGTAAACCAGCTAGGAAAATTTGTGCCACAGCTAGCAGAAAAAGATAAACCCCTCGGAGACCTACTCTCAAAGAAAAATCACTGGGTCTGGGGAGTTGACCAGGTCAGAGCCTTTAAGGGACTGATAGAGGAGCTCTCGTCTACACCGTCGTACGTTGTACGACCCAAACAAGAAGATAAAAGTGTCAGCGGATGCGTCTTCTTTTGGTTTGGGAGCCGTGCTTCTGCAAATGTGGAGTGATGTATGGAGGCCTGTAGCCTATGCTTTACGTTCACTCTCGAGCGTCGAACAGAGATACGCAAAGGTTGAAAAGGAGGCCCTTGCTCTCACGTGGGCATGTGAACGGTTCACAGACTTTCTCATTGGACAGCATTTTGAGTTGGAGACTGATCACAAGCCTCTGTTGAGCCTCCTGGGAGCCCAAGCCTTGGACACCTTGACCCCACGCATACAACGTTTCCGCATGAGGCTCATGGGATACTCGTACACGATGTCTAATGTTGCAGGAAAGAACCTGTTAACCGCCGACACTCTGTCACGTGCGCCGTTGCGTGCCGAAGCAACACATGCGGACAACGAGCTAATGGAGAGCACAAATATCTATGTGGACTCCATCATGGATAATCTTCCAGTTAGCACCACATACATGGACACTCTGAGGGAGAACCTCAGGGCTGACAGCGTTTGTTCTGCTGTCATGAAAATGTGCCGAGATGGTTGGCCGGAGAGCAACTCCTGTACCGGTCTCCTTAGGCTGTATTGGGCTGAACATGCCTTTCTCACTGTCCATGATGGTCTCCTGCTAAAGGGGACGCGACTAGTCATCCCATCAGCCATGAGGAACGACATTCTAGCTAAGATACATGAGGGTCACCAGGGAGTGGTGAAGTGCCGCGAGCGCGCTAGACAAAGTGTGTGGTGGCCTGGCCTGGGCCAGCAACTCAATGAACTGGTTCAGAACTGTAGAACGTGCATTAAGGAACGCACCAACCACACCGAACCACACATGCCCACAGACCTTCTGGAGCAACCCTGGCAGAAGCTGGGGGCGGACTTATTCACCTTGAAAGGGAAAGTGTACTTGCTAGTAGTTGATTGTTACTCCAGGTACCTGCAAGTGGCAAACCTTTCCCTCACAAAGTCTGCCGACATCACTGCCCATCTTAAGTCTATGTTTGCCCATCACGGGATCCCTGAGGTCCTCGTGTCAGACCACAGTTTGCTGCACGTAGTTTATCGACCTTCGCCGCAAACTATGGATTCCAACATATCACCAGTAGCCCGAAATTCCCACAAAGCAACGGGGAGGCTGAGCGTGCAGTACAGACTGTTAAAAATCTCCTCAAAAAAGCTGAGGATCCTTATCTTGCCTTGCTGACATACCGGACAACTCCACTCGTTGTCGACTCAGGACCACTATCCCGACATTCCCATCACTGCTGAAACCGTCTCTCCTGCCCAGCACCGCTGTCAGTGCTAAGGAAAAGGAGATGAGACTGGAGGAAAGGGGACGCTTTGAAAGGCAACATCGGCGCATGTTCTCAGCAAACTCGCACCTGGACAAGAGGTGTGGGTGACGGATTCTGGCACGCAGGCAACACCTCGGTCCTACATGGTCGATGTGCCTCACGGAACTGTACGCAGGAACCGTCACCACCTTATTCCTATGGTTGGATCTGAGGACAATGGCACTCCACTGGAGAATTCTCCAGTACAAGCTGCTGTTCCCACTCCTATGTCACCCCAAGAGGCCCCGGAACCTTGGGCTAGTCCGCAACCTAGTGTCCCCAGAACGAGGTCTGGGAGGCCAATTGTGAAACCCAAGAGACTGGACTTGTGATGTTTTGTTGATTGCAACTGTGGGGTTTTTTAAAAAAAAAAAAAGAAAAGAAAAGGAGAGAGAGAGAGAGAGAGAGAGAGAGAGAGAGAGAGAGAGAGAAAAGAAACAATTGTAAACTGTGTTGACAATTGAAGTTTGGATGCCTTCTGTTTGCGCTATTGCATTTCACTGATATTTTGATTTTTGTATTTGATTGCTTATTGAGGTTTACAGGAATATTGGGGAACATAGCAGAAATGGTTATTGATGCTTGTTGACCAGGATTGGTTATTTAGAGCTAAAGCTTAACAGAAGAATATTTGATTTCAGGTTCATAATTCCTGGATGCTGGTTCGTGAAAGAAAAAAGAAAAAAAACAACCAAAGAGTTCATTGTTTTTCTCTTATAAGGGGAGATGTGGTGTATCCTCACATACAGTAATGGTTTAGCCGGTACACACCCCTATGTGTAATGATGGTATAGCCTGGTGACATGGATATGTTTAGAGAGAGCGGGACTGGGGAGGTCAAAGGGACTAGAGCTCAGGGCGACACGTTAAAAATAAGAAAGCTGACTGAATGTGAATAAAGCCTGTACAGTGGCAGCGACCTCATCGTAGCAGAACCTTTATTGCTTCCAGTAATTATTATTACACAACAATGAACAGAATGAAGTTTTCATATTTCTAGATGTCATTTTGATATGAATCAACCTTCAGTTCAATGTTTATTCAACATGTGTGATGAACTGTGTTTGGTGCTGAAACCATCATCCACTGGTTCCAAACCAGTACTGACCTCAGAGTCTCCAGTTTACAGTCTGGACTCTGCAGAAAACCACTCAGCACCTTCGCTGATGAATCCTGCAGCTGGTTCCCACTCAGTTCCAGGAGTCTGAGGTGGGAGGGGTTGGACTTCAGAGCTGAGAGCAGCCAATCACAGCTGAGCTCTGACAACCAGCAGTCGCTCAACCTGAATAAAGAACAAATATTTGATTTCTTCCATGGTGTAAATGTCATATTAAGAGTCATTTCTCCCTGATGATGATCCAGATGTGCAGCTGTTGGGATCACTGAGTCATTCCCTCAAACGAGTCATTGTGCGAGTGTGTTGTCAACACAATAACAACAGCAGTGTGTCAGTCAGTGTGCAGCCAATCAGCAGTGAAGAATAATCAGTGAGTCCTTTGTATTCTTGTGGCTGTTTTCAGTCATCAGAGTGTCGTTACAAGTCAAACACATTCAAAGGACAAGATGAAGAAATACTGCTGCACTATTAATCTGCCTCTAATATTTCTTCACAGGATCTTCTGCTCAGTCGTGTGACCTTCATCACCAATCAACAACTTCCATTGAGCTCCAAAGTGACTGGAGACATTTTCCACACTTTCTTCCACCATCCAAAGTCTTTTCTGGCTGCAGATTGTTGATATGAAAATATCAACAACATCCACTTTGTCTAGATGAGTCTTTAATATCTGCTTCAAAGTCTTCACACTGAGCAGCGTTACACACCAGTTGTCATCTGCTGACACACACTGTCCACCAGTAGAAAGCAGGAACTGACCTGAGAACTTCCAGTCTGCAGTTTGGACTCTGCAGTGCAGCACAGAGCAGCTTCACTCCAGGATCCTTCAGGGTGGTGTCACTCAGGTCCAGCAGTGTGAGGTGGGAGGGGCTGGACTGCAGAGCTGAAGACACCACTGCACACTGAAGCTCTGGGAGTTCACTGAATGAAGGAGAGCAGAGTGAGAAGTTGCTGCTTCCATCATCATCATCATCACCATCATCATTATCATCACCACCATCATCATCATCTTCATCACCACCATCATCACCACCACCATCATTATCACCTTCACCTTCATCATCACCATTATCATTATCATTATCACCTTCACCTTCATCATCACCATTATCATTATCATCATCACCATCACCATCATCTTCATCATCATCATCATCATCATCATCATCTTTACCACCATCATCATCATCATCACCATCACCATCATCATCATCATGAATGATTGAAGAGTTGATTTTGGTTGACAGTGTAAATTCAATCAATCTTGTGCAATCAACTGACAACAATGAAAAAGAAGCTTCCAAAACAAATGTGCACATTATAAAGACTCACAACAACAAAAACATAACAACTGTGTGAAGGAAAAAGCAGCATGCTGAAGCCCAAGCTGATTCTTGCCTCTCCTATACAGTCCATAAGATTAGCTGGAATAATTAGTCAGACAAAATCAAAAAGGAAAAAAAGAGAAACGCAACTCAACAAAATATGCTTGACATTTTTCTTCATCATTGACTCACAATTAAATCATTTATCCTCATCATCATCAAGTATTTTGCCCTTCAAGATTTTTTCAACTCAACAAAGAAGCACACATTTTCAAATGGTCACTGATCCCATTCCAAAATGGAACTCCCAAAAAAGAAAGACATCTATATTTAACAATTTTTCTCACCTTCCATTATTCAAAGACACTCAACCCTCTGAACATGGATTGATTTTCTCTCACTTTAAAAAACTTAGAATACTGAGCAAGATTTTCATTCTTTCCTGGAAATAGTATTTCTAATGTTTTCAAGCCCACTATATCTATGAATTGGAAGATCTTTGACTCTATCAATCATTGATTTGTGCTTTAGGGAACTTTATTTATTATTCTGACAACTCTTTTCTGTAGTTTAATTACAGGGTCAATATATGTTGCAAGTATTTCTCCAAACCTCAACACAATATGACATACAGTACATGGCATTATAAGTGAGAACTACAATATTCAAAGACATTTCTTCTTCAACAGGTCCCTCATTTTATACATAATACTCATTGATTGAGATCATTTCTGGTGAATATATTCTATATGTGGCTTCCAGCTAAATGTATGATCCACAATGACTCCCAAAATGTAGTTTCATGTACTCTTTCAATTTCAATTCCATTTAAAACTAATACTAATAATTTTCCCAAATACCAGCATACCCATAATGGAAGCCTGTGGAAGCCCACAGGTGACTTTTCTAAATGGTGACACAGTATTGTTCAACCTGTTATTGAAATAACTTCTTATCCGGTGTAGCGGAACACCTCGAATTCCATAAGGCTCCAATTTCTGCAGAAGCAGAGAATGATTCATTGTGTCAAATGCTTTCCATAAATCCACAAAGACACCTACAGCATATTGTTTGGTGTCTATAGCCGGAACTCTATTTTCTACTCATTCCATCACTGCTAAAGCTGTTGATGGGTTACTGCTAAACTCATATTGATGGTCACTTCATCACTCATACTGCTCCATATAATCATGCAGTCTATTGACAAACAACTTTTCTAGTATTTTGGGAAGTGAGGAAGCTATGACACAGGTCTATCATTTGATATGATGTGTTTATCACCATTGTTGTAGATTGGAACCAATTCAGCCATTTTCATCTGATCAGGAAAAATCCCTCTTTGAAACCATCAATTCCACATATAGGACAATGGTTTGATGACACAATCTATGACTTCCTTTATTGGAGACATATCTATATTATTATCATGGAAAAATTTTTGATTCTTCAACTTTAAAACCACTTCTAGTACATCGCTCTCACAAATCCCACCCAGGAATGTTGAATTATGACTATTGAAAGCAAAATCATACTTGTTGTCTACATTTCTAAATGTCCTTGCTAAATTAGGGCCCACATGAACAAAAAATCATTGCACTCATTAGCAATTTGCGCTGCATTTTCAAGAAGTAAATTCTCTTTTTTTTTAAAAAAAAAAAACATGGAGGAAAGTCAGTTTTACTGTGGTGTTTGATCATGCAGTTCATCATCATCATCATCATCATCATCATCATCATCATCATCATCATCATCATCATCATCACCCTCAACACCACCACCATCATCATCATCATCATTATCATCTTCATCATAATCACCATCATCAAAATAAAGGAAGGATGTGATGTGTTTGTGTGTTCAATGTGTTGATTGTGTTGATTGACTGTCTGCATGAATCCTTCACACTGATCAAAGCTCCTCATTCTGCCACTGTCACATCTTCATCTCCATCCTGGACTCCAGTGGAGCAGCTTTACTCCACTCACCATCCAACACAAAGCAGCTGAGTTAGCCCTGTGTTGACAGCCTGCTGCTAAAAGTCACCACTCAGTGTTTCCCTCATTGTTTTCTTGGAGACCTGCAGCCACAAGTGGACCTGCTGATGTTGATCCACCCTGTGACTGGAGGAGCCGCTGATATAGCAGGGTGGCTAACACCAAGAGCACACACACACACACACACACACACACACACACACACACAAACACACAGACAGTGTTTACATACCCGAAACGTATCACAGCCTTTCTGCAGTTCCTCACAGCTGGAATCAGTCTCAATCTTCCCTCCACGGTTGTCTTGTACTTGCTGAGGTCCAACTCCTCCAGAACCTCCTCTGACATCTGCAGCATGTAGGCCAGAGCTGAACACTGGATGGCTGAGAGTTCCTTCTTTGATCTGTTCTCTGACTGCAGGAACTCTTGGACCTCCTGATGCACTGACTGATCCTTCACCTCCAGCAGACAGTGGAAGATGTTGATGCTTCTGTCAGGAGAAACATCACCAGTGTTCATCTCCTTCAGGTTGTTGATGACCTTCTCTATGGTTCCTGGATGGTTGTCAGTGAGACCCTGCAGGCCTCCTAAGAGTCTCTGGTTGGATTCCAGACTGAGTCCATGGAGAAAGCGAACAAACAAGTCCAGGTGACCGTTTGGACTCTGCAGGGATTTTTCCATCATCCTCTTCAGGAACTCATCCAGGGATTGGTGAGGGAGATCAAATTCTTTTATCTTAGGGTAGGTAGGTAATACAGGGACTGATTTAAAATTTTTCAGTAAACCCTCCAGACCCTTTGTCTTGGTGTGACAGTGGAAGATGAAGACTGCAGCCAGAAACTCCTGGACGCTCAGATGAACGAAGCAGTAGACGGTTTTGTGGAAGATCAAACTCTCTCTTCTGAAGATCTCTGTACAAACTCCTGAGTACACAGTGGTGTCAGTCACACTGAGACCACACTTCTCCAGGTCTTCACTGTAGAACATGATGTTTCCACTCTCCAGATGTTCAAATGCCAGCTGGCCCAGCTTCAGAAGAAGCTCCCTGTCAGCCTCTGTCAGCTCCTGTGGACCTCCTCCATACTTGTTCTGCTTCCTCTTGGTCTGGACCAGCAGGAAGTGTGAGTACATGTCAGTCAGGGTCTTGGGCAGCTCTCCTCTCTGCTCTGAGCTCAACATGCTCTCCAGAACTGTGGCAGTGATCCAGCAGAAGACCGGGATCTGACACATGATGTGGAGGCTCCTGGAGGCCTTGATGTGGGAGATGACCCTGCTGGACACATCTTCTCTATCTCTGAACCTCCTCCTGAAATACTCCTCCTTCTGGTCATCGGTGAAGCCTCGTACTTCTGTCAGCCTGTCCACACATGACAGAGGGATCTGATTGGCTGCTGCAGGTCTGGAAGTTATCCACAGAAGAGCCGAGGGAAGCAGATCTCCTCTGATCAGGTTTGTTAGCAGGACGCTGACTGACTTCTTCTGAGTGACGTCAGTCACCACCTGGTTCTTCTCAAAGTCCAGAGCCAGTCTGCTTTCATCCAGACCGTCCAAGATGAAGAGAAGTTTGCAGACATGCAGCTGCTCTGCTGTGAGCTTCTCTAACGTTGGATGGAAAACATGGAGCAGCTCCAGAAGACTGTAGCGCTGCTCTTTGACCAAGTTGAGCTCCCTGAATGAGAGAGGAAGCACCAGATGAAGGTCCTGGTTCTCGTGGCCCTGGGCCCAGTCCAGAGTGAACTTCTGCACTGAGAAGGTTTTTCCAACCCCAGCGACGCCGTTGGTCAGCACCACTCTGACTCTGAGTCCCTGCTGCTCAGGTGAGGCTTCAAAGATCTGGCTGCACCTGATTGGACGATCGTAGAGGCTCTTCTTGGTCTTCTTGGTCTTCTTGGTCTCCAGCTGCCTGACCTCATGCTGTCTGTTGACCTCCTCACTCAATCCCTCAGTGATGTAGACCTCAGTGTAGATGCTGTTGAGGAGGGTTTGACTTCCTGCTTCTTCACCTTCAGTCACACGTTCACATCTCCTCTCCAGACTGATCTTCTGCTGCTGGAGAAGCATCTGCAGCTGCTGCTCCTCACCACCAGGACTCTCCTCCGTCTTCCTGTGGAGACACTTTGGCTTTGACTAATTGGATCAGTTGTTGGTGTCCATCATTTGTCAGCTGTTTTTCTGACACCATCATTAGTTGGATGGAATCATTGTCTCCATCAACACTAACTGACAGCCTGCTGGCCTCCTAGTGGGCTCTTCACAAATCACTTCTTGTCTTTTGCTCTGTTTTCTAAATTCAATCCCTTCATGCAGCTTCACAATCAAAGAATTTGACCCACAAAGAATGGAGCGCAGCCGTTAATGACGCCGTCTTTTAGCCACCACGTTGCACCCGTCATGGATTTGTAGCTTTTTTCTAGGCTGGTCTTGTCACATCATCTAATATATTATTAGATGACATATTCATCTATCAAATGGATATTTTCTATCTGGTGTGGTTGACACCTGGTGGGCTCTGGTTGAGCAGTGGCTCTGTGGAACTGGCCCTTTGTTTCTCAGCAGACAGAGACAGTGGAGTCACATTGCACTGAACTTTGGATTGAAATTCATCTCAGTGGAGTTGAGCTGCACTTTATGACAGCGCATCAAACATTCCTGCCACTGCATAAAGTTCAATCTCAGAAGGGCTTTGCTGCATTTCAACATGATGAATGTGACCATGTCAAAGATTCTCTTCTCTTGACCACTGACCACAACATCTGACACCTTTTCACCTTCTGAGGAATTTATCACTGTCAAATCAAACTAGAATTAGACTGAGAAACAAGGACATTAGTGTTCTTACTGTCTTCCAGAGGCTCCAGGTTCATTACTGAAGAGTGGAAGTGAACCCATGGACCAGTCACTCTTCAGAGACACCCCACTGGACCCTGGAGACTGCGGTCTCTGTGTCTTGGAAACAACTCTGCAAACAAAAATGATTTTCCCATAAAGTTTGTTTCAGTCTTCTGGTCAGATTAAAGGTTTTCTAAATTATTCAACGCTTTTTAAATCAGACTAATAGTGTCTGTCTAGTCATCATATAATACAGGTAGCCTGGTTCCTTACTGTGTTCCAGAGGCTCCAGGTTCATTACTGAAGAGTGGAAGTGAACCCATGGACCAGTCACTCTTCAGAGACACCCCACTGGACCCTGGAGACTTTGCTCTGTCCCCCTCTTTCTCCACTGGAAGACTCATCTTGAGTCCTGGAGTCAGTCTGAGGTGAAACATCAAGTGTGACAGTGAGCTGAGAACCCAGTGAGTTCCACTTGAGACAGAGAGAACAGGAAGAAACACTGAGTTCTGTTGTGTCTGAAGCTTTGGCCCTACTCCTACTGGCCTCTTGCCTGATAAGACAAACAGACCTCTCCTTAGCGCAGTCTCTGTATCTGTTGAGCACAGGAAATGGAGTTCCTCAAATTCACCCTGCACTGAGAACAACTACCCTTCCCAGAGTAAACAAGGGAAACAAGTTCACTCAAGGGTTCAATCCAAAGACGCCAATGGTCGGTGAAACATTTTGTTTACCCTTAAGGTGTTTGAAATGCTGTGATACATTTGTGTTTGACTGATTATATTATTGCCTAAGCAGAGATAGTTGATGTTATCTGCTAAAATTCTGTTAAACATTTAAACCCCATGTTCTGGGGAAGTCGGTCCAGCAGCTCAAGAAGGAGAGGACCATTGCAAAAAGCAGCTTCACCAGACAATCCAACTTTATTTCAAGAGGAGCAAGCAGCATGCTTCAAGTGGAGTTAAAGGAGGAATTCACTAAACTCTCACACTGTTTCAGAAAGATGCTTGATGCCAATGATGACTACAGGATTGGACTGGAAGCTGACATTAAGCCAACTTAGAGGGTTATGAAGTGCACCTTGCTGTCTTGGAGAAGAGGATAACAGAGGCCATCTCAGCAATATCACTGTGGGAGAGATGGATGCCAGTGGAATTAAAGGATGAATTGGATGGAAGAGTGAAGGACTTAAAGGCATCCAACTTCAGGCTTGAATTAAGGAAAGCTGAATTTACAACTGCACGGGTGGTTGCTGAGCAAGGCACAGGAGTGAGACAAGTACCCTTTTTGACAACACCTACACCAATAGTGAGAATCAAGCCGATCACCCTACCCATCTTCAGTGGAAGCAAGAGAGAATATCACCAATCGAGAAAAGACTGGGAAAGCCTACAAAAGCAAGTTGAGCCATCCAGATCAGCTGAAGTTAAGAAAATCCAACTCTTGAAGAGTGTGGATGACAAAATCTCAAAAGACCTTAGACTTTCAACCTATGCCACCGCCAATGACATGTTTAGAGTCCTGGAGAACAGATATGGCAACAAGTCAACCATAACTGTGGAAATTCTTGAGGATCTAGAGAAGATGCCACATGAAGGGGAACCAGCCAAGAAAAGCCATTGACCTCATTCAGTCAGTAGAAAAGGCCCTGGCAGATCTCACAGAGTTAGGAAACTCTGGAGCCATGAAGAACCCATTGGTAATTAAATCAATTGAAAGTATGTTGCCTGACTTCATTAAGAGAGACTGGTTGATGGTCATGATTTAACCCAGAAACAATGTGACATCAGACAATCACTTTGATATGCTGATATGATCATTCAGACAAGAAGTTTGACAGAAATATTGCGTCAACAAGAACCACAAAGAAAGGGGAGCCTGATGACGTATGTGGTGTCTGTGGTGACAGTGGACACAACAAGAAAATCTTCTTCTGTTGAAAATTTAAAGGACTGAAGTTACCTGAAAAGAAGAATGTGGTGAAAAAGCTCAGAGCATGCAGCCAATGTCTAGGATGCCATGATGAAGATGGGTACTGCAGAGACACTTTCCTATGCAGAAATAAAGACTGTAAGAGGGGAGGCGGTGTCCCAGACCACCATTACTTCCTCTGCCCAAAAAGAGAAGTCAAAAGAGGTGAAAAAGGAAAGGGTGGGAGAGATGGCAAAAGTGAAAACAAACTGACAAAGGAACAACAGGCAATATTGTGTGAGCTTTCCCCGGAAATGGCAGATCGATGCAGAAAGGCTTTCACCAGCAAAAGCACAGTGGCACCTCATGCTTCAAGCCAGTCTGAGCTGCTGCAGAGGAATGGGCTCTCTGAAATTCCTGTCATCATGATGTTAATGAAAGTCACTGCAAATGCAGGGCAGACGATTGGAACTTTAATTGATCTTGCTTCAGACACAAACTACATTACTCAAAAAGGCTGCTGAAAGACTGAGGTTAAGAAGTGAGAAGATAACCCTAGTTGTGTATGGTGTGGTGGAATGACCATAAAGGTGAAAACACAAAGATATCTCCTGAAAGTTGGAGTCAAGACCCCTGAAGGAACAGCGAGAGCTCATGAATTGGTCTGCTATGGCTTGGATGAAATCGCCAAAGTGCATCAAGTAATCAAGCCTGAGAAGTTGAAAAGATTCTTCCCAGAAGTTGAACTTAAAGAATTGGAAAGGCCAGAAAAGGTTGAGCTTCTCATTAGCCACCGAGAGGGAAGACTCGCTCCCCAGAGAGTAAAAATTATTGGGGACCTCGTCTTGTGGGAGGGTCCATTGGGGAAGACGGTGGGTGGAGCACATCCCGACTTGTTTAAAGAAATGGAAATGGCAGTATATGAATCCAGAACTCACTTTGCTCGTTCAATGAGAACGGCAGCTGTCAAATATGAAGAAATCATAAGTCCAACAGCTGACACAACCCAGCTCCAGCAGGAGGATGTGGCACAGACTAAATGTACAGCTGCAAGTAACCATAAGTTCCTTGAGTGGTGGCACTGGGACAGCAACGGAGCTGCATGTGAACCAAGATGTGGAGGCTGCAGATGTGGAAACTGTCCACCGGGAGGAAAGGAAATGACTCTGGCAGAGGAGAGAGAGCTTGAGATAATTAAAGGAGGCCTCACCTACAAGAAGGCGGATGCTCACACACTATCTCCACACTGGGATACAAAGTATCCTTGGACTGTAGATCCAGCTTCTCTCCCAAATAATAAAGCTGCAGTCCAGGCTTGTTTTTTAAAGATAGAAAAGCAACTAAGCAAAGAGTCAGACTGGAAAGTCGCATATGCTAACCAGATCCATGAAATGGTCGAACGAGGTTGTTACGGGCCCCAAAACAAGAAATGGCTCGGGAGACCCGTTGCATATGAGGAGGCAGACCAGACCGCAGTTTGCTTGCACAAAGTATTTTTATTTAAAAACCCCAACCCCTGGACAGGTGAAAAGTTTCAACTCAGAAACCAAAAAGGGCTGTGGGCGCCGGCCAAACGACACAAAAGAGGGAAAAACGGACAAGGCCAGCCCACACAGGGCCGTAGGACCCCGTCCGAGTTCCAACTATCCAGTCTAAACTAAAGAATAGTAAAACCTATAACGAAGTTAATCGAACAAAATGGCACACCAAAGAGCGAAATGTTGCTGTGGGAGATGCGGTCTGGTTGGCTGATCAAAACGCCATGAGAGGACAGTACAAGTTGGCTAGGGTGGTCAGTGTCAATGCTGACAGCAAAGGCATTGTAAGAGATGTACTTGTGAAAACTTTTCCTAGCCATCCTGTTCCCATCACAAAACTAAGAGGAAGAGAAAGGGCTGCTAAAGCAAATGATGAAAGAACTAAGAGACTCCAAACAAAAATCCCAGCTACAATTCTTCATTGAGATGTCAGACGCCTTGTCATTCGCCTTCCCATTGAAGAACAACCTGAGGCGTGAAGGACTTGCATGACCTCTCTGGATTTGAAGACCAGTGCTGTGTCTCAATTCAGGGTCTGCATCCTTGAAGTACGCATTTTGAAAGGAAGTTGCATCATAGCACTGCGCAAAGGCTATCCCAATTCCCAAGGGTTCTTAGGACGCTCAAAATGCGTACTCGGAATGCGCCCTCGTTTTAGCCAATTACAAGGATGCACCGCTACTATCCTTCGCGTACTTATGTATCCCATGATGCTTTGTGTGCTGCTTGCAAAGCATCGTGAGATCTTGGGAAGTCAGCTGAAATTAGCGGCATGTACTGGTGAAGACACGACATATAAATTTAAGTATTGAAATTAGAGCTGTCAGTCGATTAAAAAAATTAATCCGATTAATCGCATGGTTTTCCATAGTTAACTCACGATTAATCGCATATTTTTTTATCTGCTCTAAATCTACCGTAAACTGATATTTTTCCATTTTTTTAATAATCATATCAACATGGGAGTAGGCAAATACTTGCTTTATGCAAATGCAGCATGTTTATTCGTGTTGGACCAATGACAAGTACTACTAACAAAACAAAAGATGCACAGGGTAAAAAAGAAATTGTGTGTGTGTGTAAATAGAAACACGCACTCAGGTGTCCATCTCAAGACCTCTTTCATAATGATCACTGACCGGCATCTCTAGGATCAAACAGACGTATTTTGATCAAGTCTTCCTCTGTGTGTGTGTGTGTATTTGTTTAATCTCTCTCGCACTCTGATACAATGTACTGACAAATATAACATCGTTTTTTTAAGCGACTTCCTGTACTATTGACGAGGAACGCTCGCGGCTCGCGCACAAAATAGAGCAGACGCCGAAACGACAACTGCATGGCGCGAGCCGCGCGCTTGTTCGCGTCTAGTGTGAACCACCACATCGATTAACGTGGGCGCCGAATGGAAGCGCTCGGCGCTTCGCTTCCACGTCCAGTGAACTGACGTTAAATGCATGGCGCGATCCGCGAGGGGAGCCGCGCGCCTGGTATGGTGTGAATTACTACATTGATTAACATGGGCGCCGAATGGAAGCGCTCGTTACAGTAAATGCATATCACGCCTTATGGCGCCTTATCCACGTTAGTCCTTCCTAGTGCTCATCTACGCTCAGTGTCTTTTTCTATTCTTTTTTGTTGTGTTTACAAGCCGGCTGCAAGCGTGTGACTGTGTGCTGTGAGTCAATTCATTTCCCGTTTCCACAATCTACGGAGCGGCCAAAGGTTCAGAAAGAACCGTGTGCGTTAATCATGCGATAAAAAAATTGTCGGCGATAAAGCGGCGTTAATAACGCGTTAACTTAATTGAAATTTCACATAAAATATGCAGGTTTAACATCGGGTTTTTATTTATTTGAATATTGAACGACATCGTTGGATGGCGAACCAATGGTTAGCTTGATGCTATAAAAACGTCACTTCCGGGGTTGGCCAGCAGTAGGGAAGGGCGGTGACGCAACGAGGAAATACGCCGAAGGCTAGACCGTCCCGTGTGGTTACGGTGAGGTGGGGTTTGGTCCGTCCTTCTAGGCTGGGTCCTCGAAGAACGCTTCCTTCAGATGGAGGACACTCGGTTTGAAGGGTGCAGACCCTGAATTGAGACACAGCACTGGAGCTCAAGTGGGAGGTGTTGAGCTAAAGCACAGGAAATGGAGTTCCTCAAATTCACACTACACTACTCACACAACAACTACACTTCCCAGAGTGCACCAGCAGCAGCAAACCAACTGCATTTCCTGATCTGCCACTGATTTAAAGCACCTGAGGAGCAGTAGGGATCCTCAGTCAGTTTAAAACAGCCGTCAGAGAGAAAAAAAAAATTCAAGGGAAACAAGTTCACTCAAAGGTTCAATCCAAGGACGCCAATGGTCGGTGAAACATTTTGTTTACCCTTAAGGTGTTTGAAATGCTGTGATACATTTATGTTTGACTGATTATATTATTGCCTAAGCAGAGATAGTTGATGTTATCTGCTACAATTCTGTTAAACATTTAAACCCTGCTAAAATTTAATTTCATACAAGTCATGTAATCATTTAATCGTGTTTGTGCAATTCAGTCATTCAATCACATTTGAATTAAGATGTTAACTTTGATTTCTTTGTGTTTAAAGGTTTACAACATAATGAAATATTCAACTTATCAACCGTGACGTTGACGAGCCGAACATAAGTATTTGATGACTAAATTGTGACGAGACGAATGTGCGTTTTCGTTGACGAGACGAGACTAGACCAAAACGTTTGTGTTGCACGTAGGGTTGCCACCTCCTAGAGTTTCAAATCCGGGACATCTCAGGGGTGGGGAGTTCAGATCTCTCAAGTCTGTCGACGATGGGGGGCGGAGACGTCCCCGAAATATACGGGACAAAGTGAATTGCGTCCCGTATCAGTTCATTACGAGACAGGTTTTTTAGTTGCCAAATATGGGACAATCGCGTATTTTACGGGAGAGTTGGCAACCCTATCTAGACCACAGACGGAAATCAAATGAAGTTTTGTCATTTTCCCTAAAAAACGGGACAAATTGTGTCCCCGGAGAGATTTTATTTTTCCCGGGACAGGTGGTGAAAAAAGAGAATAATTCTGGGAAAAACGGGATGGGTGGCAACCCTAGTTGCACCACGAACAGAGTGCAACAAGAAGAAGGCGGTGTTAGCCGGTGCTGCGGCCACAAACTTGGTGGCAAAAACATAGCAAATCTGAAGCCACTTATCTATGAGAAGTTAAGTTGGTTGCATCAAGTCCTAGTGTTAACAAAGCGGTTTGCATATGCTAGTTTTTAGACCTGTGTTACTTTTTCTAGTTTACTTAAATTTCGGAATGGCACCGCTAGCTGCGTTGCTTCGATGGGCTAAAGTTAGTTATTGTGCCATGTTATATGCTTTATTATTGCATGCCGAGCCTTATCGCCTTCAGGCTAAAGCCACAAGGGGACGTGAGTCGCGTTACAGAGTTCCAGCCACAAACGGTGCACTGTCTTCCGTATGAAGGTGACGTCAGATGCAAATCCTTAAACCTGATTTTGTTGCATGCAGTAAATAGCAGATACACAAGCTCACCATGCATCACGTTCGTAACACATGGTGAGCTTGTGTACCTGCTATTGACTAAGCAGTACACCAGTATGCCACTAAGTATAAGTGAGGCTTTAGTTGACTGTGTTGGTGTCTATATTGTTTTAAAACAATGCTGAGCAGATGTTGGTCAATGTGCCTATTTCAATGACAATATCTGTTCAGATCACTTCTTCTCAGAACTATTGGTGTGTGTGTGTGTGTGTGTGCGTGTGTGTGTGTGTGTGTGTGTGTGTGTGTGTGTGTGTGTGTGTGTGTGTGTGCCTCTCTGATTGCCTAGTGTTATATCTGTTTTTATCACTTTGTGATTGCATTGATGAATAAAACCAAAGAAAGAGTCTTTTGTCTCTTAACTTGTAGAGTATAATAATAAACAGATTCCACTCAATTGGGAAGTCTAGGCTAGAGAGATATCAATCTGGTAAATGATGGTAAGGAATGAGTTATTTTACAAAAGGGTTCGGCAAATGAACTGCTTTATGAATTCAATTGCACTTCATATGACCTGTCAACTTTTGGATTCAATGTAATTTTGGTCTTATTGATAAACATCTTTTGAAAAAACTAACTGAACCTGGACCATAACCTTTAGTGATTTCGTTGACAAAAAAATTGACTAAAATCTATTTGATTTGAGTTTTAGTGGACTAAAACTATTAAAGGTCACCTATTATACTAATTTTCGGGCTTTTGTATTTGATATCTGGCCCCTCCAGAGCAGCAACACACGATTTTCCGCGCTGAAAGCTTTTTAGATTTGCGCATCTCGCTGCTCGTTTCCTCGTATTTACTGCATCCCGCGAAAACGCTCTGTTTCACTTCACTCCACCCCCAGCCTTGCCGGTGTACGCCCCCGCCCGGTCCACTCCGCTGTGATTGGTTACACTCTTCGTCGCTGCTGAGCCACACTTCCTCAGTTTGCCGGTGCGGAAGTGAAGAGTAAACGGCAAACTTTATGAAACCGGCACAATTTAAACACTTACCGTCGTGAAGGCTTCACCCTTTAGCAGCAGTTCACCGGCTAATCCAGCTTCGTACGGACCCAGCGCGGGCTGAGTTACGGCCGCAAGGCGGACCGAAGGTCCCTGGATGTTTTTTGTGCCTTCCGTGTCCCCGGAAATATATTTTACTTTGTGTACTCACCGTGTTTTTGTTTTGTTTTTTTGCAAGACATTTTAATAGGGCTTAGAATGATTTGGTTTCATACTGTTGACTTCAGGAAGAGTTTGCATTTGTTGAGGTAAAAAAATAAACCAGTGTGCCTCATATGCCAAAGGCTAATTGCGGTCATGAAACGTGATAATCTTAAACGTCACCATAATACCCACAATCACAAGAACGAGTTTGCCGATGAATACCCAACTGGGAGCACCATAAGAAAAGAAAAAATACGCCTTCTTAAAATAGGCTTGCATGGATAACAAAGCTCGCTGAAATTTCACTGTAAGGAAAGTGACCGAGTCACGGAAGCATCATTCAAAGTAGCGTGGAATGTAGCTAGAAGTCAACGGCCTTTCACTGAAGAGGAGCTGATAAAAAAATGTTGGGCTGGACGCTATTGAGTCTCTTTTTGCTGATTTTAAAAATCTGCAGCTTTTCTGATTCAACCCTCTGCTGACGTGTGGAGAACATTGCGGATCATTTGTTTTTCAAACTAATTGAAGATCTCAAGAAATCAAACTATTTCTGCCTGGCCCTAGACGAGTCATCTGACGTGTCAGACACAGCGCAGTTAGTGATCTGGGTTCGTTTTGTTTTTAATGGCAATAGTTTCAAAGAGGAACTTCTTGCACTTCTGCCATTAACAGGTCAGACAAAAGCAACGATGGGTAAAGTAGTTAAAGTTGTTAACTATATTAGAAGTCATGCTCTTAAGCACCATCATTCCATTCATCACAATGTTTTTGTTCGATGAGGTTTAGCCTGGCTTATATAGACAGAAATGTGGCTGTTTTCTTTGTGTTTCCTTAATTATTAGACTTGTCATGAGGTGTGTCACAAAATCATTGTTAACGTTCAAAACAGGACTTGTCGTTTTTAGCTTGCGGCCCTTAGACTTTTGGGATTTTGCTGAGTGGTCCCTGAGCCATATTAAGTTGAGTAGCCCTGCACTACACTCTGTGAAAAGGCCAAAAAGTCCAGCAGTCATGGTGCATAAACAGCTTGTGTATGAATTAAATGAACTGAGTTTGACTTTTTTCCAACATATAATGAAGGTAAAAACAGCTCACAGCCCTTTTCATCCTAGTGAAAAATAACATCTGCAATACATTTTGAAGCAGATTCCAGAAAACATGAACAATAAACCTTCAACACAGTCAGGAGTTTGAACTGGAACACAACACTGAGAAAAGAGGAGGTCAAAAAGTCAAGACTGAAATCACTTCATCAGATTGAATGAGGATCATTGCGTCAGTGAGGACTCACCCTGCTGCACCACTCACTCACACTGCTGCTGCTGCTACGTCGCCTCAAAATGGAGCCTGACACAGAACAACTCTGACTTCTCTTCCTGCTTCTGCTGCTCCTCATTTTATGATGACGAAGGCCAAAGTCCAGCAGTACTGACTCTCACTGGTTCACCTATAAACACCATAAACAACACACACACACACACACACACACCCACAGACACACATGGCCAGAGGTGGCCAGGAACAAAGTACAAATACATGGTCGTGTTCTCATTGCCTCGCCTTTTTTGCATTTTTTGAAAACAGCTTTTTGAAAACATGTTTATTTTGTCTTTTGGGGAGAGGCAGGCGAACCGAGAATGCCCTCGACGTCGTGAGTGTGTGTCACCGGTTGCCAGTGGGAAGTGCTTTGTGGGCCTGTACTGGCCCACAACGGCTCACACTAGTTGACCACTTCCCTGGTGACTTCTGGCAACCAGCAGACACGCCTCCCCAGATCCATGGGCGGACTGGCCTACGGGGATACCGGGGATTTCCCCGGTGGGTCGGTGGGCCGGTGGGCCGGACCATGAGAAAAAAGAAAGAGGGGAAAAAAAAAAGTCTATCGCAACGGCCAACCGCGTTGTGGTCCGCACTGGGGGCCGGGTCAGTTAGCTATTAATGTAATAGACTATACCTGTGTGCACGTCTCACTACCTTTGCTGATCACAATTTGGTCCACTCGGGTAAGTCCCACCCATTACCTCAGCCTGTTGCAGCCGTGACTTGTCAATCATGCTGCTGTAACGGCGCTTGTCAGCTTTCGTGGAGGATTGAGAGTTAGCGCTGCCCGGGCAGATGGAGCATAGAAAACATGGCCAAAAACGCAAAGGATTTTAGCGAACATGCACCCGAGTCCAGCAGGAAGAATGATGAGTTCGACTCTGACAGACACGGCAGTGCACGGAACTGAGACCACTGGAACCAGTGACAGAATGATGGTAAGTTATCATTAGTACTTGATGATGCTTTAGGCGAAAATGCTCATTTGGCTAAACGTTAGTTAATGCCGCAAAGTGTATGGGTTGGAGTTAGGATTAAAGTTTAAGGTTAGGCCTTGCAGAGAGAACTGTTTGAGGTTACGGTAAACTTATTCTTGTTGTTGTTGTGCTCAGGCTGATGACAATAATGCTTGTTTGCCTCGTTTGCTTTTCAGCCGTACACACTAACTCGTGCACTGACACCATATACTGCCATCCTTATATTTTGTTGATAGTGCAATTTTAATGGTTTACTAGCATTATTATCAATGCTAATATTCTTGTAGTCTGAAGATGATCCTGCTGATGACAGAGAAAGCCAAGGCCTATACTAGAAGTCAGTGCCCCCATGCAGCAGCATTATTTCACCCAAACAAAGCCAGAGACATTAGACCTGGTTTTAACCAAGGCTTCAGGAGGTTTTAACGTGTATTTTGGCGTGTACTCTCACCTCATGACTTGTATTGTAACTGTAACTGTATTGCATATTGTAAATTCAGTAATATTTTTTGTCTCTCACCCACATACATATACAGCATGTTCCAGAGGGGACCCCAGGGAGCACTGTGTACAAAAATGCAAAGACAGGAAATATTCTTCTTCACCTTTCAAGTTTTTAGATTACAAATGTCAGTTTGCTATTTTCAGTTTAGTTCTCATGTTCATACATGTTCTGGGTTAAGTTTTTAGATAATGTATAGTTTATATATAATATATAGATTACTTTATAGCTTTGTTGTTTATCTATTTTTAAATTACATTTTTATTGAAATGGGCTCATTGTTGTAATTATGTTGCACTCTCGTGGTTTACTCATGTTATAGTTATTTAGTTCTAAGAGCCTGGCAAATTGGTCTGCCAAATTTTATTGTATCAATGACTTGCTTGCATTAAAATCGCTACATGCTTTAAAATATCTACACTGATGTATTTTTTTTTTTTACTCTAGGCTACTTAAGGGTTCAGGTTAATGTTTTACTATATGATTATTGTCCAAAACACCATCAACTGCTGTTATTTTCATCCCACACCGCACATGAAGTGGGCCAGTCTATCGATAATTCCCGGGCCACTTTTCCCCCCCAGTCCGCCCTTGCCCAGATCTCTCAACAAACCAACACGGATGCCAGTGGTGACAGTACAAAAACAACTTTATTTGAGGCAGGAAAAACACAACCAATACAGGATAAAAAAAAAAAAAAAAGGACTGGACACAGTTAAGAGAAAGCTAGGGGCAGCTATTGGCGATTGCTGGACCCCACGCACCTCGCAGCCACTCCCCACCCTTCGACCGTCCTCCCCAGGTACAACCCCCCACACAGCAACCAAAAAAAACCAACAACATGCGCGTGCATGCACTGCAGAAAAAAACACACAAAAAAAGAGGGCGGACCTGGCAACCCAGAGGAGTCCGCAGACGAGGGAAGTGGGTGGGGCGCAAGAACACAGCGTCCACCCCCACGGGAGAGACCGAACGCCGCCAGGCGCGTCTGGACCAGAAAACTACCCACAGCAACCCCACTAATACGAGGGGGGGGAACCCCTGCACACACGCACACACACACCACAGTTCCCTTGCGCAAAAACGCACACGGACGACGTGGCGGTTACCGGAGTCTACCTGGAGGTCCCGGGTTCCGTGCACCCCCAACTTTGCCCCCGGATCACCTCCTCCGTGGCTGGGAAGATGGTCGTGGCCCACCACCCCCGACACGTGACTTGGGCACCCTGGTGACACACGCTGGGGAGTGGTTGCGGAGGAGCCGCACGAGGTGGGAGCGCACCGGGATTTGAGACGGGGCTGCACCCACCCACTCACGCTCCCTTAGCCGCCAGGCCGGGATGGATGAGAGGAAAGTCTGGGTTTGTTTAAAAGGAAACAGCTCGAGACTTTCGGACCACTCCAGGAGGTACTCAATCCCCCCCCCCCCCCCCCCGGTGGTCAAAAAAAGAGTTCTGTTTGCGCGTCGGTGAAGCTTCCAGCCCACCATCCTCTCGCTCTCCCCCCGACGCGTTCGAGGGTCGTTGCCGAGGGAAAACTCCATCTGGGGTTAGACCCTGCGGCTCCTCCCCCGCATGGAAAATGACCGTCGTCCGGCACACAGGCACTCTCGTGGGCAGGCTGTTTTCCTCCGCGGATTTCAAGAGCAGCCATCTTCAAAGGATTTCAAAGATGCAAATTGAGTTCAAAGGGTGAATTCCAATTCCTCCCTTAACCCTCAATCTCAACCCTCAATCTCAAAAATGCGCGCTCCCGCGAGGTGCAAGTGCTGTCCCAATTCTAAGAACGTCAAGTTGAGGGAGGAGTTTAAGGGCTGTATCGCCCTCAATATTGAGATTCTCCGGCACCACCCTTGGCAGTAAGGGCTACCCAGAAGGCATTGCGTATTTTCGCCAAGACATCTTCGAAAAAGATGGCGATGTAAAAGCGAGCTACAAATGGAAGTATTTTCTTAGTTAATAAAGATATAAATATTACGAAACCATTTTACCGTCTTAGTTTAAGACTTTTTTCTGGATTATTGACATCGTTGTTGTGTAACATTTTTTTTTTTTTTACTTTACGATGTTTTTCAGCCGGACCGGCGGTCCCGGCTTCACGTTACTTGCATACCTCGTTGTGTAGCGACGGAGGACTTCTTCCTTTTTCGCCGTCTTTTTCTTTTTCTCCTTCTTCTTCGTCGTTGTTGTCTTCTTGACAGACTGGACGTAGCTTTGGCGTAAGGCCGCCCCCCACAGTCTGAAGACGTATCTGCACTTAAGGGGTGTCCCATTTCTAAGCCCTTACACTTATTTTTGAGGGCCAAGATTGAGGGCCAAAGATTGAGGGTTAAGGGTGAGGGTTGAGATTGAGGAGTTAAGGGAGGAATTGGAATTGGCCCAAAGTCATTCACTCAGCATTTATTCTAGTTGCTGCTGGAAGAGTTTTTTCAGCATGTTGTCCTGAGGACAACAAGGAGGCTGAGCCTCTAATGCCCCCTACTGGCTGCACTCTGGAAGAGCTCTAACCCATCCTCAGGACCAAGTGGTCCTCCCTCAACATGAACACATCACTTCCATCTGAGGAGAGAAGAAGAGACGGCAGAAGTCAGCACTCGCACTTCAGTCCTTGAAGGCATCATCAGAGACATTCACTGCTGTTGAGTGGAGATGATGGATTCACTGCTGATGAGAAGCAGACTCTCCGTCACATATGGTCTCAATGTCAACACAGAGTGTGTTGGACTGATACTGAGACGTGATGAAGATGAACTGATCAATCATTTCCTGCTGGAATGAGAGAGTCAACAGTTGGCTCCAGATGTGATGGTGAGTGAATGACAGTGAGTCACTCTATATAGAAATATATCATCTACACTGGATGATTTCCTCAGTGTGTCAGGACATTGACAGCAGTCTGTCACTGACGCTGCTCCTCTGCCTGGAGATGGCGCTGTGCAGTGGATGATGTGGATTGTCTATGATGGACTCCCCGGCTCTGCAGCCTCGGTACGGCTTCCTCACGTCGCCAGGTAAACACGGAACCACACCAATGCAGGGCTTTGTAAGACAGTGTACAAAGTGACTTGTATATATAGAAGTTATACTAGCAATGCTTGAACTGGGCCGCAACGTACCAGTAGAACTTCTTTACAGTTGGACGTTTTAGCGTTGTGCATTATTTTCCTTGTGGTAGGCTAGCGGCTCTTATTGAAAGTGGTCGGGGAAGGTCATCAAATATTGTGGCATGGAGTTTGGCTGCACTCAGTCCATCAAAAGGCACTAAAGCATTAGATGGAGATACATTTGGAAAGCGTTTTGCTGAGCAACATGGAAACGGCCGTATTCAGCTGTTCTAGTCATGACCACTTCATACAGTCGCTGCTATCACAGTCATTTGAACACCATGGTCAGCTCTGAAATGTTGAATCAGCTGTTGACATCTGGTGACAGTGTTAATTCCCCTCTGAATGCTGAACACTGACTATGTGTTGAGTATGTAGCTGTCTGTCTAATATATATATATATCTGTGCTATGTTCTAATGGCCTTTTGCTGATGGCTTTGATTTCTAGCATACATTGCATAGACTGATGGCAGGTATATGCAATGTGTGTGGTTTAGTTTCCATCATTTCATTGTGTTTGTCACTGTGCTGAAATGTTGATGAATTTAGTGCATTTTATTTGGAAAAGCACTCCAATGTGAAGTGGCCCCTCCTCCCTCAGCAGAATCTGCACTTTAGAACAAATGGGGAGAAGATGTGTTGTGAGTGAACAATCAAAGTGATGTCCACGACCTTGTTGGAGTGCCATGAGCCATTTCCTTCCATTGTGTATTGATGCTGACCTTAATACAGCCCAGTCCAGAGACCTTCATGGCTGACTTTTTCTTTGCATAGTTTCTTCTTGTACAGATGCTGCCTGCAATGCTGCCACTCTGACACAGTTTGCTTCCCCTGTAAATTCATCTGCCACTCATCACCGCTGTCTGTCTGTCCTTCATGCCTTTCCTGTCATAACGCGCCACCTACAGTAGGATGAGCAAACCTCTAACTCCTGTTAATAGGAGGTAGAACCATGCTAACATCTCACTGAATGACATGACATCACATTGTATTGTCACTTATTCCTAATGTGAAGCGTTTGACATGAAAGCTGTGAGCTCACATGCGAGACATTGATTGCATGAGATTCAGTTTGTCTGGATGAGTTTGGAAATGGCAGCTCCAGCCCTGATCTAATCTGACATATTGCATCCTAGCATGCATGACCAGACAAACTGTACATAGGTGTGTAGTAGATGCAGGAAGCCAATCAGAAGGCTTGAGGGCTCAACATAGTTGATGGGTCTCACCTGTTAGCTGAAAAGACAATATTTCTCAAATCCATAGCAAATCAAACACCCTATATTTTTTAAGCTTTCATAAAAAGAAAAGGGTTTAAGAAAGATGATAATTTGTACGAAACAAGACAAATCAGAGTACGGTGGCCGACAAGGGGCAAACATAATGCAACTGCATAATACGCCGTAGTTAGCGAAAATAGCTGCGAGCATGGAAACGATGCAGTCACAAACACAAATACAAGTTTAAAAAAGGTACAAAAAGAGGATTGTGGTGCAAACGCAAAAACACACACTGCAGGACATAAAAACATTTACTGAATCAATAAATGCGCTGTAAACAGAGAAGCGATGTACAACACAACCGATGCAAACCAAGAAAACACATGCAAATGAAAAAACGCTGCATAAACCAGTCACTACAACGGAAGTAGAGTTGCCACGCGTCCCGTTTTTCCCAGAATTGTTCTTTTTTTATTCACCACCTGTCCCGGACATATAAAATCTCTCCTGGGACACAATTTGTCCCGTTTTATAGGGAAAATAACAATACCTCATTTGATTTCCGTCTGTGGTAGGGTTGCCAACCCTCCCGTAAAATACGCGATTGTCCTATGGAGCCCCAGAGGGGACATGAGAAAAAAAAATAAAAAGAGGTGGGGGGGAGAGAAACCATATATCCATTCACCATATGACCACATATCTCAGGATCCTGAGATAACTATGTCGGGATCCGGAGATAACTAAGTCTGGATCCCAACTTAATTATCTCGGGATCCCGAACTTTTCGAGGTCAATGTACTTCCGGAGCAGTTCGAGATCGATGCACTTTTGCTGTGTCTCAATTCAGGGTCTGCACCCTTCAAACCGAGTGTCCTCCGTCTGAAGGAAGCGTTCTTCGAGGATCCAGCCTAGAAGGACGGACCAAACCCCGCCTCCCCGGTAACCACTCGGGACGGTCTAGCCTTCGGCGTATTTCCTCGTTTCGTCACGTGACGTTTTTATAGCATCAAGCTAACCATTGGTTCGCCATCTAACGATGCCGTTGGATGATCAAATAAGTAAAATCCTACGTTAAAAACTGGATACTTTATGTGAAACTTCAATATTTAAATTTATATGTTGTGTCTTTGCCAGTACATGCCACTCATTTCAGCTGACTTCCCAGGATCCCACGATGCTTTGCAGCAGCACGCAAAGCATCATGGGATACATAAGTATGCGAAGGATAGTGTTGGATCGCAGTATTTTCTTGTGTCTTTCTGACGATCCGCGTGTTCGTTGAGTGAAGAGTCTCAGGAGAAGAATGCCAATTTAAATATGTCTTTAGTAAATAAATCAATTCAAGATCCAAATATACAGAGCTCTGGGCTGAGTTCAAAACCCTAACAACAACAATGTATTGTCAGGGCATGAAGTCTGACTCCTATCTGTCCCTTGACCCAGTCCTTTTATCCATAAAGAAAACATGCAAACGCTCTCCGGTGTTGTCCTCCTAGGACTGGCTGCCTGGTGTCCAGATCGCAGCCTCATTGGATGTTGAGGCAGCCTTTGTTCCAAGTCTCCAGTTAATGATAGTGAAAAGAAACAAGTCCTTATTTGGCAGGGAGCCAAATGATCCATCCTTTGTTCCAGTGTGACCTGTTGAAACAATTTCCTGCGAGACATGGCTGAAGTTTGAAGTGCCTCTCTAAATATATGATTCCAACAATGGTAGCGGTGCATCCTTGGAATCGGCTAAAACGAGGCCGCATTTCCGAGTATGCATTTTGAGTGTCCTAACGACCCTTGGGAATTGGGACAAGCATTCGCGCAGTGCTGTGACGCAACTTCCTTTCAAAATGCGTACTTCAAGGATGCAGACCCTGAATTGAGACACAGCAAGCAACCACCGGGATAGTTTAGCGGCAAAGTGGAAGAATGGAGGAGGATTTGGAGGACTACCTTCGCGCCAGAGATGTCTCACAGGAGAATATAGTGAGAATGAAAAGAGACAAGGTGGGTAGAAGTAATGGAGCTTAACATCCAACTGTAATTATTGTTATATATTAATACGATGGCCGCAGCTAATGCAAGCGACATACGTATGTGTCTACTTGGCGTCAATCACACGGATGACACAGAAAGCACACAGAAAGAGTCAGCAGCTCTTTTAAGAACTTTTAGTTGACAGGCAGCAGTGACAGAGTGTCATACTTTTATTATGAAGTAACTCTGTAACAGTGAAGTTAGTGTATTTTACGTGTGGAGGTTTTGAAGCGAAACAGGGTGTCCCCATAACCATAGTAACCCCCTGCCGCTCCAGCCTGCCCACGGTATGAGAGGAGAGAGGCGGGTGCTGCTGTCAGAAGACCTGTTTCATCAAGCAACTGTATTTTTGTGACCAACTTTACCATTAGCACTTTCCACCTGCAGAATAAATAAGCATGCTGCACGACGTCATCGTTCCACTACAGCCAAAAGTGACCAACAACTAAGAACACTGGCCACCGCCGGACTCTTGAATTCTGTAGAACTTCATCTGTGCGATCTCAGCGCGATGACGTCAGCAGACACGCAGCGGTGAAAGCGGAGGGGGTGCAGCTTGCCGGCGGGGGTGACACCCTACTGGGTTTGGTGCGTGGAGACGGGACTCAATGCCGATTGCTTCCGCAACGTCCCGCGTCCAAACACATGGTGTCATCCCGCTAATTTTAGTGGAACAGAGGCTTATGAGAAGCGACATACTCCACCATCTACATGATGGGCACCAGGGCATCACCAAGTGCTGTGAAAGGGCAGAGACCATGGCTGAACATTGGGGCCGACATTTGTGAATATGCAAAGAAAAACTGTCTGGTTGTCCTTGACTATTTCTCTCGCTATCTAGAAATAGCTCACCTACCTGACCTGACTAGTGGGACCACCTGTGCACGACTGAAGAACATGTAGCGTAGGGGAAAAAAATACGTTCATATATATATTTTATTATTCATTCATATTTACATGCCTTATGTGCCCCGGTAGCTGCGCCGCACGTAAGCGTAAGTGTGATCATGTGACATGATTGCGTAACCTTCACAGGTGTTTCACGTTCACTAATCAGCATGTCGTGGGGTAACATAGCAAGGAGCTGCGAGCTCTCCAGTCTCTCACCACCTCTCAGATCAGCACCTTTGCAAACTTCTTCAACTCCGTTGTTGGTCTGCTGAGAGTCCGTAGTCACTGCCATGCACTGGTTGTACAAGGAATTGGTGAGTGTTGAAAATGTGACTAACGTGTTGGCTAGGTTAGACGCTAACTTTGCAGTTAGACTCTGCTTATGGCACAGTTCAGGATGGTGATGAACTTTATGCTAACTTCATGGACACTTTTCAGAATCATGGTGAGAAGCCGTCAGAATACCTGCAGAGACTTCAAGTGGCACTGCAACATGTTGTGAGGAAAGGAGGTGTATCTGCAAAGGTCATTGACAACAGGTTGTTGGCTCAGTTTTGTAGAGGATGTTGGAACAATGGGTTGATTTCAGAATTTCAGCTTAAGCAAAGAAAATTAAACCCACCTTCTTTTGCTGAATTTTTACTACTCCTGCGGACAGAGGAGGGCAGAGAAGCAGCAAAAAGTTTAAGAATGAAACAACATCTGGGAACAAGACAAAAAAGTTGGTGCTCATGCTCAACTTGTACCACATGAAGATGAGAAAAATCTGTGCACTGTTCTAACCAATTTCACAAAGCAACTTTCTCAACAGATGACTGCCATCCAACAACAGGTTGCCATGTTAACCGCTAGACAGACAAGACCTGTGACTCTGGACTCTGCTAAAAGAAAGCCAAGAAAGCCTGCAAAACTTACAAGACTAGCTTCTTCCAACCCAAAACCTGTTTTTTGCTACCGCTGTGGGGAAGACGGACACATTCGACCTCAATGTGATTGTGAGAAGGTGAGCGAGCTCCCCCTCCCCTTCTCACTGTCTCCCCCAGGAGGACACGGCGACGTGGCGTCGCCCACGCGGGAGAGCGAGCGGGAGAGACGCTGTTTTACGCGCACGCGCGCCCACACACACACACACACACACACACACAGAAAGTGGCACACACGGGGTTGTGTAGTGGATGTTTATTGTATTTGATACTGTTCTTGTGCCCGGGCTGTGCTTTGAGGGGGGGCACGTGTAGCGTGAGCAGGGTGTCGGCGTCTGGGGCGCGGAGCACCGCGACTCCCATTCTTTCCCATTTACCAACCTGTCACAGTTAGTGCACTGGTCAATCATCTCTCACCATCATCTGTTCTACCCTAGACACCATGCTGATCACACACACCTCACCTGCATCCGTTTGGTCCCGGTCGGCTCCGCTGCTCCTGGGCGTAAGTGCGCGCTGCTGCAGGGGTGGGGTTTTATTGAGCACCGGGCTAAGTGGCGTAGCCCATTGCTGTCAGGGGGGGTGTTGGTTTATTTGAATAGGTAATTAAGGGGATAATGCAGGGTTTATTTGTATTTAAGGGTTTGTATGTTTATGGGGGATTGTGTTCTGTTTATTGAAGTGTGTATTTCTTTGTGTGAATGGTTTTGTGGGAATGTTCTGCATTTTCAAGGTCCCCCACAGTTAGTGGGGTGGCCCAATTGGCCGCAGGCTGCTGTCGTCTATAAGGGGGGCTCATGTTGGTATGGGGAGTTGAGCTGGCAAGTCTGATGCGAGACTAGAACACCTGGAAACTGTTTCCCGCTGTTTCATTTCTGTTTTGTTTTTTTTTTTGTGGACAGAAGAATAAAGTTTTTTTCCCTCCTGCACTTGACGCTGCCTGCCTCCTCCTTCGACTCCACAACCTCAATCCGTTCGGCCCAGATCCCCTTTTTGGGGGAGGCCACTTTGCCCCTCCACAGTAATGCTCACTCAAACCCAGCATTGGTTAGCGCTAAACGGAAGCAATTCCAAACCAAGCAGCAGGAATGGCAAAAACAAAATTCCACTGCTTTAAACTAGTTTCAGTTTCTGGTGTGGGACACCCAGAAACTGAGCAGGACCAGCCTGGCCCCACAAAAGAAAAACTTCCCATCAAATGTTCCGCATTACAATCGAGTTCAAGATCCAAGAGCAGCATACCAAAAGGACTTGTCGGATCCTTTTCACCGTCAACGGTTACAAGAGCTCCTGTCTTCTGGATACTGGTTCTCAGGTAACTACAATCCCTGTGACATTTTACAATAAACAGCTGTCCGACCAACCTGTCCTAGCATTGGAAGATCTTCTCCAAGTTGAAGGTGCTGCTGGGCAAACCATTCCCTATCTTGGTTACATCCAAACCACCGTGGAGTTCCCGAAGGATTTTGTTGGATGCACCATCTCTGTTCCAACACTGGCACTTCTTGTTCCTGATGTGAGACCAGGATTTCCAACATCAATCCTGATTGGTATGAACACCCTTGAAACTCTCTATGACAAATTCCAGCAAAGTGACTACTCTTCTTTCCAGCCCCATTCCTTTGGTTATCGAGCTGTGTTACAAACTCTCTATGTGACCTACCAACAAAGCTGCAGCAATCACATTGTAGTTGTAACTGTAATGGGAAATATGTATTCTTGGGTTATTCTTTATTATGTTGTATTATGTGTCATATGATCACTAGTAGCACGTGTAATCTGTTCGTTTCATAGTATAACCTTCTCGAGACATTCTCCTCGTGGTCCACCAGAGGAGGCTGTAAATGTGTCAGCTTGTGCTGATTCTCTGTGCTTTGTTTTCCTCTTCTTCCCTTCCTTATCTCTTCCCCTCCCAGTCCAGTGTATAAGAGACCTTCTTCCTCCTTTCCTCCTGGCACTCGCACTCCCATTTTACTGTGTTTTGTGCCTCGGAGCTCCGATCCCCTTTTTATTGTTTGTTCATTAAATTACTTATTATCCCAGTATTCCTGCATCGGCATCTTCGCTCTTTTCCACAACAATTTGGCGTCACGAACAGGATAGCTGGAGACCCGTCAGTGAAACTCTGGGACGTCGAGGGCCGCGGACCAGGAACGGAGGAAACTCCTCGTTCCCCCTCTACCTCGAACCAAGCATTCAGAGATGAGAGGATCGGCGTCTAAGAGTGGATCTGATCGGCTTCACGTCTATCCAAGCGAACCTGGAAGGGAAGTGCTGATTCAGAGATCGGGTGAGAAGTAATTGTTCTTGTCTCAGACATATCAGTGACCAGTGGGTTGTTTTCCTTGTCGTCTACGAACGGTCCCGGGGCAGGACGGAGAGCATATGTTAACCGTGCCTGTCAGGTAGGTGTTGATTCTGAATCAACACTGAATTCCCGCTCCACAAGTGAGCCGGAAGCTTCTGGTAGGTAAACTACCAGAGGGGTGAGTTTTTTCTCTACCTTTTTGCGCCTTAGTAAGAAAAAGGGGTGCACGGGGACGCCTGTGTAACTTTCCGACTTGAAATTTTGTGAAAATTTTGTGAAAAGTCGGGAGGGGTAAGTCTAGCTAGACATGGGGAAGAACCAGAGCAAAGTGGCTGCTGCTGTTCCCCAGCGGGGACCAATTGTGGACGACATGAGAAAAAAATATGGTCCAGATTGTCTTGACATGTTGGAAATATGGGTTGAAAAGTATGATTTCCCAGCAGGGGGATCACTGAGTTTGGAGGAATTGAGAAACCTCCGGGATAAACTGAAGATAGCAGAGGGAGAGGTTACAAAAAACAAAAAACAAAGAAATATGCAATTCAGATCATCAAAGATCATGAAAGGTGTTTTTCATTTTGGAAAACTGAAGCAGAAGTCAGGGACAGGAAACAAGTGAAAAAACGTGTGAACAGCGCTGGGCGCTGGAGCACAGGGGTGACAGAGATAACGGCAGAGGGTGCACACACTCACACACACTCCCCAGAGGAGGGAGAAAAGGAGCCACTCACACACGAGCATTCAAATGCACCAAATGTCTGTATCCTTCTCTTACAGGCCCGAGGGACCCTCTCCCGGACCTGCCTGTCTTCCCTCCTTCCGCCTGCCCTCATCCAACGCTACCACCGTACAACCCTGCGCACTCCAGCACCGACGCCGCAGCGTCGCCACGTTCATCAGGACTGCCGTCAACCAAACGGCCAGCCTCATCACTGCTTTCAGACAAGGGCTGCTCCCCCAGATCGCCAAAGCAGTTAACACAAGCTGCTGCGTGGGGATTGAAGATGCCCGGCTGACAGAGGTCCGACGTCATGCAGTGCACGCTGAGAGGCTTCTGCAGGAGGCCAGCGATCCAGAGGACAAGAAGATAAAGCGTGCCTCCCTCACCATAATGAAGCACCTCAGTGACACGGCGAGACGGCCCTACAGGAACAACGACAACCGACGAAGGGCGACTAGCGGCGACAGAGGCGAAAAGGGGGCGTGCCACATCTGCGGCCGAATGGGTCACTGGGCCAGAGAATGCCCTGACAAAGGAAGACACCGCAGACAGAACCATGCCCACCGCAGCCAAGAGAGTGATCGCGAGGGCCGGAAAAGAGGATCCAACTCAGAGCAGCTGAGGGGGGAGAGTGGAGTGCGGGACACGGCATGGACCCGGCGAGACGGACCCCCGGCCTACAGCGTCTTCGCAGGGAAGTGATGCACACACACACATGCAACACGCTTCTTGCAATGAAGAAATGCTTGCTGTCCCCTCTAACTTCCCTTTCCCCTGCAGACACGTACACTGATTCATATTCTGATGTTGATTATTCGGAAACGTATACTGATTTACATGTTGATGATGATTTTTCTTCTGACAATGATTTAGGTTCGACTGATTGCTCTCAGCCTGACGGTGAGACATGCATTGACACTGACACAGAGTTCGAGGTTGATTTACGTGACCAAATTTTGAGCACCATTGACAGGTTTAGAGCGTCGTCACGTGCCGCCTCCTCCCACATACACGTTGTATAAAGAAGCTGCTTTTGAGAAACTGCCGCGGGTCACTTTTAGAATCATGGGTAAAAATATCACGTTCCTAGACGATAGCGGAGCAACATTGTCGCTCCTTCGTGCAGAAGAACTTCCCCAGTGTAAAAAAAAAAAAGTGGGAGATATGTTTATTCTGTCAGAGCAGCTGGAACGAAGAAGGGAGAGCCTCTCACCACTCCACTTACTTGTATTGACTACGGCGACGAGACATGCACATCACAAAACCAAATTAAACACAGCTTTGTATTGTCAGAAGTGTGTCCGATGAATTTGTTGGGAAGAGATTTGCTTCTAGCCATGGGCATGAATCTCATCTCCACCCCCGACGGGTTGATTGTTGCCAGGTCGTTATCTTCCTCGACCTTGGCTCAAATTCCTAAGCCTCTCTTGCATGTCTACCAGTGGTTGCTTCCCCTCGAGGCCTCAGAAGAATTGATAGTGGCGGCTAACGATAAGGTGCCGGGTGATGCTCACTTCATGAAAGCTCCTAATTTGCACTGCACAGCCAGTGTGACGAATGAAAGAAACAGTGTGTTTGAGAGTCAGTTTTTATTTATTTATTTATTTATTTTTTTTTTTTCAAGCGTGAATGATGGCCTTTTTGTTTCTACGTTGTTTTGGGGCCCCCAACGATGCGTTGCCTCTGTTTCACTCACACCAGAGCAGAGTGCATTTCTTTTTTTTTCTGTCCGTGGGTCTACCCCACACATTTCACTTTCCAAGGGTCCAGGCAATGAGTGGAAGGACCTAGGTCCGTTTTTGACAAAATGCCTGTCGACCAAAGACTGGCACCAAAAGGAGCGGGGACATTTTTACTCCCCCACCCTGAATGTGCATAAGACTGATTTTCCACTGGAAACACAGGCTCTTCACTGTCTGCACCTGACAGAGACACGTGACAGCGAGCGCCACAACACGAGTTTTGCATGTTTCACTGACACATCGCAGCTGCCCGAGGAACTGAGTGAGGTTCCCTCCTCACTGTGGGCTGCTCACAAATACGATGTGGGTCTGCTCAAAGGTGCCGAACCGGTGAAGATCACACCCAAAAGTGATATTCGGCCCAACCAGCCGCAATATCCTCTGAAGCCAGAAGCTGTTGAAGGGATCACTCCTGTTTTTGATTCTCTTCTCGAAGCAGGTGTCATTGTCCCATGCCCCGACTCGCCAGTGCGCACGCCCATGTTCCCTGTAAAAAAGGCCAGAGTTCCTCCTCAACGTGATGACTGGAGGTTTGTTCAAGATTTGAGAGCAGTTAACGCTGCTGTCCACGCCAGGGCACCGAACGTGCCCCACCCACACACGACTGCATAGTAGAGCTAGACACAATTTTCTCCCCCCGACCTGACCTGACTGACGAACCCCTTGCTAATGCTGATTTTGTTTTCTACGCAGATGGTTCAGCATTCCAGGACGACAAAGGCGCCAACAGAGTTGGTTACGCAGTTGTCTCCGACTCGGAGGTCATCTGCTCTGACTCCCTTCCATGTCACCTCTCAGCACAAGGGGCAGAGCTGGTTGCGCTAACTGAAGCATGCAAATGTGCTGCGGGCAAGTCTGTCACAATCTACACAGACTCCCGTTATGTGTTTGGTGTCGTTCATGACTTTGGGGCACTGTGGAAATGCAGGAACTTCCTCAAGTCAGACGGGAAGCTGGTGTTTAAATCATGTGCTTATTGCTGACCTCTTGCAGGCCATACTTTTGCCCTCCCAAATAGCAGTGTGTAAATGTTCTGCTCACACTAACCTTCGTGAACCTGTTTCCCAAGGCAACGCCAGAGCTGACGCGGCAGCAAAGTCCGCTGCAAGGCAGCCTGCACCCTCGTCAGCCCCGATGATGACAGCCTCATTTGAGGAGGCTGATGCATAGCTGGCTGAGATGCAGTCCCTCGCCACAGCGAAGGAGAAGGCCGCTTGGCGCTCTGCTGGTGCATGCTGGGACCACGTTACTGACATTTGGGTAGGACCAAACGGTAACCCGTGTCTGCCAAAACATTTATTTTCACATTTCGCTAAATTGACGCATGGGTTAGACCATGTGTCAAAAGGGGGGATGTTGGAATTAATTAATCAATTTTGGTTTACTAGAGGGTTTTCAGTCGTAGCACAAAAGCATTGTGAAGCGTGTTTAATCTGCCTCTCACAAAATGCAGGACGACCAGTCAAGATGGCAGCAATAGCAGCACACCCGGCTCCAACCAGACCGTTTGAACATGTCATGATGGATTTTATCGAATTGACACCGTCAGCAGGGAAAAAGTATTGTCTGGTCATGGTTGATATGTGGTCGAAATGGGTCGAAACGTTTCCCAGCACCACATAATCAGCCAACGACGTGGCCAAGGCCTTGCTGACTGAGAATTCCCAGATGGGGAATTCCAAACAAAATATCCAGTGATAATGGGACACATTTCGCAAACGAGGCGCTTAATTAAATCAGGAAACTGTTTGGCATTGACCTCAGGAAACATTGTGCTTATCACCCTGCCAGTGGTGGGGCGGTAGAGCGTGAGAACGGGACGTTAAAAAGCAAATTAGCCAAATGTTGTGCTGACACTGGCCTGCCGTGGCCAAAAGCTCTTCCCATTGTCCTGATGTACATGAGAATGAGGAGACGCGCACGCGTTAATCTCACTCCTTTTGAAGTTTTGTTTGCAGCTCCTCCCCAGATTGGGATGACTACCGGAGGAAAGGCACTCCCCTCCACGGCCTTGTGTGAAGACACAATACTAACCTATTGTTCCAACCTTGCATCCGCTCTAGCAGACGTAAGGCGCCAAGTGTCCGCTGTTTTGCCTCAGGCTGCGACGGGACCGCTGCACTGCCTGAAGCCTGGCGACTACGTCCGGTTGAAGGACCTCCGGAGAAAGAGCTGGAGAGCAAGTCGCTGGCTGGGGCCGTTCCAAGTGCTCCTGGTGACGCAAACCGCCGTCAAGGTTGCCGAGAGGGCCACCTGGATCCACGCGAGCCGAGGCAAGCGAGTCGTCGCCGGGGAGCGGACGAGGGCACTTCAGAGGGAGGAGGAGAGCCACGTGCCGGATCATCACCTGTCGCTGTAGGACGCCGAGGACGCCGGGAGCTGACGAGTGAAAGGTGAATCAAAACGTTTCACTCCAACAAAAGCAGCAAGATGGAACGTCCGGTGTCATGGCACCTTTTCCGTCGGCCAGGCTTTTGCGGCCTACGGGGCATGCTGGCCTGCCTGGCCCTCATCAGCTGGATCATTGTTTTCACAATCTGGTGCTTCGAACGCACGGAGAGTTTCCGAGGAGAAGGTGGCAACGCCACCATCACTGCCTCCGGCACTCCTGTTCCAGCACACCCTGCTGTTTCACCTGCCTTTTCACCTCGCACCACACCTTACAGTACACCTCACATGAACATCAGTGTTGGGCAGCCAGGACGGGCTGACCGACCCAAAAGATGGGCCACAACTGACATGCTCACTCATTCCCTGAAGACTCCTGCACACCCGTACGCAACCAATCTCTGGTGGCGTTACGCAAACTCTGCAGCACGAGCTCAAGGACATGTGAACTGTTTTGTTTGTTCCCGCATGACGCGATGTAGGGAAGTAATGTTCCTGACGATTTCAAAGTGTTTCCAGAATCTGCCAAAGTTGCTCTTTCACTGTTCCCGTGGACAGGGGTGGGAAAACTTATTTTATTCTCCGATACACTTCACTACCGTTTATTGCAGTTGACAAACTTGACACTGAATGCTACCTCGTCCATTAGCCAGGAGCTAAATGCTATTCGTCTAATGGTCCTTCAGAATTGTATGGTGCTAGACCTACTCACTGCACCCCAGGGTGGTGTTTGTCACATTGTAGGCACGTCTTGCTGTACGTACATTCCAGATAATGCTGCAGATGGCGGAGCAATCTCCAAGGCTTTAGATAGCCTCAAGAAACTTTCTGCTGCCGAGATGTCTGACCAAGGCGCCCCAGACGGGGATTGGTGGTCATGGCTCTCTCTAGGTCAATGGAAGGTGTGGTTAATAAAGCTGCTTGTTCCCGTAATCGCTATTCTCATTGTCATTTCGGTTATCACCTGCTGTTTTGTTCCTCTGATCAAGCGTTGTGTCAACAAGGTGCTCACTTCTGATCTGACTGGCTGATAGACAGCCAACACGCACAATCAGTTTGACATGTCAGAAAGGATGTTTGTGAATGTTAACGGATTCCCAGATGCGTGGGGCTTCAGCTGCCCTTATCCTGGTTGTGATTTCAACAACACCTACAACGATGTGTTTGCAGAGTACCCAGAACTTCCAGATCTCATCATTGAGGATGACGATGTCGATGACATTGACTCTGTGTAAAATACAGCACAGACGCAATGTCAGAGTTTTAGTAGTGGTTTTTAGCATACATAACAATAGCTTATAGGTTAATGTTTAAAGAGAGCTATTTTTAGTACAACTGTAAGTTCGTATTACCATGTGCCTTGCAGATTCCTGCCTTTGTGATCACGGGAAGTGTAACAGTCAAAGTTATGATGTTTGTGTCTAAAGCCAATGGTGGACATGAATTGATGTCTGTGTGGATGTTTTCACTCTTGTGTCCTGTGATCAAGAATGATCAAAAGGGGGGAATGTAATGGGAAATATGTATTCTTGGGTTATTCTTTATTATGTTGTATTATGTGTCATATGATCACTAGTAGCACGTGTAATCTGTTCGTTTCATAGTATAACCTTCTCGAGACATTCTCCTCGTGGTCCACCAGAGGAGGCTGTAAATGTGTCAGCTTGTGCTGATTCTCTGTGCTTTGTTTTCCTCTTCTTCCCTTCCTTATCTCTTCCCCTCCCAGTCCAGTGTATAAGAGACCTTCTTCCTCCTTTCCTCCTGGCACTCGCACTCCCATTTTACTGTGTTTTGTGCCTCGGAGCTCCGATCCCCTTTTTATTGTTTGTTCATTAAATTACTTATTATCCCAGTATTCCTGCATCGGCATCTTCGCTCTTTTCCACAACAGTAACCCTCCATAGCAAGTCATCTGTTCTCATTCCAGCCGGCCACAAAATAATTCTGGAAGGGACTGGTAAAGTCTCTGGTTCAGCTAATCAGCATGCTATTGTCCAACACCCGGATTCAAGCCTGCCGAGTGGGCTGTGTGTTGCCCACCCTGTTCTCCACACCTTGTTCCAGTTATTGTGAGCATTGTGAAGACATATTCATACCACCGCTGACCATCATAGCAGACCTGAGAACCTACGAGTGCATTCTCTTCGAACATTGTGTGACCAATCCACCAGCATCGGAGAACCGAGCCAAACTGCTGAACTTCAACTTTGGTGAGTCACCGCTACCACCAGAGTGGAGAGAGAGAGTCACTATGAAATGAAATGCCATATCTGATGTATTCTCCCATCATGACTTGGATTTTGGCTGTGCTAGTCATGTGAAACACCACATTAGCCTCCACGATAATACCCCGTTCAAGCACAGAGCAAGACCAATTCACCCTCAAAACCTAGAAGCTGTTTGCAAACATCTCAAAGAGCTTCTTGATGTAGGTGTAATACGGGAGTCAGAATCATCATTTTCATCACCGATAGTTGTAGTCAGAAAGAAGAATGGAGACATTTGACTTTGCATCGACTACCGCAAGCTCAATTTAGAAACCATTAAAGACGCATGTACATTGCCTAACTTGGAAGAATCAATTTCAGCACTCACCGGATCCAAATGGTTTTCAGTCCTTGACCTAAAGTCAGTCTATTACCAGATTGAAATGCACGAAGCAGACAAACCGAAAACAGCTTTTGTCACACCCCTTGGCTTCTGGGAGTTCAATCGAATGCCCCAGGGAGTCACTAACGCTCCATCAACTTTCCAGAGACTAATGGAGAAGTGTATGGGTGATCTTCACTTAAAAGAAGTTCTTGTGTTCTTGGATGACCTGATCGTTTTCTCAGATATACTAGAAGAGCACGAGAGCCGTCTGCTGAGGGTCCTGAACTGTCTACGTGAGTACGGATTGAAACTTTCACCAGAGAAGTGCAAATTCTTTCAAACATCTGTCAAATGTCTTGGACACTTCGTTTCAGAGAAGGGTGTTGAGACTGACCCAGAAAAGGTAGCTGCACTCAAATCCTGGCCAATTCCAACGAATCTCAAGGCCTTGCGCTCTTTTCTAGGATTTGCCGGCTATGACCGTCGTTTCATTAAAGGGTATTCAGCCATTGCAAAGCCTCTCAACGACCTAACCCGAGGATATCCATTCACTCGCAAGAACTCCCGTCTGCCCAACTCCAAACCTCAACCGTTTGACGCAAAGCAACCCTTTGGTTCCAGGTGGAGTCCCGAATGTCAACATGCTTTCACCACTTTGATTGAGAAACTCACAAGTGCTCCAGTACTGGGTTTTGCTGATACAAAACAGCCCTAAGTTCTTCATACAGATGTCAGCACCACAGGGCTAGGTTGTGCCCTCTACCAAGAGCAAGATGGAAACCTCCGGGTAATTGCTTATGCAAGCCGAGGACTGTCAGCCAGTGAAAGCTGCTGTCCAGCCCACAAGCTCGAATTCTTAGCGCTACAGAGTGTTACAGAGAAATTTCATGACTACTTGTATGGTGGAGATTTTACCATTGTGACTGACAATAACCCACTTACCTACATCCTGACATCGGCCAAGCTGGATGCAGCAAGTCATCGGTGGTTGGCCACACTCTCCACATTCTCCTTCAAATTACAATAGAGACCTGGCAGACACAACATAGACGCAGATTCTCTTTCCCGTCGTCCAATGAAACATCTTTCCATGTTCCATTGGATCAAGAACTCCTCAACCAGTTCCGAGAACAACATACTCCAGGCCCTGGTGTCCCCATTCTAACCCCGGACATGGTCAATGCCATCTGCCAGAGTTGCCTGTTTCGCTCTGAACCACCGAGTACGTTGTTCGAGTCCCTGTCTATTCAGGCTGACGCTGTTCCCGAGAGCTACATGGGAGATCATGGGTTACCAGTTATTCCTGCTCTATATCATTCTGAACTCCGGGGAAAGCAGAGGGCTGACCCAAACCTCAGAGAAGTCATCCACCAGATGGAGACGGGTGAAAAAAGTCCTCCCGCTACCAGGGAGGAGTTACCTGAAATCCTCTTCCTGTTGAGAGAACTCAAAAAATTGGCACTGATTGAAGGTGTTCTGTACAGGAAGCGACAAGACCATGAGCAAACCTCAACCAACTTGTTCTACCCAAAGAACTTCGTCCCACTGTGTTGCAGAGTTTACATGATGACATGGGTCACATGGGGATAGAGCGCACCTTAGACCTCGCTCGTACTCGTTTTTATTGGCCCACGATGGCTGCTAATGTGGAGCACAAAATCAGGACTTGTGGACGGTGTGTCCGTCGCAAAGCTCTTCCTGAGAAGGCCGCTCCTCTTGTCAATATCCAAACGTCCCACCCACTTGAACTCATTTGCATGGATTTCCTCAGCCCTGAGCCAAACACGAGTAACACTAAAGACGTCCTGGTGTTAACTGACCATTTCACCAAGTTTGCCTTAGCTTTTCCAACACCCAATCAAAAGGCCAGAACGGTGGCTAAGTGCCTCTGGGAAAACTTCATCATCTACTATTTGATACCAGAGCCCTTACATACTGACCAAGGACCCGACTTTGAGTCCAAATTAATAAAGGAACTGTGTGAAGTGGCAGGAATCAAAAAGTGTCGGACTACATCTTACCATCGACAAGGAAATACAGTACAACGATTCAACCGCACTCTGCTTAACATGCTTAGAACACCTGAATCCAAACAGAAATCCAAATGAAAAGATCACGTCAAACCTCTAGTTCGTGCGTACAACTGCACCCGCAATGACACAACTGGGTATACGCCCTATGAGCTGATGTTTGGACGTTCTCCTTGCCTTTCGGTCGACTTGGGTTATCAATTAAGCAAGAAAGGCATCAACCTCATTCACAGTATGTCCAAAGCCTCAAGTCCCGGTTAAAAGAGAGTTACAACATTGCCTCACAAAATGCTGCCAAAGCTGCTGGCAAGAACAAGGTCCGTGCTGATTGCAAAGTCAGTCCTTCAAAGCTGGAAGCTGGGGAAGAGGAAAACTCAAGCTCAGTGACGGGTGGGAAGAGGAAATCTACGTTGCACAGGAATCTCCTCTTGTCATGTGGGTTTCAGAATCCATCCACTGAGGCCAGTCCAGTCTCAAGGTCACAAACCCGTCAGCAGTGCCCGATACCCACCAACTCTGATGACTCTGCAGATGATGATTTCCCTCTGGAGACGACACTTCCCAGGTTGGTTCCATGTCCAGTAAGGTTCCGGACAGAGAAGGCTTATCAAATCCAAGAAGCATAATCACCCAGTGTTGCCTAAACCTGTCCTTCTCCACTCTCTTTACCTTCGAAAAGAACCAACTGCCATCATTGATTCCTTGCTAGAGTCCGCCAGTGAGCATTCACTTGAGGAGGAGATATCACGACCTGTGAGTGTCGCCTTGCCTGAATCCAACAAACCTGTACTCCCTCCTGAGCAAGACCTGCCTGAATCTGACAAACTAGTTCCTGAAAAACAGAACTTACCTGGTCACTCAGTGGATCCACCCTGCCCAGTGTCCGCTGAAGTTCCACTCATTGAACATATTGAAGAGTCTGCTCATTCTGAGACCGTCTCTGAACCACCAAACTTTGATCCCAACTCGGTAGATTCCAAAACAGTTCCTCGACGTTCTGTGCGCCAAAGATTACCACCTAACAACTAACAAAATACAGTACAGTTCGCTAGGTAACCCTCTCATCTCGGTTGTTCAAACTCTACTACATAGTTTATCTGACGCCTTAAGGCCAACCTCTACCACTGAATCACCAATTCATGTGGTTTACCATGCAACAGAACGTGCATGGATTTAAGGGGGGAGGGTGTAGCCTAGGGGAAAAAATATGTTCATATATATTTTTTATTATTTATTCATATTTACATGCCTTATGTGCCCCGGTAGCTGTGCCGCACGTAAGCATAAGTGTGGTCATGTGACGTGATTGCGCAACCTTCACAGGTGTTTCACGTTCACTAATCAGCGTGTCCTGGGGTAACAAAGCAAGGAGCTGCGAGCTTTCCAGTCTCTCACCACCTCTAAGAACAGCACCTTTGCAAACTTCTTCAACTCGGTTGTTGGTCTGCTGAGAGTCCGTAGTCACTGCCATGCACTGGTTGTCCGAGGAATTCTTGAGTGTTGAAAATGTGATTAACGTGTTGGCTAGCATAGATGCTAACTTTGCATTTGTTGAATGTTGTAATTAGCTAACGTTAGCACTTCAGCATTGTCTTTATTGTTTGCCGGCAAATGTATTATGTATTTGATTTGAGTTTGTTTTATTCTGGTAATTTACTGGTCCTGTTTGCTTAATCCAGGCCAGGTGAAACATGAACAATTTCGATTGCGAGCTATATGTACTGGGAGAAGAGCTGAAGCCCAAACGTAGCCACGAGTCGGGTAGGAGGCTGATGCAGCCTGTCCCCTCACCTTGGTATAGCTGCTTGTGCACCTTCCAGTCACTCTTGTACATTAACTTCACCGGACAATATTTACATGGACAATTTCCCACATGCATACACTTTCACCAAAGTAAAAGTTTGCATCAGCTTAATGATCTGCTCATGTTCCTGGATTTTGTTTTAAATATTATGCTGTTAATTAATTGCCTGAACTCAGCCAGTTCTGTGAGTTGATTTTCTTTTTTTCTGGACAGGTTATCATATTGCAGCTGTAAAATTATTTTGTGGTCTTTATTATTATTAATAATTATTATTATTATTGCTGTTTTTGCTGTTTATTGTTGTTGCTGCTGTTTATTGTTGTTGTTGATTATTATTATTATTTTTGGGGGGTTGTAAATATTTTGGTTTTGATTTCCACAAACTGCACAATACAGGTATTTGGTAAAATCATTTTGTTTTTTGTTTTAATTACTTACACCAGCTCCAGCAGTCGATTCTAGCTTCTGATCATAGCCCTTATTATTCTATATTTTCCCAAGTTAACTAATTCAAACGCCCGTTACAAACATCTTTGCCAGGTGGGGGTGTCCAGATGAGCTACACACGGACAATGGATAACAGTTCTCAAGTAAGGAGTTTCAAAGCTTTTCTGTAGCGTATGACTTAAAACACATCACCTCCAGCCCTCACTATCCAACAGTGAGGCTGCTGACCCACTATTGGCCCTCATGAGCTACAGAGCTACACCGCTACAAGCCACGGGTGCAAGCCCTGCCCAGCTTATGTTGGGTCGTCAGATCAAGACGACTGTACCAAGAGTCGACAAGGTTCTCTCTCCAAAGCGGCCAGACTTCATGAAAGTGCGTAAAGCAGATGCCAAGGCCAAAGAGACCTACAGGCGCACTTACGACAGGCGCTACGGCATCAGACCACTCCCACCTCTCAATCAAGGGGAGAGTGTGGTGGTGAAACTTGATGGAGAGAAGGAATGGAGTAGGCTGTTATACATCCATTTGATGCAAAATCAAATCTTCTTGTGCTGCCTTCTGAATCAGCACTCTAAGGGCGCGGCCCCACAGCACGGCCTCGCCTCGCCTCGCCACGGTACGGTTGTAGAACGGCCCCACTGGCCGCTACACGGTTGTAGGGGGTGCCGTTTTGGTACCTCAAGCGCTCAGGGCACTGGATTGATTCAGTGTTTTCGTCGATTTTCCCTTTCGGAGCGGGCACCGACGCCAACTCTTTCGACACGGAACTTCCGTGTTCGCGAGTGTGTTCAACCATATTCGCGAAAACGACGAGCGGCAAACGGCGAAGCGCTCGGAACAAACCGAGTTGCTCCTGCGTGAGGCGCGTTAAGTGAGGGAATCCCAGGAGTCTTGAGACGAGAGGAAATACGGATTTGTCGAGAGGACGTGGCTCTTCGCCGCGAGGAAGCCTCGAACACCGCGGCATAAAGTGGTCCTTGGCTCGCTAGGGCAGCTATTTCAAATAAGGAGTCGTGTTTACTGTCTGTTTGTTATTAAATAAATGCTATTTCCCGTTGTATCTGTCTCCTGTTTACTTTTGGTGAAGATATAAAGGGTGAACTACACCTTTACTCTCCCAGAAAACGAAACCAGAAATTATAAACGTTGCCTGCATAAATTATCAACTGTGACTTCAGTGAGGGAAACTGTTCTTTCTTTAACAGAAAAGCAACCACAGACCGAGCAGCAGGTATGAAACAACTTCTACTTTGTCCAACGCTGCGCTGTCGTGTATCGCACAGAAATAATGCCGTCGAAAACATTGTCCCGCTTTATCGTGTCGACTCCGCCCACGGTCTCGTGGACCCGGGGCTGTGGGGACACAATCAAACCGTGGTGAGGCGAGGCGCGGCGTGGCGAGGCGAGGCGAAGCGGTGCTATGGGGACGCGCCCTAATACTCATCAAACTCGCTGTAGGAGAAAATGTCTCCTCATAATCTTCACCCATCTTTTGACTGTATCCCTTGGCAACATATCGGGCCTTGTATTTCTCAGATCGATCAGGATTGTTTTTAATAGCATAAACCCATCTACCCCCCACTGCTTTCTTACCCTCAGGCAAGTTGTTTAGGGTGAACGTGTTGTTCTCTACTTCTGGACTTGTACTGTACAAAGTCATCTACAGGTGTTAGGTTAGTTTTCGTCTGCTGCTCTACACTTGTTTTAACCCCAAATTTTACCACCCTGTGCTTTTGCACTTTATTAGTGTCAGGAAAATAGACAATATATGCTGGACTGTTTTTGTCATACCCGATTAAAAACACAATTTTCACACCTTGGATCTAGTTTTCTTTTGTTTTGTTTATAAGCAAAACACTCTGACCCAAACTTCTGCATTCTAGATAGGTTAGACCGTCTGCCTGTCAATGGTTGAATTGGCGTCTGCTTTGTGCGTTTATTAAAACACCTGTTTCTCACCACAGCGGCAGTCTGGACTGCATAAGTCCACAGTTGTTTTGGCAGATTACTTTCAATTAACGTGCACCGTGCCATATTTGCATATCAAAACATCCCCTGCATTGGTCATCAAATTCATCATCACCATCATCATCATCATTATTATTTACTGTGTGCAAGTAATATAGTCTGTCATGTACATGAATGTGGAATTTCGTACCGTCTCTGTGGATCAAAACGTTCTTCCCTTTCTTGAAGATCACATTGGCTCTGCTTGCAGTGGTGTTTGTGTGTGTGACAATAAAGAGACACGAGACGGCAGTGTATGTTCTGTTGGTGCTGTATTCAACTGACTGCTGGGACGTAACATCGGCACACTTCCGCCCATGCCGCTGGGGCATACCATTGCAAGAGGGGGGGGCAATACCACAATCCCTAAGAAGTGGCTGCTCTTACCGAGAAAATATCTTGTGGATAGGATGGGATGTACAGGGCCTGCCTCAATGTGGTGTTCAGGTGTCTGCCTCTGCTGTCAATCAGACAGACCTCTGCATCGCCACGGCGTTCTGCTACACCCTTGCACCTTGTGCCATCAGCAAGCTCCACACAGTGTGTTTTGGCCTGGAACTCCTTTTCAAACCTCTTGAATTTGGTGAGATCTGTAATGATATGCGAGGTTGCAGCGCAATCAACCATCAGACCCCTCACGTTGACACCTGCTGCCCCCTCGCTCACTCGGAAGGCGTACTCTTTGTCCTGGTCTTCTGTCTCTCCGAAGACTTTACGTGCGTCGTCTCTGCGTTGTTTTCTTCTGCAGTTGAGGTCCCAGTGTGTGGTGCTCCTGCAGTGACTGCACCACAGCTTGCGCTGGCAGGCTCTGGCCAGGTGTCCCTTCATGCCGCTTTTGAAGCGCGCCAGGTCGACGATCCTCTCTGCTCCCCGGTCACTTGCGCTGGCGGATCTCCCTCTCTGCTGCTGCATGCACACCTTCATCCCATTGTCATCTGTTACTGCAGCCCGCATCTTCTCTGTGTCCTCGTAGCTGCGTAGCTTTATTTTAAAGTCGGCAAAGGATATGGTCTCATCACGCTATGTGACATGGACCGCAAATGGAACCATAGCCACCAGTCGTCCGTCACTTAACCAACATTTCTCAAGACTGTGATTGCCGTCTCAGCGCAAATCACATGATCAGTCACACTTTCATTGTCGGACTTTTGATGTGACGTCAGTTCTGTATAAAGATTGATTATACGGCATGGGAACTTGTGACCTAAGGCTTGTCTTGCAGCAAATGGTTTCAACCGGTCACACCGGAAGGAACCAGGGCGCAACTGCTCGTCTCCGTATTTGCAAACTTCCACATTGGTGACCCCGACTTGAGCATGCAGGAGGCTAGTTGCGACGAGCAGCCGGGGAGCTCAGCAGCCTGGCAGACTGCTGCAGTTTCCCCCGCGTTTTTTGCGGCAACTATCAAGCTGCCGGAATTTTGGCAGCACGACCCAGATCCCTGGTTCCAGCACATCGAGGAATCACGTCAGGGTCACCAATGTGGAGGTTTGCAAATACGGAGATGAGCAGTTGCGAGTGGGAGACATACTAATTTATTGGCACCACACATACAGTCTTTTGAATCTTCCGCCACCCTGTGTACACACCCCCATCCTTTCACGTTACTTCCCCTGTGCTGGTGTGAGACCATGCCCCCTAGTGTTCACCACAGATGGACCATTTGGCTCACGGCCCAATAAGGACCTGCTTCCTGATTCACAAACAATGACAATAACGCCCAGGAACCTAAGGGGGAAGAATGGACAGCCAATCACAGGACGACACTTGAGAAGACATTCAAATCAGGAGTCAGATTGTTTGTCTTTGCATTTAAGGACTTTCTTGGGAGAAATGAGTCGGTCTGACTCCGGGGACGGCCAGGACTCGACTCCAGAGATCTCTCCATCAGATTTCTGTAACAAATGTCTTGTTCTTCTTTTCAGATAAAATTATTAAGATTGACTTGTCTACTTTTCTTCATTAAACGAACACGCAGTTTGGTAGCATGATATTAGGTAAAGGAACCAAACCAACAGCCTCCAATTGATCATGCGCCCTGGCTACTTGGCCAAAGGGATATGCCTTTGGCCGACTGGTTAAGCGTGCGTGGCTATTACCTGGGAGTCTGGGGTTCGAAGCCTGCCCCAGCCCTCTGCGCCTTGCCACAGTCACAGCTCTCCCCCTCTTTTCACGGGCACGTCCCCGTGCTTCGCACAGGCTGCCACACAAATGAGGAATCCATGGACCCACCTGTAGTTCTACATGGATCCTGCCGACAACGGCAGAATGTGGCAGAAACAGGCAGACACAGATTCGAAATTACCATGGGCAGAGACAAATTTGAAAAATATAGACACCATTTTATTGTTCTTTTACAAATAAACAGTTGAAAATCTTCATGTGATAGATGGAGTAAATTTTAAAAAAGGGATGACCAGGGCTGGGGCCTTCTGGCAGGTAAAACTAAACTCAGGGAAGGGGTAATTAAAGAAAAGCACCCGTGACACTGCAAACCAAAAAAAACACACACCAGGAGATTCGTGAAGAAGGACCCCCACAGCACCTGTCCACAAAGAAAAGACAATAAAAAGTCAGGCCTCCAGCTATAAACTTAAACTCCCACTACACGCATACAAACACACACACACACGTCAATATACTTCTTACTGTACAAACAAAAATAAACAAACAATTTAACGAATAAACAAAAAAAAAAAAACTCAAGACCCACTAACTTAATACAAATGATCATCATTCAGAATAATAAAATGACAACACTCCAAAGGCGACTGGCTCGGGACAGCCCGCGGTACGATCGCCCAATCATTGAGCGGGAGAGAGAGAGGTTGAAAAACACGGAGCGCGTTCGAGAGAGCCAAAGCAGCAGGGGGTCCAGACGATGAGGCGCTGACTGCGGTCTCACCCGTCCAACGTTACGTCGTGGCGCCTCACTTGAGGGAGCTCCCGATGGGGCAACACGACCCACTGGCGCCAGCCGGACACCACACTGCAGCGAGAACAGTCGTATTACCACACTTTGGCACGTAAATTGGACAGAAGGGGCAGCGGAGCACATTACTGCGCCCTACCTGCGCGCGGCAGGACGCAGCGCCCGCCCTCGCAGCTGACACTCTGGATGGGGAAACACAGCTCAACGGCACCAGCCGTTCGTCACGCTGCAGCAAGCACAAACTGTGTCACGGCGCACACCCGACACTTTAACACTTTAAGAGGGAGCGGTGCGCATTACTGTGCCTTACCTGCGTGCTGCAAACACAGGGTGCACCTTTACAATCCACAGACTCAGATGCCTCGGAGCCAGCGTGTATTTCAAGACGACCCCAACAGCAGTGCAGCCACGGCACAACAACGTTCCCAGCTCTGCCACGCCAGGCCCACAGCCACCACGGTGTGAGCACAGCCGGAAGAGAAAGAACAGGAGCCAGGTGGAGGTGGTTCCCTATGTAGAGGCACGCTCCCTGCCCAGCAATCAAGTCAATGGGCAAACGGAGCACAGGTGCGGAGGAGCAAGCTGCACCCCGGCCACCCCCACCCCCACCTTTTGGATCGTCGCCCCAACGATAGATCCCCAACTAACACCAGGGTCTAAAAACTACCATTTGAGAAGTGGACGGAGAGTCCGAGGGTCAGCCAGTAGCACCGTCTTGAGGACCAGCTGACTGTGGAAGGTGATGAACATTCGAGTGACTACCAGCAGTAGGACGGGTGGTTCGACGCACGGGCTGTTGACTGCTGCTGGACGGGTTAGCTAAAAGCAACGAAGAAGCTTGTGGTAATGGATCCCCACTAACTCCTCCAGACTGGATCCAGCCTGGAGGAGGTGTCACGGCCAGGGCAAGGGATGCCTGTGGGCTTGCTGCAGGTGGCAACACAGCCGTAGTTGGTGGCTGAGTCTTGGACACCAGAAACCAGAGGTCACTATTGGAGGAATCGTCAGCAGAAGCCATCAGCGGGGACAAAGATTAAACCACTGTGGAGGGCGCAGCTAGGACCTCAGGCTGAACCACAGCCTTCAGCATGTCCCTGCGCACATTCCGAGTCCTGTCCGGGTCACCTCTGCGCCTTGCCACATTCTGGCGTTGTCGGCAGGATCCATGTAGCACTACGGGTGGGTCCATGGATTCCTCATTTGTGTGGCAGCCTGTGCGGAGCACGAGGACATGCTTGTGAAAAGAGGGGGAGAGATGTGACAGTGGCGGTCCTGTCACTATGCCTCCAATTGATCATGCGCCCTGGCTACTCGGCGAAGGGTATATCCCTTTGGCCCAATGGTTAAGCGCGCACGGCTATTACCCGAGAGTCTCGGGTTCAAAGCCCGCCCGGGCCCTCTGCGCCTTGCCACATCTGGGTTGCTCTGGGCCCATAACCTGTTAGCAGAGTGCAACTATACAGCGGCTTTGCATTGTGAATCCAAAGAGAAGAGAAGGATAAACACGGACAGGAAACGCTCTGCAGTTTCTCCAAGTCACCTGAATGCAGGTGCAAGGCTTTTTATTAGACACGCCCATATAAGACAGCTGGCCTGTCAATCAAGCAATCAGTCAAATCAGTCAATAAACATAACATTAAGTTTACCTATCATAAACATAAAACCCAAATAACAACTAAACATTTAATAATTAGGAGCACCAACTCAACAGTGAAAACTGATTTTTTTTTTTTTTTTGCAGGAGTTTTCAGAAAGAAATCTTGAGATTGCCAGAACATCCTGATGGCATATTATTTACCCACCTCTAGCGGGAGAGAGACAGCGATTTTCAGTCTTTGGCTGTCGATGACCTCTCTTGTTGCAGGAAAATCTACCGTCTCCTTTTTCAACATTTGTTCAGCAAACTGAAAAAGACATTTCAAGACGATTCCCCAAAGCTGTACCGATCAGACGTTGATAAAAGTATAACACTAAAAAGATTAATTACATGTTGCTGTTTACTGTTTACTTAGTTGAAACCGAAGCGTAGAAACATAGGTCCACCACCTTGCTGAGTGTGTGCGCGCTCCCGCGGCCAGGGGATACGAATCCCATCGGGGGTAACTACCTTGGCACGACACCGGCACCCCGATCTTCTCATCCTGTCTCTGACTGGCCACAAGACTCCATGTCCCAGAGTGCCTTGCGGCTCTGCGCTCCGGTGATGGGGGAGTGAGGGAGAGACGGGGGAGTGAGGGAGAGGTGGGGGAGGGGCCGGAAAGTGGGGGAGCGGGAGGGGCAATCACACCGCCAGTCAGCAGCATCCGGTCCGGACGGACGGAGCCGAGCCGCTTCTCTTCGCAGCACCGTCACCGTCCCGCCGGAGGCGCGTTCCCGTGGCCCCACCTCTTGTGCGTGTGTGTGTGTGTGTGTGTGTGTGTGAGTGTGCAGATTGCGTGGCTTGGCTCGTGCTCTTTGTGTGCTGTGATGGAGGAGGCTGCGGGCGGCGGGCTGTGCGGGGTGAAGGTGATGTGCCGCTTCCGACCGCTGAACGAGGCGGAGCGGACCCGCGGAGACAAATTCATCCCCAAGTTCAGCGGAGAGGAGACGGTGGTGGTAGCGGTGAGTGAGTGTGTGTGTGTGTGTGTGTGTGTGTGTGTGTGTGTGTGTGTGTGTGTGTGTTGTTTTTGAACAGGTGCACTTCCTATCACCGGCTCACGTCTTCCTGCCTTGGCTTTAATGCTAAGCTAATAGAAGGTGTCAGTCAGTGTAACACTGATCATACTGCTGTGTGTGTGTGTCTGTGTCTGTGTCTGTGTGTGTGTGTGTGTGTGTGTGTCTGTGTCTGTGTGTGTGTGTGCGTGTGCGTGTGCGTGTGCGTGCGCGCGCGCAGTGATTGTCATTCATTCACCTGCCCTCAGCAGCTGTCTCGCAGTTAGGGTGGCGGGACAGTGGTCGGAGCCCAACCCAGGTGATGAGGCTGAGGGCGAGGCTACATCCTAGAATAGGGGTCACCTGAACGCCCTGATGGGGCGCCCCCTGCCCCTCCCCTCTGTGTCAGTGTCCCAACATAAGGATGCAGAGCTTCAGGCGTTGTTTAGTTCCTGTTTATTTTCCGTTTGCTTCCTGCAGCTTCCCGTTTGCCTCTTGCATCTTCCCTTTGCAGCCTCTTGTTTACTTCGTGTTTGCCTACCGCAGTCTCCCTCTTTATTGGGGCTGAGCCCGACGACCGACGTGGCTCAAACGTGCTTCGAGCCACGTCTTTCTTTCTTTCTTTCCGCGTCTTTCTTTCTTTGAAGGCCGAAAGACCCATTGTCTTTGGAATGTTTTTTTATTATTATTTACCTTGCGCATCTTTTGCCACCTACAGGCAGAAAAGCAATATCCACAGGAGACAAATCCTTACGGCCAGTACGTATGTCGTAGAATCGTGGGACCAAAACCCACGCAAGCGTGTGATCCTCGGCTACATTTGAAACACTCTGTCCGAGTTTACATCTTTGACAGAAAATGTGCAATTTCGGCTTGTTTGCAGGTATGTGCAAGAATTTTTTTTTTTTTAAATGTCAACGTTTTCTCCTCCTAAACCGAAAATGTTGGCGGCGTGCCATACATTGTACAACATAGCAAAGGCTGTGATCAAATGTATAGAAGGAAAAGGGCAAAATCTCACATTTGACCCCTTTAACCTTGATCAAGTTTATTGAAATTCGGCAAGCAGGTCAGGACTGTTAAAACGTTTGTTTTTTTTTAATGCAACAATGACAAGTAAAAGGGCTCTATAGCCCCACCTACAGGCAAAAAACAATACCCGCACTGAAAAAAAAATCTCACTGCCAGTGCGAATATCCAAACATCGTGGAACCAAAACCCACACATGGCTGTGGTCTACCTACATTTCATTCTCTCAGGCTAAGTCCAACAGAAAAGGCACAAATTGAGCTTGTTTGCAAGTAGGAAGTGAGTTATTTCCACTTGTTTGAACACTTGTCAAAATCAATGTTTGGGTCTTTCCTCGCTGCTTATGAAAACACAGTGGTTCAGACTGCCTAAAGCATCCCCAGAACTTCAGCACGCCAAGAATGTTTTTGTTTTTTTCAGACAATAATGAGATAGTAACATTAATTTGTAGTCTCAGTTTCCGACTATCTTTGACTGCTCTGCATTGTCTCTCAGGGTGCAGCTAGGATCGTTGATTGATCGTTGATGAGTCGTTAAACGCCAGTCACACACACATACATGGACACTTGACAGCTCTGACGAGAGGAAGGGGGGATTACAGAAAGTAGGGGTAGCTCTGTGATGGCCAAACTTAAACCAATGGTGCCACCTGCAGAGCCAAAAACATCTTAAACTAATAATAAGAAAAAAATTATTAAGAAAAGGGTATAATTTAAAGGTGGAGGCAGTTGCGACGAGTGGGCTCAGCCCCATCAACCCTGCCTGCAGGTTTAATGTCCTCTTCATTTCCTCCAGTCTCCTGTTTACCTCCTGTTTTCTCCAGCTCATCAGTGGAAGTTTTCCAGAGCTAACGAGCTGCAGGTCGTCTTCTGTCCACAGGGTGGCGCTTACACACACAGGCAGGCCTCACAGGAAATAGCTGTGATGGCAGAGAACAAAGGAAATCATGTGACTGACAGACAGCTGCAGACCAACCTGCGGCTCCAGGCCCTGATGTGGCCCCCCGGATCAATTATATTGATCAGCATGAAACGTGATGAAGACGTCATAAATAGAGAGAGAGAGAGGGAGTCAGAGAAGAAAAAGCTGCTGTCCGTCTGTGTGTGTGTGTGTGTGTGTGTGTGTGTGTGTGTGTGTGTGTGTGTGACTGAGAGAGCAATCATCTTTGTTACATCTGATTGGTTCAGTCATCTCCCAGTAGGATGCTGTTGCCATGACAACAGGTGTCCCCTTGGCAACAGCACTCACACACACACACACACACACACACACACACACACACACACACACACACACTCTCCTGCTCCTCTGGTCACTGCAGGATTCAAACGCTGAATGACAGCTGAGTAATGTTGCCTTGGTAACAGACAGCAAGCAGGGGGCGGGGCTTCCTGCCTTTATTTTGACGAGGCTTCTACTTCCTGTTACTTCCTGTTTTAGGGGAAGCCCTACGTGTTTGACAGAGTCCTGCCTCCCAACACCGAGCAGGTCCAGGTGTATGACACCTGTGCCCGGCAGATCGTCAAGGGTCAGCAAGAGCACACACACACGTTCATAATACATCTGTAGGTTTCTATTGACACTGTGTGTGTGTGTGTGTGTGTGTGTGTGTGCGTGTGTGTGTGTGTGTGAATGTGTTTGTGTGTGTGTTTGTTCCAGATGTGCTGGGCGGCTACAATGGGACCATCTTTGCTTATGGTCAGACGGCATCAGGGAAGACACACACAATGGAGGTGAGTGTGTGTTTGTAGCTGTGTGTGTCTGTAGCTCTCAGCTGCCCCGCCCACTGACCTGCTCCTGGTCTGTGATTGGTTCAGGGGAGCCTCCACGACGGCCAGCTGATGGGCATCATCCCCCGGATCTCCAGGGACATCTTTGACCACATCTACTCCATGGACGAGAACCTGGAGTTCCACATCAAGGTGATGATGTCATCAACTTTACTTCCTGTCAGGTGTCTCCAGTCAGCCGAGGCTTCCTGAACTTCTTCCGGCTGTGGGTGTAGCTGAGGCCTTCACTGATCCTCCCACTGCCACCTGCTGTCTGACACTGAAGGTCATGTGGCTCTAACCGTCAGCTTCTGTTTTTCTGCAGGTCTCTTACTTTGAAATCTACTTGGATAAAATCAGAGACCTTCTGGACGGTGAGAGTGTGTGTGTGTGTCTGTGTCTCTGTCTGTGTGTGTCTGTGCGTTGGCGACTGATCTGCTCCTTTTTCAGTGTCAAAGACCAACCTGGCGGTGCATGAGGACAAGAACAGGGTTCCGTTTGTGAAGGTAGGTCCCTGGTCACCTGACATGAAGGGCTAAAGGTTCTGCAGGTCTGAAGATCTGAAGATTTGAAGGTCTGCAGGTTTGAAGATCTGAGGGTCTGCAGGTCTGAAGATTTGAAGGTCTGCAGGTCTGAAGATCTGAATGTCTGCAGGCCTGCAGGTCTGCAGGCTTAGACCAGTGTCAGTGACGTGGGTCTCTCCTTGCTGTCAGGGCTGCACCGAGCGCTTCGTCTCCAGTCCCGATGAGGTGATGGACGTCATCGACGAGGGCAAAGCCAATAGACATGTGGCCGTCACCAGTCAGTGCTCACACTGCCAGCATGCCGCTGTACCGTGGATGGCCAGCAGGGGGCTGACCTGCTGTCTTTTCGTCCTGCAGACATGAACGAGCACAGCTCTCGCAGCCACAGCATCTTCCTCATCAACATCAAGCAGGAGAATGTGGAGACGGAGACCAAGCTGTCGGGGAAACTCTACCTGGTGGACCTGGCCGGCAGCGAGAAGGTCACATAATCCACCAGGATAACAAATACACACACACACACACACACATGCACGCACACACTCACACAAACTGGAGACGTACACAGACCAGCTAACCAGGATGACATGAGACCACATGGTCAGCTCACACCCAGCTCCTCCCTCAGTTACATCACAACACTGTCTCTTGGAGACAGTCCAGTCTGGCTTCTGATCCTGGTTGCAGTCTGTATTCTAATTTTAGTTCCAGTCTGGGTTCCTTACAAAACTCAGTTCAGTACATTTCAGTTGGCTCACGTTCCTCGTGTGCAGTAACACAGTCCTGCAGGTGATGACAGTACTGGTGGTGACAATGAAGATGATGATGAAGGTGTTCACCATGTGCAGGTCAGTAAGACAGGGGCAGAGGGCGCCGTGCTGGACGAGGCCAAGAACATCAACAAGTCTCTGTCGGCTCTGGGGAACGTCATCGCTGCTCTGAGTGAAGGAACGGTGAGGAGGAACCAGCGACGTTAGCATGGTAGCACCAGGACCTGTAGTCACTGTGTGTGTGTGTGTGTGTGTGTGTGTGTGTGCAGAAGAGCCATGTGCCCTACCGAGACAGCAAGATGACTCGGATCCTGCAGGACTCACTGGGCGGGAACTGTCGCACCACCATCATCATCTGCTGCTCGCCGTCCGTTTACAACGAGGCCGAGACCAAGTCCACCCTCATGTTTGGACAGAGGTAGAGGCTCCGCCGTGTTGCCCTACCCATCTGTCAGCCTGCCCCGAGGCTCCACTGACCCGGTCTGTGTTCCAGAGCCAAGACCATCAAGAACACGGTGTCGGTGAACCTAGAGCTGACGGCCGAGGAGTGGAAGAAGAAGTACGAGAAGGAGAAGGAGAAGAGCCTGGGCCTGAGTGTCAGTCTGCAGCGGACTGAGGGCGAGCTGAGGCGCTGGAGGAAAGGTTTGCACCTTCGTCTCCACCCATAGCCATTGGCCGACAGACCCCGCCCACTCCTAGTGGTTTGTTTAAATCAGGCGCACCTGTCCTCCAGGTGAGGTGGTGCCTGTGGAGGAGCAGCAGAGCAGCAGGAAGAAGAAGAGCAGTGAGGCGGCGGCAGTGACAGAGAGCTTGGCCCCACCCCCTGTGGCCCTGCTGGACGAGGAGAGGAGCCAGTACGAGGCACTGATCACCAGCCTGTACCAGCAGCTGGACGACAAGGTGAGTCCCAGTCTGGGCACCCAGGCCAATTTCAAGCTGTGAGACTCAGGTGGGCGTGTCTCTCCAGGATGAGGAGATCAACCATCAAAGCCAGACAGTGGAGAAGCTGAAGCAGCAGCTGATGGACCAGGACGAGGTCAGTCTCAGCACCTTCGGTGGCCTCAGGTGTCTGTCCTGGACCTGATTTTCACCTGTGCGTCACACAGCTGTTGCTGCAGGGTCGTAGTGACCATGTGCGCCAGCAAGAGGAGCTCTCGCGGCTACAGAGGGACAGCGATGCCGCCAAGGAGGAGGTGAAAGAGGTGCTGCAGGCACTGGAGGAGCTGGCTGTCAACTATGACCACAAGAGCCAGGAGGTGGAGAACAAGAGCCGCTGCAACCACCAGCTGAACGAGGAGCTCGCCAGCAAGACAGTGAGGCCACACCCCCTGGGGGGCAGGGGTTTGATGGACAGATACCATGAGTTGGTAGCGGTGGTAGCAGTTGGTTGTATGACAGGGGGTGGGGCAATGGAAGTGGGAGAGATAGATCACATGGCACAAGGACGTCAGGATGGTAGAATGGCAGAAGGATGCAAAATTAGGACTGCAGGATGTAGGATGGTAAGGCAATAGGGTAGTAAGATAGGAGGATGGAAGGACAGTAGGATAGTAGGAAAACAGGGTAGCAGGACAGGAGGATCATAGGACGGTCGAACAGTACAAAAGTAGGACAGTAAGACAGGAGGATGGTAAGATGGTAGAATGATACAAAAGTAGGACAATGGTAAGATTGTCATACTCCATCTCAATTATTCATCGCTGACAGTTTTATCTTGCCCAATTTAAATTTTTTAACTGAACCGTACATAATGTTTTTTGTTGTGTATTACTGTCCTCCTGTTGTTTTTGTTTCGGTCGTACTATATTGACTGTCTCCTCTTTAGTGTCATTGTTTACCGGGTTTACTCTAATTTTATGTCTCCTGTGTCCCTGTTTTTCTATAATATGAGCCTTGTGTCCCGTTTTGTGTGTTTTTTATTGTTCTTAACGTCAGGCCAGAGGACTGCGGTTGAAAATTTGCTTCTGGCTAACACTGGCACATTGACAAGAATGTAAATGAATGTGCATTTTTCTCTTCAAATAAAATAAAAAAAATAAAATAAACAAATGCAAAAGTAGGACAGTAGGATGGTAAGACGGTAGGATAACAGAATGGTAGGATGATAAGACGGGAGTAAAATAGGATGCTATGCTCGTTGAACTGTAGGACAGCAGGATGGAACAAAAGTTGGACAGTTGGACAGTAGAATGGTAAGATGGTAGGACAGGAGGCAGGGGGCAGGAGCATGGTGGCAGCAAAAGATCAGGGCATGGTGGTGTTGTTTGGTTGGTTGATGGATGGATGTTGAGCTCCTTGTTCTCAGCTGCCCCTTTTCTTCTTCTTGTTCTGGTCTAGGTGAGTCTGGAGGCGGCACACAGAGAACTCTCCACGCTGCAGGAGATCAGCTGCCACCAGAAGAAGAGGTCGGCCGAGATCCTCAACCTGCTGCTTAGAGACCTTACTGAGATCGGCGCTGTCCTCGGGACCAGTGAGCTCAGAGCCGTGAGTGGAGCTGCTGGAGGAGGTTCTCCACAGGAGGCCGGGGGAGGGCAGAGGAGCTCACTCGGCTGTGTCTGTGTCCTCAGATGACGGAGAGCAGCGGGGGAATGGAGGAGGAGTTCACCACTGCTCGGCTCTACGTTAGCAAGATGAAGTCGGAGGTCAAGTCCCTGGTGAACCGCAGCAAGCAGCTGGAGGTCAACCTGACGGAGAACATGAGCAGGATGGAGGCCACAGGGAAGGAGCTCAGCAGCTGCCAGCTGCTGGTCTCCCAGGTAGCATCTGCCCATGAGTACTTTCACCAACCAACTTGACCTTGTTCTTGACCTGACCTCTACTACGGCCATAGACAATGGAACAAGGTGCGTCTGGTTTCCACCTGCTGACGTCTCGGTTTGTTTTAGCTGCAGGCCAAGATCTCCTCGTTGACCGATGACCTGCTGAAGATGGAGCAGAACAAGAGGAGGCTGGAGGAGAGCCAGGATGCCTTGATGGAGGAGATCGCCAAGCTCAGGGCTCAAGGTCTGGACCTGGTCCCACTGCCAGGCTGCTTTCTGATTGGCACTCATGTCTCACTGATGTTAGATCAAATCACGAACTTCATTCTGGAAGAACATCTTCGTCCTGGTTACTGTGTGCGTGTCTGTCCTCAGGTCAGATGCACGAGCTGACGGTAATGGACAAGGAGAAGGAGCACATGAGCAGGCTGAAGGACGTGGTGGACATGAAGGTACAGGAGGCCACATCGTTTCAGGAACTGACGTCAACACAGGAGGTGACGTCGTCACGGGGAGGAAGTCCCAACCGACAGGTCACGTGATTGGCCCCACTGTGTGTTCTGCAGAGAACCCTGGAGGAGCAGATGGAGAACCACCGGGAGGTCCACCAGAAGCACTTGAGTCGCCTCCGAGACGAGATCGAGCAGAAGCAGAGACACCTTGAACAGCTGAAAGAGTAGGTGGAGGACCTCCGATCCATCGCCCACTATTAACTATCAATCGATCGGTCAGTCGGTCGGTCGGTCGGTCGGTCAGTCACTGAGAGGCCCTGTGGTCTGCTGTCAGCATCAACCAGGTCCTGCAGCTGGAGAACCGGAAGCTGCAGTCAGACGTGGACACGCTGCAGGCTGAGGACAACAACAAGGAGCAGAAACTCCAGAAGTTGCAGTGAGTCTGAGGAAGGTCAGCAACTGATTGGTCGCTTCGACCCAGGTGAGTGATGATGATGTCATCGGTCTCTGTGTGCTCCAGGATCCTGAACGACAAGAGAGAACAAGCTAAGGAAGACCTGAAGGGTCTGGAGGACACAGTGGTAGGCGAGGCTTAGCTCTCTGCTTTTTCTTCTTCTTCCCTTGTCCGTTGTCCCTGGACGCTGCAGACTGTTTATTTCCTCCCACAGGCCAAGGAGCTGCAGACACTCTACAACCTCCGCAAAGTCTTCGTGGAGGAAATTGGAGGTCGGGTGAAGAATGTGAGTCCTGCTGTCAGGAGGAGGTCAGGCGGTCAGGTGGTGGTCAAGTGAAGGTCAGGTGGGGATAAGGTGGTGGTCAGGAGGGGTCAGGTGGAGTTTAAGTGGGGTTCAGGTGGTCAGGTGGGGGTCAAGTAAAGGTCAGGTTGCAGTCAGGTGGTGGTAAGGTGGTAGTCCAGTAGCAGTGAGGTGGTGGTTAGGTATAAGTCAGGTGGTGGCCAATGTGACCCCTTGGCTTCCTGTTCTTCTTAGAGTGAGGATGACCGTGACGAGGCCGGCGGAAGCCTGGCCCAAAGGCAGAGGATCATCTTCCTGGAGAACAACCTGGAGCAGCTCAGCAAGGTCCACAAGCAGGTGGGTTAGCCTGGACGCCAGGCCCCGCCCACCTCTCCCCCACACACTTCACATCACGACGAGTTAAAAGCTAAAAGCAAACCATGGGAACCTTGACAACACAAAGATCGCAAAGGTTTGGATTCTGGTCCTCCATGAGGTCAAAGGTCACATGACCTCCGTGTTTCCAGTTGGTGCGGGACAACGCTGACCTCCGCTGCGAGCTGCCCAAACTGGAGAAGCGTCTGCGAGCCACAGCTGAGCGGGTCAAGGCCCTGGAGGCGGTGCTCCGGGCCGCCAAGGAGGCGGCACTGAGGGACCGCCGGCGCCACCAGCAGGAAGTGGAGCGGATCAAGGAGGCGCTGCGCTGCAAAGGCGTGGCCAGGAGGGGTCACTCCGCCCAGATCGGTGAGACCAGGGTCCGGGTTGGGACACGCCTCCGCCTGGAGGGTTAGCGTTTATTTATTAGGCTGTTAGGGTTTATTTATTTTTTATCTAATTATTATTTGTTTATTCATTTTTGATATTTATATTTTATTTTTTTAGTTAATTTATTTAGCAGTTTTAGGGTAAGGGTTAGTTAGTTCATTAGTCAGCTAGTTACTAACCTGCTCTGTGTGTGTGTGTGTGTGTGTGTGTGCATGTGCGTGCGCGTGCGTGCGTGCGTGTGTGTGTGTGTGCAGCCAAGCCAATTAGAGCGGGACACCAGCATGCTCAGGCCCCGCCCTCCTCCCTGTCCGTCAGGCTGGCCATCAGAGGAGGGGGTGGGGCCAGTCCCCGGCACCACGCCCACCGACAGCAACCGCAGCAGAGCTACAGCCAGTAGACCGCCGGTAGGTTGCAGCGGGGGGGGACAGAGCCACACCAGGGCGGGCGGAGCCACAGCAGCAGGGGGGTGAGCCACAGGGTCTCCTTTGTCTGCACTGACCTTCTGTCATTTCCTGTCCGCAGGGTCAGACTACCTGTCCCTCGCCATTCTCTGGCCCCTCCCACTCTCACCAACTCTGCCTTTACTGGAAGCACCAATCGGCTCCTTCGGCCACAGTCACATGATGAAGGAGCCGGCCTGTGATTGGCTGCTGTGTCCAAAAGAACTCTAGGCTTTGCCTCCTCTGTCAGTGTTCTTATTCTCTGTGTTCCAGTGAGCGCCGTGGTTCTGTGACCTGGAGCGTTCTGACTGTGGTGACCCATGTTAGGCGTGTCCCGATTGTTCGGTGGATATCAGCTGATTGTTTCGTCAGTGTTTTTGCTTCAGTGTTTCTCTGTGGTCACTGTTGTTACCTGATGTTACCATGGCGACGACTCTCTGGCTGTTTAAATAAAGCTCTTGTGGATTGAATTCTTCACACGCAGTGCCTGCTCCCTCCACCTGAGGGCGCATCACCTCCGTCCTGATAGTTTCCTAATTATCAGTGAAATGATTGCTGATCGTTGCAAACTGATCAGATGCGATAGGAAATATCAATGGAGCAGTAAAAGTGGGTGGGGGCCCCTGAAAGAAAAGCTCGTCAGACTGGTTTGCGAGCGGGAGAACCATCTGTTTATTTCACATCACAGTCCATCAGCAGCAGGCAGCACCAAAGTCACTTCCTGTCCAGGCCGAAGATCTGCCTGCTCTCGATCAGGATGAACTCCACGATCTGGTTCTGGTAAACCATGTTGACCGCCATGTTGCCGGCATCCTGCTCCGTCCACATGAGGGTGGGGCCGAAGACGATGCTGAGGCTCTGGGCTGACATCAGGTTCTTGGTGGAGAACGCCAGAACCCTGAGGTGGAACCACATACCAAAGGAGGAGTCAGGTCAGTGGTTGGTCGCAGTGGCCGCCCAGGTGAGAACAAGTGAGTTCAGGTGTACCTGAGCAGGTGGCTGAACAGAACCTTCATGGTGTCCAGGTTGGGTGGCGGCAGCTGCTGGACCAGTTTCTTCACGGCCTGAATTTTCTGCTGGTCCTCCTTGATTCCTGTGGAAAGAATGCCAGTCGAAACTCTGTAGTTAAATGTTTTAGTTTAGCACTGTAATGTAAACATTTTAACTTAACACTGTTGTTTAGCGCTGCAGCGTAACAGTATCGTAACACTAACACTATTGTTTTACCCTGCAGTTTAAACATTATATCTTAACACTGTCCTAAAGCGCTGTAGCATAACTTTGTAGTTTAACAGTGTAATTTAAAAAATATCCCAACACTGTCCTTTAGCACTGTAGCATCACCCCCAATTTACAGCAAAAGCGTCCGCAGCACGTGCGCAGACCGAACGCATTTCCAAGCGGGGCATCTCGCACGGCGGCTCGATCGGTTCATGCGAGGATTGCAAGATCGCGTGACAACCCAGGTTATTTTGTGTCTATTTAAAGAAAACAACAGTGAAACAGAACTATTTTGCTCGTCCCAACTGGGTCTGAAGTATCGCTGTGTGTAGAAAAGAAAAATAATGAAAAACCGAACTGCTGGTATCATCCAAAATGCAGGTATTTAAAGTATACCTGCATTTTGTTCATTATAGTTTCAGGTTTAAAGTGAAATCTGATTTATTTGACAGCCGAACTGAACAGCGTTGAAGCCGATACGTCACGTCGACGTTTTCACAGTAAAATACAGCACATAGACAAACCAAAATGCCTGAATGATTCTAATTCTAGCCTGAAAAAATAAACAGCCACATTTTTACCAGGCACTTTTGGTGCAAATTGGGGGTAACACTATCTTAACACTGTTCTTTAACACTGTAGTTTAAACAATTGAGCCTAACACAGTAGTTTAACATTGTAGCTTAACACTGTGGCTTGAACTTGTTGCATTGTAGTTGTGTGTGTGCGCGTGTGTGTGTGTGTGTGTGTGTGTGTGTGTGTGTGTGTGTATGTGTGTGTGTGTCATGGCGGTGGCTGCATGACAGCAGGTGAAGTGAAGAGTGCACCATTCTAAAGATCTAACCACACCCCTGTCGTACATGTAGTCAAGTGCAATATGTTGTTGTGGAGTTTACTCCGGACAACACGAACACTGCGAAGTGGGAGACTCTACCAACAACAGTGGCTCCCCCACAATCCAACGGCAAAGCTGAATTAGAATTTTGTTCACAACAGTGCTCCATTCAACCTCATGACTGTACAATAGCGCAAATAAAAAGAAGCATGCAAAAAATAATAAAGGAAAGAAAGGAAAAGGCTTTGTGCACGGCTATAAACAGTGCAAATTAAACAGTGTGAAAAAGAATCAGTCGACTGTAAAATAGGTGCAAGTGAGTGAATGTGGTAAGCAGTGGTTTCATCTGGCAGGCATGGAGTTGCCGCAACACACGGACCTCTCTGACACAGTGCAGCCCCTGAATGAGCAGCAGTGGTCGGATTTTCAAGCCCGTGAGAGAGCTTTTAGGAAAAGCTTGGACTCGGAACACTGCGACGAGAAACACTTCGAGAGACTCTGCAAAGTGGATCCAAGTCGTAACCCTCTTGAATGGAATTTTCTTCAGGAGCTGAGTTTTTACAACGGCGAATCACTGTGGACAATCGCTTGGCTTCCCACTCCTGAAATACTCTGCTCGAGTTCTGAAAAAGTTCCTGGTGAAAGGACCAACCCCCGAGGCAACAACACCGGCGCTGATTACCGCCTGGATTTAATCGCAATTGCAGTTCCTCCGCGAGACTGTGCAGCCGCCGTTAACGACATGAGGAGTAGGCCAATGGAGGAGGACGGTGAGCCAAAACAAACTGTTGATCAACAAACAAAATGATCAAAGGCCATCCAGATTGTTCTGAACAACAGTGAATATCCCAACAACCCTCCATGCCCTGGTAACTGTGAACAAATGTAGCTGTATTATCAACAAAAGTGTCAGGGGGAAACGTCAATTAACGATGCACTTCCAGTACCACAATGGCACAAAGCTATTTTCTATACGGAGCCAGCTTGTCTCCCGGATACTGCGCATACCTAACCATAAAGCAAGTGGCATGGACGGCATTACATACAAGTCTCTCAAAGCCACGCACCCAGGTATATTAACATCTATTTTTAATGCTTGCTCGCAGAATAAAAGAGTGCCCGACTCCTGGAAGCAGTAGTCGAGTTGAGGGGGATTGAGGGCGGATGGCATCCCCCCTGAAATAAAAACAATCACCCCCCCCTGTAAAACTGCCATCCCCCCTCTCCATTACTCCCCTATTTACAGTAAATGTTGGAAATATAACTTATAATTACATATAATTATTTCATCGTTACAGAGTACGCATGTTGAGTTGCTTCTGCGACTTAGGAGGAAGTATTTCGAGCTCAGGGACAAACCTCACACACACTTCTAGCTCATCAGCTTAGAGGACAACAGGCCAGCGCTTTACAATGGTCTCTCATTCACCCATCTCACACACACATTCATACACACACACATACATACATGGGTGGCTGCTGCCATACAAGGCGCTGCCAGCCCCATTGGGAGCAAGTTGGGGTTCAGTGTCTTGCCCAAGGACACTTCAGACATGTGGACAGTTGGAGCCGGGATTTGAACCGCCAACCCTTTGATCAATGCTTTAAAGAGTATTATGAGGAGCATTACAGATCCAAAGCTACAGGTGATGTGGATAATTGGTTAAAAACCTAAACATACCAAGACTAGATTACAAACAAACAAACAAACAAGTCAATGTATTCTTAAAGATGGGTAATCTATGCTTAACATACTCTATAAAATTCAGTGCAGAGTAACATGATACCTAAGAGAAGAGACAGGAACACGTCCAACGTAAAACAGTGACCCTAAGTGACCCAGGCCGAGAGAGGATCCAGCATCTACCCTACCAAGCATCTCTACCTCGGCGGAGCTCAGCCTACATCTGGGAACAAACAACATCCAATGAGACTGGGGTGCGGAGACCAGACAGCCAATCAGAGGAGGGCGTAATCTGAGCGCACCTGCAAGAACAACTGGATCTTTTCTATCTAAAATAAACTGATCAGGGGACAAAGAGTCAGTCAGGCTTCAGGACCTGATAGCACTTGTTGATGTTAGGCTTGAACTCGACCCAGAGCTCTGTATACTTGTATTCTGAGTTTGCATACTAAAGATAAAATCAGCATTCTTCTCCTAAAACTCTTCATTAAGCAAACACGCGGATCGTCAGCACAACACTAGAAAATAAGGTGATCGAACAGACTCTATTAGATCAATGCAAAACGGGAAAAGCCCGGGACCAGATGGTTTTAGCATTGAATTTCATAAGAAATTTGCAAATCAGATAACCCCAATTTTACACAGGATGATTTTCCACTATAAAAGACTTCTTCCAACCTTGTATGAAGCCAACACATCACTCTTGCTGAAGCAGGACAGAGCTGAAACAGAGCCTTTGTTATAATGTCCAATCTCCATGCTTAACATTGATTTTAAAATACTCACTAAAGTACTTGCAAATGGATTGTGTAAGTGTAAGTGTATAGAATCCATCATTCATACCGATCGGGTTTCATCCCGAATCAATTATCCTTCTTTAATATTAGACGTGTTATGAAAGTTATGTATAATCCTTTCAACAAATTTTCCAAGCAAGCTATCCTGTGTCTAGATGCGGAGAAAGCTTTTCACTAGGTGGAGTGGCCATGTCTGATAAGGGGTTTGGTCAAGGTCAATCCTTTATTTCCTGGGTATGCATGCTATATGTTCAACCTACAGCAGCCGTTCTCACTAATCTGGACAGGTCACCCTCCTTCCATCTGCGGGGGGGGGGGCGCGGCAGGGGTGCCCCCTCTCGCCGTTCCTCTTTGCTATGGCTCTTGCACCATTGGCAATTAGTATGAGGGAACATGCCCATATTAAACCTACAGTATAACACCAGGTGTTATAGGTTCTTCTTAGAAGACTAGAGGATGTTATTGGCATTAAAGATCAAGCCTTAAATTGGTTTAGATCTTATTTTTCTGACCGCATTCAATTTGTGTATGTTCATAATCACTCATCAGAACATTAGAGGGTTAGTCATGGAGTCCCTCAAGGGTCTGTTCTTGGACCGCTCCTCTTCTCTAGCATTTACATGTTACCTCTTGGTGACATCGTTAGACAGCATAACATCAGTTTCCGCTGTTATGCGGACAATACACTGTTAAATCTGTCATTTAAAGCCGATGAAGCACATCATTAGCTAAATTAGAAACTTGCTTAAGTGACATCAAAACTTGGATGACGCAAAAGATTTTGATGCTCAATACCAGCAAAACTGAGGTTATTATTGTCGACCCAAGGGAGCTTAGAGACAAATTTCCAATGGTCACATTAGCTTAAACAATACCACTTTTGCCTCAAATGAAGCTGTAATAAACCTTGGGGTCATTTTCGATCAGGACTTGACATTCAACTCCCATATTCAGAACGTAGCAAGGACAGCTTTCTTTCCATTTAAGAAATATTGCTAAAATTAGAATTTTTTTATCTTTTAAAGATGCAGAAAAAAAATCATTCATGCTTTTGTTACTTCTAGGCTACATTACTGCAATTCCATATTATCAGGGTGCCCAAAATCTTCCCTTACAATTGACACAGGAGCTTTTTGCACGTCTACTTACTGGGACTAGGAGGAGTCAGCACATTACACCAGTTTTAGCATCTTTACATTGGCTTCCAGTTAGATCTAGAATTGGATGTAAGATCTTGCTAATAACTGACAAAGCTCTTCACTCTCAGGCTCCTTCCTACATTGAAGAAGCTATTGAACCTTATCATCCTCTAAGAGTGCTTCGCTCTGAGAATTCAGGACTTTTGGTAGCTTGTAAAGTCTCTAAAATTAGATCAGGGGGTTGGAGTTTCAGCTTTGTGTGGGGGGGCGGACACCGTTAGTTTATTTAAGAGTAGAATTAACACCTTCCTCTTCAATAAAGCTTACAGTTAGAATTCAACCACCGTCAGTTATGCTGCTACAGGCCTAGGCCGCTGAGGGAGATCTTTCTCTCCCTTTAAAGGGATTGTTGCTCTTTGCAGGTGGAGCTTCTATCACTTTTTCCTTTCCACCTGAACTACCCATTATTTGCGTGATACTGCCGCAGTCTCTGTGTGTCTCCGGCAGGTGATGACCATGTTTTATATCCTCTATACTGAATTAGTTTTTATGTCTAAGATTGTTTTTTGTTTTGTTTGGGAGTTTGTGTGATGTGAGGGGTTAGCTGCAGATCAAGAGTGCACGTGCAGGTCAAATGCAAGTTCACTTTTGACCTGTAAGACGACACAAGGGTTAAAACAAACCCAAACCTCCCACACACTCCAATACAGAGACGAACACCTACACAATCACACCAGCACAAGCACACAGTCATACCCATACACAGACACAGGCTCACATACTCACACCCAAACGCAGACTATCATTGAGAAGACATGGCTTGACACTAAGCTCTGAGGTGAGGAAGGACTACCATTGGGGGGCACACACACCGAGAGGAGTGACGGTTCATGTCTGCAGGGGGCGCCACCATGGGGACTGCCCCAGCCCAGTCAGACAGGAGGCCCCAACACCAACGTGCAGAGCGCCCCGGCACCCGCGCCAGTGCCATCCATATCCATGGTGCAGCACCCCCATGGGTAGACCAAAGACAACCAACAACCAAAGACATGAGGGGGGTGTTGTGGTGGTTAAGGAGAGTAGTGGTGAGGTGCTCATTCTTGAGGTTGGCTGTACCTTTGAGCACAGCCTGGAAGAAGCCTTCTTAACCAAGTTGCTAAAATATAAACAGCTCAAACAGACCATTTTTCAGCTGGGCTATGGATGTAAACTTTCAATTTTTATATTTGGTAGCCTAGGTCATGTGCACAAAGTAGTGGTCAGAGGCCTTCACATGGCTGGTATCTCTCAGAGAAAGGCTAAACAGCTAACAAGATATTGCTCTATATCTGCTATCATTGGCAGCCGCGCAGTAAGGAGAAGGTGCTGCTTTTTGTACCCTTAGAGTGGATGATGTATCACAGTGTTGCTGTCTGTTAGCCTCGTGATTGTATGCATACATTAACTATTTTACAAGCACAAATGTATCTAATTGACTGACAATGATTTATTTGCACTGATAGTATTTATGTCCTTATTGCACTTTGTATATACGTGGACATAAATAAAGTACTTATAATGTGTGTGTGAGAGACAGAGAGACTCACTGAGGGTCTCCACCAGCTGCTGGAAGATCCAGGAGGGGAACAGCGGCTCCGGAAGCTCTCTGAAGAACAGTTTGAGAGCTCCGGCCACCACGTGGATGTCCTCCCACTGGCTGTGGTCCAGGTCCAGCGGCTCCTCTAGGGGGCGAAACAGAGCACACGGCAGTGTCACTTCTCCGCCAACACCTGACGCGTCAACCAGTGCAACATGCGGCCGGGGTGGCCGAGGGGGCGGGGTAAACCTTGGTCGACGATGAAGCGCAGCTTCTGGATGGTGGCCAGGTTCCCGCTGATTCTGTAGATCCCATCCATCTGCAGACCTGGAGACACACTGACCATCAGGGGGCGCCACTGACCATCGGGGGGGTGCCACACTGAGCATCAGAGGGCCACACCTACCTCGCTTGTCCACGGCGTCCACACACGCCTGCAGGAAGCGCGGCACCGTGCTTCCCTCCCGCTCACACAGCGTCGACAGCTGGCAGCCGAAGACGCGATCTGAGGAGATCACATGACCCGTTCATTAATCCGGTGACATCATCAGAGGGGTGTGGCTGAGTGGGACTGGGCGGGGGAGGGACCTTGAATCAGGCCTTTCTCCTGCAGGGTCTTCATGGACGGCCTTCTAATGATGAACTTCTTGAGCCGGTTCTTCACGCCACTCCTGTCGGAGCTGTCAGAGGAGCTGTGTTTCAGCTTGGAGCTGCCGAACATATCTGGAGGAGGAGGAGGGGTCAGGGGTCAGACAGGGTGACGAGGTCAGACAGGGTCAGAGAAGCCCCTTGGTGGCTGGCCTTCAGTCTGGGGGAGGGTCTCTGGAACCAATACTCACTGATGGTGCGTCCGTAACACTGTAGTTTAACACTGTAGTTTAAACAAAGTAACTGCCTGAGGTTCATTGTGTCTACATGAGGTATATATGATTATTAACTTTTTTTCTTTTATAACAGACATTCTACTTTAAGATGTTATTTTTTGTACCTTGACATGTTTTGACGGTAGCTTCCATCTTTCTCAGAAGGTCACCTGGGTGGTGTTGTGTGACACTTATTTATCACCTGGTTTCACAGAGGTGTTTCGACAGGTGGGACCTCCCACTGTCATTCCGCTCCTCTCTTCCAGGACTTCAGCTCTACGGATAGGAGAGCATATGTGCTCTCTCGTCCCTGTTCATCATCCTCCGGCTTCGTTTTCCTATTTCAATTACCTCCCTGCTCCAGTGGAGGTGCTTGTTGTTTTCCTGTACTGTAACTCTGGAGTTGTCCCAATCCATTACGATTTCCCCTTCTGCGGTGATTAACAGTGACTGTTACTGCTGATTTGATCCGGATTTGTTCTCTGGTTGTGCTTTGTCTTTTATTGATCTTGTTTGTCTCTGTGCCGTCTTTTTCACATTTTGTTTGGTGCTCCTTTTTGCACGTATTGAAACTCCTCCCTGTCTCTCCGATGCATGTCTTGTTGCATGAAAGGCATGGAATCTTATACATTACATTGCATTTTTTGTCTTGCTTGATTTTATCTTTGTGGCGGACGAGCACCTCTCATGTACAAGTGTGTCACCACTCCATTGTTTTCTGGTGTTTTTTTCCCTTTCTTCGCTCTTGTTTGCTGGTTTTCCTTTACTTGCCGCACACCTTGTCAGTGTGGATACTGACTTGTTTTGAGTGCATTCTGTATGTGTTGGTGTTCTTTTTGCTGTGTCCTCAGAATCTGTTATGATGGCTGTCCGTTCGTGCAGCGCTCCGATGACTGTAGGTTATGTGCAATGTGTACACGGAAGCTACCGTCGAAACATGTCAAGGTACGAAAAGTAACATCTTAAAATTTGCATGTTTGTTGAAAAAGAAAAAAACTAGCGATTTCCCAATCCTATCATTTGGATCGGATCGGTATCACGATTTAGTATATCTTATTATATCGGTGATCGGCCAATCTGCATTGAAAATCCCAGATCTGGTCTTGAAATGTATCAAGAACGTGATACATTTATAGTCCGCAATGTATAAGTAAGGGGCGCATTTCTGCCCTATACTAGTCATCAGTGCCGTGCTCCGAACGGACGTGACGTATTGAGGTCGAATGTTTCCGCCCTTCGTGTTAAGAAAACACAAGTTTCCTCACGGTGGAGAGAAGGCCAGGATGATTACCCAAAGACTCACAGAGTTTGTTGCTTTAGACGACCCGCCCATTGCCGTGGTACAGAGCGCTGGCTTTCATCGGCTGTTGAAATTCTTGGACCCACGCTACGAGCTATTACGAGGCACGAGGTTTTGAATTGATACAGGACGGGGTTAGCCCCGTAATTCGGAGTTGTCTTGAACGTAACTTTATTTTCGTTGCAAACTCACGTTTTTTTCCATAGAGTTTGCGTTCATCATAACAGCAGGCAAAACTATTGTGCAACCCATTCACAACAACTGTGTGCTGGAGGCGAAGCTTGCGTAGAGTAGGCTATGAATCAGGATTGCTTGTTCTTATCAGCTTTATTTCTTTAATTCCTTTGTAAAAAGCCATCCATCTTGCACTTTATTGATTGTTGTGTAAAAATATGTTCTGTTAAAAGATTTCAATACAATTTAAACATTTTTTCGAATGAAAGTTTAAAAAAGGCAAAAATCCTCGCACATCTATTTCCACGGCCGGTGCGTCGGAGGGTGACAATTCTAACAAATAGGTCCAAACTAACAAAAAGAAATCCCACACACGTGGCCAACTGCGCAACACTAACTGGAAGTTTTCAGCGTCGCGCACAATTTTACATCATTATTTTTAATTTCATTTATATATTATTTATATTATGCTCACTGTGTTCTTCAATTTGTAAAATAAACAAAACGGTGAGGAAAAGCAACGTATGGATTGATCATTGAAGCCAACGATCCAATTTATTTTGCAATGCAAAGAGAAAAGTCTGAATCCAATGGATTCAGTTTATTCTAGATAAGAAAAAAGATTGGATCGGGGAAAAAAATCATCCGGAGCCCCGAAAAAGGGACACAATATTTTTTTTTTTTGCTCCCAGATGGTTGTTTTTTTTTAAATGAGTTTTACGTGCTCGCGTAAAGGTTTTACGCGAGCACATAAAACTTATAAGCTCTCACTTAAAAGTTTTACACAAGCACGCAAGATTGTTCTACATGAGCACGTGAAACTTTTATGCGAGCACATAAACTTATACATATACATATACTTTCGAGTATATTTCGTGATTTAAGGAAGGTGGTCAAATCCACCTCTGCTGCCATGTCCGTCACCTGATGGAACAAGTGTGGTTTAAGTACATAATTTGTCCGGCTATGGGATCTGTCTGGGGACCGACGATTTCAATGTCGTGGTAAACTGTCATTGACTGGCGACGATGTCACATACAGCAATTCTATTAGGACAAACTAAATCGCAGTCGGACGGACGGACGGACAGAGAGACGATTATATATAGGTAGATATAATTATATTATATCTATCTATTATGTCTATCTATATATAATCATACATATTTAAATTACATCTATCTACCTATCTATCTATCTATCGTCTGCAATGTAGTGTGTCCTAATAGAGTTGCCGTATGCGACATCGTCGGCAGTCAATAACAGATCCCGTGGCCGGACAGATTTTGTAGCAGAGGATGTGACCACCTTCCTTAATTCACAAAATATACCTGACCGTATATGTATCCCATATGCTTCATAATATGTTTACGCACTCACATAAAAGTTTCCTGTGCTCACAGAGAACAACTTTGCGTGCTCGCGTAAAACTTTTAAGAGAGCGCTTATAAGTTTCACGTGCTCGCGTAGATGTTTAGCACATCAAACTAATTAAAAAATAATAATAATCTGGGAGCAAAAAAAAAACCAATTCTGTGTCCCTTTTTAGGGGCTCTCTAAAATCGGGATCGGCGATTACTCATTAAAAAAAAATCGGGATCGGATTGGGGCCAAAAAAAATGTGATAAATGTGATCGTAACATCCCTAGAAAAAACATCAATTATTTCAACAAAGTGGTTTAATGCTGTAGTTTAAAAACTCACTAAACACAATATTTAACACTATAGTTGAAACACTAGCTAAACATTGCAGTTTATTGCTGTAGTTTAACACTGCAGTTTAAACACTGTAGTTTGACACTGTAGTTGAACGCCATAATTTGAAGACTAGTTCTGGAAGAGGTACTCACTGATGGAGCGCCTGTTGATCGAGTTCCGCTGCTTGGCGCTCGGGGAGGCAGAGCCCCGTCCCGGTAGGGAGCCGTGTCTGGGCAGGTACTCGGTGCTGCTGGACCTCCGCAGAGGAGAACCTACGTCGGCTCTGGTCTGTAGCAGAGAGGGGAGGAGCTCAAGCGGAACCAACAGCCAGAGAGAAGAGGAGGAAAAGGGGCGGAGCTTACAGAGGCGTGGATGGCGGTCTTTATGGCGTCATACCACTTGAGGGCGGTGGAGTAGTTGTCCACCTGCAGGAGGAGCTCATTTCCTGTGCTGGTCGTGATCTGGAAGCCAAACAGCCCGTCAGAGTCTGGAGACAGGCGCCGTGGCTCTGCCCACTTGGCCGCACTGTCACCTGGAAGACGTTCTTCCTGCTGGACTTGTCCATTGTCCAGCCAATCACAGCGCCGCAGAGCTGCACCGTGTCCGCCTTGCTTCCTTTTTTCTGACGGCCACGTCACATAGCCCCGCCCCCAAAACAGAGACAAGACAGAGGAGGCATCAGTCTCAGGCTGCTCCTCCTCCCCCCGCCATGACGTCATCACTCAGCCCCGCTCACCGCCACAACATCATCACCCTGCCCCGCCCACCTCCTCCTTGTAGAGCAGCAGCTGCTCCGAGGTCAAGATGCTCCAGACACTGGTCCAGTTCTTCCGCAGCTTCCTGCCACCCTCCAGGATCCGGGTCATGTTCAGGTGTTCCCCCCTGAGCTGGAGGCAGAGAACATCGGAAAAAGGAGAACATCGGAACGATGAGAACATCGTAAAATTTAGAACATTGGAATGATGAAAACATTGGAATGATGAGACCATTCAAACGACAAGAAAATTGGAACAAGCAGAACATTGGAACGACAAAAACATTGGAGCAAGGAGAACATCAGCAGCGACGAGAACATCGGAATGGTGAGCATATCGGAGCAAGGAGAACATCAGAACAATGAGAGCATTGGGACAGGAACACCGGACCGATGACAATATCGCAACTGTGAGAACAAGGAGAACATCAGGAACGATGAGAACATCAGAATGATGAGGCCATTGGAATGACAAGAACATCCGAACAAGTAGAATGTCAGAATGACAAGAACATTGGAACAATAGCTATGTTTACATGCGCACATTTCTCCAATCCGATCGAAACCTTGGTTGACCAGAAATTCCAAATCCACTGTTTAAATGGACACTGAATAAAATGATCTAATCGTGACGTGCGTATACATGCACCAAGCGTTTAATCAGGATGAATCATTTGGGCATGCACAGACTTGTCTAATTTTCTGGAAATAGTAGTAGAAGAAGAAACTGTACTTCCGCCTGTGTTGTAAATAAACGCCGCGTTGTCCGCACGTCCTCGACTCGTTCACAGGCCTTCAAACATTTCCAGCGGGTGTTTTATTTGGTCTACTGTTTTGTTTATGTTTCGCGAAAAAAAATTACAGGCTGCCGCAAAGGCGGCAACGCATCACGCAGACGCAGCACACATGGACAGGATCCGAATGGGTGTGTACACGGACGCCATTCGGAATAACGATCGGCGTACACCACCTCTCTTGTTCGGAATAAAATTTTGTTCCGAACGGATCGTATCAGATCGGAATCTTCCGATTGCTGTGTTTACGTGAAGCATTTTTAATCTGATTGGGCCTTTATTCCGATTATTTGTGTCCATGTAAACGCAGCTAATGAGAACATCAGAATGAGAAGGCCATCAGAACGTGAAGAACATCGGAACAAGGAGAACATCGGAATGACGAGAAAACATAAGAACGACATTGCAACGACAAAAACATTGGAACAAGGAGAGCATCCTTGTGTTGAGCGGTTGTCGTTGTGGGGTTCTTGCTAAGTGACTTGTGGATCATCTGGTGGACTCACCAGCGGTTCAGCAATCTCGGCGCCCACAGCTGATCCAAGGACATCGTGCTGCGACTGGTTCCTCCGGTGGCGAGTGACCTAAACAAAACGTAAAGGTGACTAGTGAGAGACGGAGTGGCGCCACCCCCTGGCCGGAAGAGCTCGCTTTGCTCACTGGTTTCTGGAGGACGGGGTCCTGGAGGACCATGGACCTGGACTGGCTGAGCCGGTCTGCTGGGCTCCCAGAGGTCTTGACCCGGAGCTGCACGCCTGCCTGCTGTGGCAACGAAGGCTTGGCGGTGCTCAGCATGCCGGGGGTTCTGCCACAGACACAGGTCAAAGGTCAACAGGGTCAGTAGACGTCTTCACCGACACCGTCACACAACGGACAGCCCAAGGCTTCCTGTCTTCCCCTCACTGCAGCACTTCCTGTTTACAGCTCAGCTGCACCGAGATGGCTCCACCCACTCAGTGGGCCCATCACAGCAGAAACCAGGACCAGCACCTGGGCCAAGAACCACGGCCAGGAACCAGAGCCATGACTGTGTCCAGTCTCTTGTCTGATGTCCAGCAGGACAGGGATCTGGAACCAGGAAGTGCTGCATCCGGAGTCAAAGGAACCCCAGCGGTGAGTTCAGAAGAAGTCAGGCTGAAGGTGAAGCAAAAAAACCATGTGGAGCGGTGATGAGCTCCAGTCTGGTCCAGTCTGGTCCAAGACCTCTTGCTGGTCACAGCCTCACAGGGAAGCAGGGCCACCGTCTACTTCCTGCAAACCGAGCAACCCCGACCCCAGGACCAGGACCGGTCCAGCAGTTTGCAAGAAGAAGAAGAAGAAGAAGAAGAAGAAGAAGAAGAAGAAGAAGAAGAAAAGGAGGGAGAAGAAGAAGAAAACAGTGGCGGGACACTGACTTACCTCGAAGTCGCCATTTGCAGCGTCGCCACTTGCAGACGACAGTTAGAGGAAGTGACTCGTCACGAGGCTCCTTCACTGCTGCTGTTGCTGCTGCTGCTGCAACCGTCTGGCTTCCTGTCACCAGCACGCTAACCTCACTAACCACGCTAACCGCGTTCTCACTTCCACCTCGGCTGGAGGGGGCGTGGCCTCTCACACACAGCAGAACGGTGAGAAGAAAAAAAACTGTTTTGTCTGCAGCGTCCCTCTGGAGGATGTACGACCTGAGAGAGAGAGATCACCAGCAGGGGGCGTCATGAGGGATCACCAGTAGGGGGTAATGTGAGTGATCACCAGCAGGGGTGACCTGTGTGATCACCAGCAGGAGGTGCCATGCAGCAGGAAGACAACACAACAGCAATTGGTGCATAGGCTTTTATTGTGAAAGGTTGCAGCGCACACTGACATTTCCCCCAGAGAAGGAGGAGAAGCCCAGAGAAGTCCCGAATGGGGCGTGGCCTCCATGGGGCGTGGCCCTAGGCGTTGAGGTACTTGGCATGGTGCCGGACGTGCTCGGCCATGAAGGAGCAGATGAAGAAGTAGCTGTGGTCATAGCCCTGCAGGGAAAACAGCAGAGCGGTTAACACAGGACTAGGACTGCAATTAACATCTCTTTAAGTTGTCAACTGATCTATCAATCATTTTTTCGATTAGTCACAATTATCTTCTTTATTTTCACCACCTATTTTGGACTTGTGTTTAAACTAACTTGCTTAAATCTTCACACCTGCGTTATACTGTTGTACTGGCAGTACGCGTTTTAAAGAAATATCAAAGCGTGAAGCGTGAAATATCATTGGTATATTAATTCACAATTTAAAGGTTATATGTAACATTCATCACAGTTAAATACCTTAAAAAGAGTTCTCACAACTTAAATATCAAATGAATATGCCCAAAATAACACAGCTGGTGAGTGATAAGCGAAAGAGTGCTACAATTCAGTATAGACGCTAGTATTGTCAGGGGCTGTAATTCACTAATTACTGCCATAAAGTACGAATTTACCCAAGTTAACTATCGTTCGCTAAACAAGCTTGTTCAATATTTTTCCGACGTGCGAAAAAACGTATTGTTCTGCATCATAGGCTGATGATTGGTTAACAAGTAAGCGTGTAATTCAAAACATAACTACGAAATATCCATCCTCTATGTTATTTGTGAACTCCTCTCTGCGGTGCGTGATGATACAGCGACTCCGGGGTGTCAGTGTTTAAGGCGTTCTCTTATCACCGGAGTGCTACCCGGGAATGCTAGGTGAGCTTCACAGAGTTTGGACCAAACGCGTTTTGCTGTTTCATTTTGTACGAAAGATTCCCAAACTTTAGAAACTTTGGGTCGGAGTTTTCAAGCCTTTTCAGAAAATAAGCCATTCTACTTCTCTGTTTTTTGCAGGATGTAAACAACGAGTGACATCGCCCTCAGCACTCAGAACAGCACTGCAGGTACAAATGAGCATGTAGCAGCCGGAGTGTGATTTTATCATTCAGCAATTTACAATAACAATAACACAACGCTTCAATTTCGCATCGACAAATTTATGTTGTCGACGTAATCGATTACTTTGACTAATTGTTGCAGCCCTAAACTACACCTACCATGATCCTCTCTGTCTCTATGTCCACTAGGTTAGACTGCGTTAGAGTTAGACTGGGTTAAACTGGGTTTGAGTTAGACTGGGTTATATTGGGGTAGGGTTTGACTGGGTTGAAGTGAGAATGGGTTAAACTGGGTTAGAGTTAGACTGGGTTTAACTGGGTTAGAGTTGGACTGGGTTATATTGGGGTAGGGTTTGACTGGGTTGAAGTGAGAATGGGTTAAACTGGGTTAGAGTTAGACTGGGTTAAACTGGGTTTGAGTTATTATGGTATTCAACTGAGTTAGAGTTAGACTGGGTTATATTGGGGTAGGGTTTGACTGGGTTGAAGTGAGAATGGCTTAGACTTGGTTAAACTGGGTTAGAGTTATTGTAGTATTAAACTGAGTCAGAGTTAGACTGGGTTAAACTGGGTTTGAGTTATTATGGTATTCAACTGAGTTAGAGTTAGACTGGGTTATATTGGGGTAGGGTTTGACTGGGCTGAGGTGAGAATGGGTTAGACTTGGTTAAACTGGGTTCGGGTTAGACTGGGTTAAATTGAGATGTGGACTGGGTTAGATTGTTACAGTTTGACTGGGGTAGAGATAGACTGGGTTCAGGTAAGTCAGGGTCACTCTGGGTCACCCTACACACCTCCTGCAGCCTGAAGACCACAGGGATGTTCTCCTTGGAGCAGACAGCCAGCAGGTTGTCGGGCAGCAGCTGTCCGGCCGACAGGAACTGGTCGTCGCGGCCCTGGTCGATCAGGACGTCCAGCCGGGGGCCTGAGTAGGAGGCGGCCAGGGTCGTGGCGTCATAAGCCTGGGAGGGTAAAGGGGGGGTGTCACCGTGACCACTGTGATAACGATGTGTCGCACGAGGGGGGCGGGTGGGCGGCACTCACCTCCCAGGTGGTCCTATCAGACCCCAGATAGCCCGAGAAGGCCTTCTGACCCCAGGGGCACTGCACAGGGTTGCAGATGGGAGCGAAGGCTGACACGGCCTGCGCACGCACACACACACACACACACACACACACACAGTGAGTTTTAGCAGCATCCCCGTTAACTTCCATTACCCTTCCTTAGCTAATGCTAAGCTAACAGCATTAGCTGAGGTTGGTGTTTGGAGACCTGAGCCTTTGACAAGAAGTGCAATTGTCTAAAACGACACACACGCACGCACGCACGCACACACACACACACACACTTCTGTACATCGAGACATTTCTGCATGAGGTTAGCCGCTAGCCCTGCTACCTTGTATTTCCCAGGGTTCCTCAGCGCGCAGACCAGCGCCCCATGGCCTCCCATGGAGTGTCCGCTGATGGACATCTTGTCGGGGTCGGTGGGGAAGTTGGCGTTGATGAGTTTGGGCAGCTGAGACACAAACACACACAGAGTTAGCAGAGAGTGGGCGAGGCTCAGCTGGGGGTGGGTGAGGTGAACTTGGATCTGATCAGGCCACACCTCCTCAGTGACGTAGGAGTACATGCGGTAGTTGTTCTTCCACGGCTCCTCTGTGGCATCCACATAGAACCCAGCGCCAGTGCCAAAGTCCCAGCCGTCGTCCTCGCCCTCGATGTTACAGCCACCTGGTGCATGATGGGAAACGGGGAGGAGGAAGATCAGCGTGCCTGCAACTGAGGCCCTGTTTTCACTTGGTCACTTGTAACTGTTTTGGGTGATTGGATCACGAGAACGGATCTTGCAGCATCTGTTCGCACTTAGCCATTAACATGCGTCTCGAGCGTGCCATTTGTGATCGCATCACACCCTCCCCCCCCTGCCGAACCTATGCAAATGCAACATGCGTCATTTCCGTTTTTAACGACTGGGGGCAGTAAAGCGCAAAACCACGGCGAGTTTTACATGACAGCGAATAAGAATCAACTTCCTGTTTGCAGACTACATCAAGTCACTCGTTTTAATTCTACTGCAGCTCGTATGGATCCGAACGAGGAGTAACGACTGGTGGGACAGAGTGGCGACGACTTTATTTTCGGATCAACAGTGGCACATTTAATCTCATATGTGGGGAAACTGCGACCGCTGCTCCACTGACAAAATACGCTAATCCGGAATGACATTTATTAGCATGCTAATAATAAACGAGTCTAACAAAAATGATTTGTTTTCGCTTCTTGTTTGTAACTTTATAATGACGACGCCGGAAGTTGGGGCGCCGACCAAGTACGTACACGGGAGAGGTGAGTGGAGTAGGCGGTCGTTAATGTGGACTGAAGTCGCATTCTGTTCGCACGTCCGTGACGAATGCGTTTTTATGCGATGCGATCACCAAAACCACCTCGGGAGGTGGTTTTGGTGATCGGATGTCAAAACGGATTTGGACTGTTTGCACTTGGTCATTTCATGCGTTTTTCGTAATCTGATCAGCAAAAAACGCATGAAATGACCAAGTGCAAACAGGGCCTGAGGGTGTGTGTGTGTGTGTGTGTGTGTGTGTGTGTGTGAGAGAGAGAGGGAGATTTTAGACGGGGGTGCACTTTCTGTCCTAACCTAAGGAAGAATATGGAAACAGCTGGCTAGCTTCCTTAGCATTAAAGCTAAGGTCGGCTATGGAAAGCTTCCTTAGCTTTAATGCAAAGCAAGGCTATGGAAAACTCACTGAGTGTGTTTCTCTGCGAGTATTCTTGTTAGAGAGTGTGTGTGTGTGTGTGTGTGTGCGTGTGCGTGTGTTACGGGGGCTGGTGTCCGGGGCCACGATGATGATGCCGTGCTCGGCTGCAGGAAGTTGACTGGCCGCCTTGGTGATGAAGTTCTGCTCGGTGCACGTCAGACCTGCAGGGTTATCATTAGCGCCGTTAGCACGCTAGGCTGAGCTAAGCTCCGCCTGCCAGAGGTGGAAGAGGGCAGGACTGACCGGAGAGCCAGTAGAGGACAGGACACTTGCTGCTGTCGGCTTTGGGTGGCAGGAAGACGCCGAACTTCATCTTACAGTTGAGCTCGGAGCTGCGCACGCACACACACACACACAGAAAGAGAGAGAGAGAGAGAGAAAGAGTTATAGTTGTGATCAGCTGTTTCAATAACCTCTCTTGGCATTGACGCAAAGAAAAGCTGTGGAAACCGTGTGTGTGTGTGTGTGTGTGTGTGTGTGTGTGTGTGTGTGTGTGTGTGTGTGAGAGAGAGAGAGAGAGAGAGAGAGAGAGAGAGAGAGAGAGAGAGAGAGAGATTCAGGTCTCACCTGTCATGTTCAAACACCTTCTGGAAACCTCCAGCACACTTGTTGGACGACACCAGTTTGAGCGCCATCTGGAGGCTGCAGGGGGGGGGCAGAAAGCTCACCGGTCACCAACCGGAAGCGCGTTCAAAATAGAACCTGGCAGGCACTGAGCAATCAACAACGCTGCAGTCCTCTGCTGCTCCGCTACATGCTAATATGCTGATCGTTCTCAGGATCTTTAGATCGATGCATAGCCGTTCACCTGTCAGCTGTTAGCACACTTAGCAAAAGTTAGCACAGTGAACAAACTCTCTCACTCTCACACACACACACACACACACACACACACACGGGGTTAACGAGACACCGCATAACTTTATTAACGCAGCGTTTGTCCCCAAACACCGCGTGGACCGGGTTAATGTGCACGTCCACCACGTCACACGCGCACACACACACACAGGTCCAGTCCGGTCTGGACTCTCAGCTAACATTAACCCGCAGCAGAAAGTTTCATGATTGGGTCTGCATGACGTCATGTGCGGTTATTAATTAATAATAATAACAATCGAGTCTTCGCTGAGGCTCAGTCCCGGAAAAAAAAAATGAAGCCGAACGCACCTGATCGACCAGGAGTCTCTGGAAACTGGAACAGATCCCCGACCTGCTGCTGCTGCTGCTGACCTCACCGCTGGTCCACAGTCCGCCAACGGCCGTGCCGACGTGGTGACGTCAGACAACTGACGCCGCCGCCAACGCTTTCCGTCCGCGTCGTGCAAGTAGCCCCGCGCTCGGCCGCCAGATGGCAGCAGTTCGTCGGCAGAAAACAACAGGAGGCTTTTCGGCTTTTGGAGGAGTTTACAGGTGAGGAGTGAAAGACAAAAATGATGAAACAAAACACTGCAGTTCTCTGCTGTGAACTTTCTTTCTTTCTTACTATACATATATATACATACATACATATATATATATATATATATATATATATATATATATATATATATATATATATATATATATATATATATACACATATTTTCATACATATGTGTATTTTTTTTATTTTTTTTATTAGAGTTATTATTATTATTATTATTATTATTATTATTATATAATCAGTTCGCTGAGCCTCAGTCAGTGAATCTCTGGCTCACCCTCCTCAGTCACCCACCTGTCAGTCAGTGAGTCAGTGAGTCAGTTGCTGCTCCAGGAGGAGTCAAACGTCTTCTTCCATCTGTCCATCCAGCCGACACCCCCTGGTGGCCACTCTGACCCCCGTGACCTTTAGCCGAAGCTGATTAGTGTTCAGCAGCCAAATACAACATCACAGCACCGACTCACAGCAGCTCGCCAGTGGACAGGCCCCGCACACCCGATCTCTCTCCTTGTCTTCTGCTGTTCCACCACTAGGGGGCATAAGTGACGAGGAGGAGAACCAGAGTGATTTAAGGCTCTGATCTTCAGCCAGCAGCAACTTCTGATGAATGATGATCTCATTAAAGCAGCGGCTGTAATGAACGAGCCGCCGTGACCCCCCCCCCCCTTGCTGTCAGCTGACGCACCAACAGGAAGTGAGCTCGGGCTCTGGCTCCGCCCACTTAATGAGTTAACTCATCCCCATTTATCACTTCTCATCATCAGGCTGCTTATTAAACAGTCCCGTCTCATCCATCACTGGATCTCATAATGCTGTGGTGGCACTGGGGTCAAAGGTCAGCCCAACAACGTTCCACAAAATTCAATATGAATCCGCCCCCTCGCAGCGCACACACACACACACACACGCACACACACACACACACACACACACAGCGGGAGCTGCACCGCTGGTGTGAGAGTGACGGGTGATATTTAGGAGGACAGCAGCTCTGCAGGACCAATTTCAGTCCAGCTCATCATCAAGGAGACCAGAGAGCATTAGAGAGGGGGTGGAGCTTCAGCCAGAGCATCAAAGAGAGGGCGAAGCTTCCAAACATGCAGAAGGAAGGCAGCCGGCCATCTTCTGTCTGTCGTCAAATCCTGTTGATGGGTAGCGATGGAAACGATGCAGAGTGACAGCCGATTGGTTGGCCGTGGGCATGATTGGACAAACCCACCACTGGAGAGAGGAGCTGATCCGACACATTCTAGCCAAACACAGTTGCTTAACAGTGTATCTTAACGGAAAAAAAAACAACTGTAGTTTAACAATGGACTTCAAACATTGCAGCTTCGCACTGGAGCTTGAAGTTTAACACTTTGGCTAAATGTTGGAGCTCAGCGGTGGGCAAACCTTTTTTTTAAAATTGACAGGCAAGCCGGGCCAGCACCCAATGCGTACATATCGAACATTCGAACATAAACGAAAAAGGCATTACAGTGCTTATCGTAAACAACTGCTCGATTACGACATCCTAGCACGTCTCGCACATCTTATCTTATTTCACCAAACACGCATCTGCCGTCTTATTGCAGTGCCAGCATTGTTTCTCTCAAGACTGTTTTTTTCTCAAATTTTTTTTCCATCATATTAAAAATTGTTCTGTGTAAAAAAAGAAAAATTATAATAATCCGAACTACTGGTATCATACAAAATGCAGGTATTTAAAGTATGCATGCATTTTGTTCATCGTGGTTTCAGATTTAAAGTCAAATCTGCTTTATTGAGTTGTTGTAAATCAACCAGATCCACCGTGTTTTCCAATCATTGACTTCCTGCCTGAACCATTCTCCCCGACGCGGTGGCAACGCGTGAAAAACACGGTGGATCTGGTTGATGTTCATCATGATATACAATGTGGTGGATTTTGTTTTTCTATGCGCTGTGTTTTACTGTGAAGCGTCAAAGTGACGTATCATCTTCAGCACTGCTCAGTACAGCTGTCAAATAATGAAGCAGATTTCACATTAAATCTGAAAAAATTATGCATAAAATTCAGGTATACTTTAAAATACCTGCATTTTGTATGATACCAGCAGTTCGGTTGATTATTTTCTTTTTTACACACAGCGATACAGCGGACAGGCAAAAGAGGGTTTTTTTTCACCGGATAGGCCGCAGACGCTTTTGGTATCAATCGGGGGTGATGATTGACAAGCGCTGCAGCAACGCGGAGAGAAACTGTTGATACGTGACATTAGAGTGGCAGCGATCAGCTCCGCTGACCGCGGTGCTTGGAAATAAGGCGAGTGAGCCGCCGAGTGGGATGCCAGGCATTTACAGGACCAGTTCCAATGAATGCGGTCGTAATCATGATGCGATTTGGCCAATCCTGTCAATCTTCGTTTGCCCACCTGTGGTGTAGCCTAACGCCGTAGTTGTGTATGTGTACGTGTGTGTTACAGTTACAATAGCCACATGCTAACGATGCTAACTGTCCTGCTGCACTTCACCACCAGGGGGCAGACGGCCATGGTGGGGGGCTGCATGACTCACTGCTGTGAGGTTACACAGGTGGGCTGGGAACACACACACACACACACACACACACACACACACATATAGTCACAGCAGGAGTCCAGGTGTGTGTGTGTGTGTGTGTGTGTGTGTGTGTGTGTGTGTGTGTGTGTGTGTGCGTGCGTGTGTGTGAATGAATGAGAGAGGAGCGAGACAGAGAGGGCGATTGAGTGATGAGAGAGAGAGCACCAATACGGGGAGAGGGGGCGAGCAAGGCCCGCGATGAGGGAGAGAGAGAGAGAGAGAGAGAGAGAGAGAGAGAGAGAGAGAGAGAGGACGCTGAGCTCCAGAGAGACGCAGCAGCAGCAGCAACAGCAGATCTTCCAGAGGGAAACCAGAGAAGAGCAACAGCAGCTCCACTGACCTGAGGGAGAGCAGAGTGTGTGTGTGTACACACACACACACACACACACACACACACACACACACACACACACACACCTGGGCAGGTGTGTCCTGACTGTGGAGTAGCAGCAGCAGATGACTCTGGGTCCTGAGGACTGGACGCTGCCACCTGGACGCCCCTGACGCCTGAGCCCGTCTGAGCCCAGCCCCCTCTGTGATGTCACCAAGCGTCCTATGCCCTCTCGCCAGTGCCGCCCTCTGCTGGACGAGTTGAGCAGCTTCAGCTCAGCGCTGGTTGAGAGGGGGGTGGGGCGGCGAAGGAGGCGGTGGTGGGCGGAGGGAATGGCCACGCCCCCCCGGAGTGGCTCCGCCCACGGACGGTGACATCATGGAGGCGGCGGCCGCCAACAGGTCCCAGTGGAACCAGTGGAGCCCGGCGGACCACGCTCTGCAGCCCTCCTCCGTCCTCAACGCCAGCAGCTGCCCGGGGAACGACTCTCACTGTGGCCCCCCGGCGGCAGCGATGGAGAAGCACTGGGCGGCACTGCTGGTGCTGCTGGCCGTGGGGGCCACGGTGGGGGGCAACCTGCTGGTCATCCTGGCCGTCAGCCTGGAGAAGAAGCTCCACAGCGCCACCAACTACTTCCTCATGTCACTGGCCGTGGCCGACCTGCTGCTGGGGGTCCTGGTGATGCCCGTCGCCATGGTGACCATGCTGTACGGTGGGTGACACAGACACACACACACACACACACACACACACACATACAGAAAAAGACACACACACACAGAAAAAGACACACACACACACACTCTCTCTCTCACACACACACACACACACACACACACACATTCACTCTCTCTCTCTCACTCTCTCTCTCACATACACACACACACACACACACAGAAAAAGACACACACACAAACACACACACACTCTCTCTCTATTATACACACAAACACAGAGAGATCCACACACACAGACACTCACTCACAAACACACACACATACGCACTCACACATCACATACACAGACAAACACAAACACACACAGAAACTCTCTCTCTCTCTCTTTCTCTCTCTCTCTCTCTCTCACACACACACACACACACACACACACACTCTCACCCTCACAATCAAGCACGCACACACATACAGAGGTGTTCTGGCACTGAGGTCTTCTTGCATGATGGTTTGATGGTCAGGAACCGAAGCAAAGTGCAGCCTCCAGGTCTATGTGTCTGAAGAGGTCAGAACCAGAACCTGAACCAGGACTCACTGTGGATTGTGGAAACTGGATCAAACTTGGTTTAAATTGGGTTTAAACTGGAAGTAAATTTGGTTTCAACTGAGTTTGAACTACGTGTAAAATTGGTTTAAACCGAGTTTTAACTGATTTAAATTGGGTGTAAACTGGGTGCACATTTGGTTTAAACAGGGTGTAAATTTGGTTTAACCTGGTCAAAACTCCAGAGCTGGTTGTGCTGATGTTAGTTGGCAGTTTTGTATCTGGCCAGCAGCAGGTGGTCAAGAGGCTCCTCTTCCTCGTCCTCGTCCTCCTCCGCCTCCTCTTCCACCTCCTCTGCTTCCACTCTCTCATTAATGACCATTAAACTCTCGTGTGGCTATTAAAAGGGGTGTCACCTAAATTATTCAGAGTGAGACCACTTCGCTCATTTTTCACAGGAAGGGGTGGGGCTTCACAGGAAGGGGTGGAGTTTTGGCCAAGGGGGCCCAGAGCATCACGCTATGAAATGTGTGTAGCAGAAAGTGACCTCAGGTTATGAGCCTGGAGCACCAAAGAAGGGGCAGAGCAGTGGCGCCCCCTGCAGGAGGAGCTGAGTCCGCAAGTCGCTGGAGACCTTGGAGAGAGAGGGAGGGAGACGGGCGTGCGAGCGAGCGGTGATCGTGCAGCAGTGACCATGGTGACAATGTAGCGACACTGATGAGTCATCTGACAGGAACAACACCTGGGGGGGAAAAGGGGAGGGTGGGCTCCTCCTCCTCCTCCTCCCCTCTAATCTCCTAAACCCGGCCTCTGTTTCTGCCCCTCGGGGATCAGCAGCAGCATCACTTCCTTTTTACTAACCAAGATAAACTCCCTCTCCTTCCCCCTCCCCTCCTCCTTTGCCGCAGCAGCAACTCAACAAGCCTCATACATAACACACATTGTGTCAAAGGTGTGGCCCGGGGCCCTCTGGCAGGTCACACACTGACAGTTAGAATTTGGCGCTAACGTGGAGGCTAACTGAGGCGACACTCTCTGGCGCTCCCTCCACAGAGAAAACAGGCTGCAAACAGCAAGTTTCATCACCACCTGTTGCTGCTGCATCACCTCAACACTCTGTGTGTGTGTGTGTTACTTCTCCTTTAACACCATCTGGTAATTTGTCACTGGATGTTCTATACCGGGGGTGGGGAAAAAGTTTTGATTGGTGGGCCACAATGGGTTCTACAATGTGAGGGGCCTAAGCATGAGCCAATGGATGAAGTGTTTTGGTTGACCCAAAAAATATATCATGGGATATGTAGAACACGTGCTTCAATGTCAACTGAAAATGAACAAAAGGGTTCCAACAAAATCTGTCTTTGAAGCAACAAGGTATTTAGATCTTTTATGAAATGACTCTCAAAACACTGGAAAATTGGACGAAATAGCAATTTTATGACTTGGCAACTACTGAATTACTTTCTTCAAGTTCAGTGGGCCAGATCAGAAAGCTTAACGGGCCGCATATAGTTTGCCCATGCCTACTCTACGCACTGTAATGCTCAGTGAAAACAATGGCGCTGCAGCTAATAGATGCTAACAGATGACTCTCTGTTAGCATCTATGTGGTAATGTCTGTCAGCATATGGCTGACAGACATTACCACATGCTAATAGATGCTACCACATGCTAACAATCATCAAACTTCTCTCCCTCCTCTCTGACCCCCCCCCCTCCTGTGGAACCCACCCCTCCACCAGATTACGGCTGGCCGCTGCCCTCTGACCTCTGTCCTATTTGGATCTACCTGGATGTGCTGCTCTCCACGGCATCCATCATGCACCTGTGCACCATCTCGCTGGACCGCTACATGGGCATCAGGAACCCCATGCACCACAGCCGCTTCACCTCCCACACCAGGGCCCGGATCAAGATCTTGGCGGTCTGGACCATCTCAGCAGGTGAGGGGGTGCACGGAGGAGGGGAAAAGACGGGGGCGGAGTCAATTGATTTTGAAAACAGGACAGCAGTCTTTAGGCCAGTGCCGCGGTAGGCAGGGGGTCTCCAGACCAGTTGGAGGACAGACTAGGACCAGGACCAGGAGCAGCACCAGGACTGGTACAAGGACCAGCACTAGGACCAGGACCAAATAAATGATCAGAACCAGGACCATGACCAGCACCAGGGCCAGGGCCAGCAGCAGGACCAGGATGAGGAGTATGACTAGGACCAGAACCAGGACCAGAAGCAGGACCAGCACCAGGACCATGACCAGCACCAGCACCAGCACCAGCACCAGGACCAGGGCCAGCTCTATGTGGTGTATTTTTAGATCTAGTCAGTTGTTGACCCGACTTCGACTCCTGTAGTCTCCACCTTCATCAGCACCGATCAGGCCCTAATGAGCCGGCAGGGCCGGAGCTACCGCTGCTAATTCAGCGTCCCTTCCTGCCGGCCAGATCCAGAGGCTGATAGCGGAGCTGCACTCATCGCTCACCCCGGTGGCAGTGATGTCATTAAGCTCTGATCTGCCTTCGGACAGGAGCTACTGGATGCTAGCAGAGTTAGCGTTGATAACCAGAGCAGACATTCTCATCTTGTCCACGGCCGTTAGCATTACCATCAAGTCTGGTGCTCTGACTCCACAGCACCCCCTGCTGCTGACCTGCAGTGTGTCAGAGTGTCATTAGCCAGATGCTCTCTGACGGCTCCACTGACTCGTCTCGTCAGGTTAGCAAGCTCCCGCTACTCATTTCAATGTGGCTCCAGGCTAAAGGCCAGTGAGACGGCCAGGAGGAGGCGTGTGCTAATGTGATGATGTCATCGTGGCTAGCAGCAGATCCCGCCCCCCAGGCGGCAAATTCACAGGTCAACACACACGCTGGCTCAGTGACACGCAAGGCTGCAGCTGTGCACAGCTAACAGGATTAACCAAGAGTGAAGCTAGAGGTGTTAGTGGACACAGCCGGAGGCGGGGGACTGGAGCCGAGACAGCCCTGCTGATGTTCCTTTGTCTGAGATATTGGTTTCGGTTGTGACAATAGTTCCTGAGTCAAGTATCTGGTCCTAGTTCTAGTCCATGTCCTTGTCCTGGCCCTTGTTCATGCCCTGGTCAGAGTCTTGGCCCTGGTCCATGTCCATGTCCTGGTCCTAGTCCAGCAGCTAGCCCTGAACTAGTAACCACCTGTGGTCCTGGTCCTGGTCCAGGTCCAGTAACTAGTCCTGGTCCCTGTCCAGTAACCAGCCCTGGTCCTGGTCCAGCAACTGATACTAATCCAGTAACCAGCCCTGGTCCTGGTCCAGCAACTCACCCTGATCCAATAACCAACCCTGGTCCATGTCCTGGTCCTTGTCCAGGTTCAGTAACTAGCCCTGGTCCTTGTCCAGTAACCAGCCCGGTCCTAGCCCAGGTCTGGGTCCAGTAACCAGCCCTGGTCCAATAACAAGCCCTCTTCCATGTCCTGGTCCTGGTGCAGGTCCAATAACTAGCCCTGGTCCAGGTCCTTGTCCAGTAACCAGCCCTGGTCCTGGTCCTGGTCCAATAACTAGCACTGGCCCTGGTTCTGGTCCAGGTTATTGGAGGAAAAAGTAGTATTATTTAAGCTGATTTGACCATTGGAAATTTGGTCCAGAAGCTCCCTTGGGCCCACAATAATAACCGCAGTTTTAGTGGTATTGAGCATGAGGAAATTTTGCATCAGCCAGGTTTCAATGTCACTTCGCGCAGTTTCTAATTTAACTGTGCTTCATCGGTTTTAATTGACAGACATAACTGTGTATTGTCCGCATAACACGAGGTAACCAAGAGGTAACATGTAAATGTTCAAGAGGAGTGGTCCAAGAACGGGCCCTTGAGGGACTCCATGACTAAACTTCTTACATTCTGATGAGTGATTGCAAGGGGCAAAACCTGTGGTTAATATCTGATTAATTATTGTATGTATAAAACTATTAAGTAATGATGATACCTCCTTTAAAACTTTAGTAGGGATTGGGTCCAACAGACTAGTGGTCGACTTTGCAGAGGAGATAAGAGAGTTAAGTTCAGGGAGTCCATTTTGCTGAAAACTCTCAAGATGAATACCAGCATTGCTATGTTTAAGATGTTCTTCTATGGGGCCAGTGGATGACAAGGAATGGTGGATCTCATGTCTAATAGTTACTCTATGCAGGGACAAATCATGAAGTCGTTACTAGACAGAATAACAGAGATACAGGGCTCAACACAATAACGGTTCCTTGTCAGTTAAGATACTGTATTGAAAAGAAATTTTAGATTATTTTTTATTGTCATCAATAAGAGTGGAATAGTAAGTAGTTCTGCTCATACGCTGTGCCTTTTTGAAGGACCTATATCTATTTTGCCAAGCTGTATAGGATAAGGCCGTGGCGAAGTGGTTAGCGCTGCCGCCTCACAGCAAGAAGGTCGTGGGTTCGATTCCGGGGCCCGGGCCTGGGACCTTTCTGTACGGAGTTTGCATGTTCTCCCTGTGTCTGCGTGGGTTCTCTGCGGGTTCTCCGGCTTCCTCCCACACTCCAAAAACATGCATGTGAGGTCAATTGAACATTCTAAATTGTCCGTAGGTGTGCATGTGAGTGTGAATGGTTGTCTGTCTCTATGTGGCCCTGCGATGAACTGGCAATTTGTCCAGGGTGTCACCCTGCCTTCAGCCCTAAGACAGCTGGGAGAGGCTCCAGCAGACCCCCGTGACCCTGAATAGGAATAAGCGGGTATAGAAGATGAATGTATAGGATAAGGCCGTATTTGATGAACGCCAAATTCTCTATAGTCTTCATGAAGATTGTTTTAATTTACGGGTGGAGGCGTTAAGCCAAGGAGCTGATTCATCCTGCTTTTTATTCTTACTTGTATGGGGCCAAGTCGTCCAAAGTTGATTTCAGTAGACCAGAGACAGTGTCTGTCAAAGAGTCAATATCTATGTTTACCATATGAGGAACTTCTTCCAAACTCATGTTGGAAAGTACAACTGCATCTAACACCAGGGAGCCTCTCTTTGAATTTGGCTATGACAGTGTCCAAAATGTTTCTACTTATTATAGATTTATCTTGGGGGATATAATCAGCCAGAATAAAATTAAACGTGATTAAAAACTGTTTGGAGAAAAGGTTATTATGGAGAAAAATGACTTTGGTTAGAATTAGATCTGAAGTATGATTATGTTTATGAGTGGGAGCATTCACGACTTGGAGGAATCCAAAGGAGTCCAAAATTGATTTAGGTTAGGAACTCAGACTGTCTCTCTCAACGTCAACATGAATATTGACTATTGTCTCCAATCTTTATAATCTTATCCTTTGGTAAAGCAAAATTAGCCAAAAATTCTCAGAATGAATCTAAAAAAGAAGAATATGTCCCAGGCAGACGATAGATAGTGATGAATTAAACAGAATTTAGCAATTTATTGCATGACAGCAGATACTTAAACTTTCTAATGACCTATAATTACTTTTAGGGTTAATATTAATTAGCAAATTGGAATTGTAAATAGTTGCCACACCACCTCTTCGACCACGATCGCCATCTACTGTTTATGAGCATTAATGTGACTGGGGGGAGAGACTTCATGAAGACTAACATGTTCATCTTGGTGTAGCCATGTTTCTGTTAGGCCGCAAAGATCGATATTATGTTCACTTATAAAATCATTAACTAGAGCACCTTTCCCACTGGCCAAAAAAACGTAATGTAGTCCCGCTACAAATCGGCATTTGGTGGCAGTGGGAAAGGCTCACTGAGCCGCTCCGAAACAGGTCAAATGGCTCGACATCATACCTTTTAACTGCCGCACGGGGTGACGTTGAGCGTTACATGTGCTAAATTATAATATGGCGGCAGTTGCGGCGTACATCACGCACCGAAGCAAAGGTGTTCGATTACGCTCCATCAGCGCTCGAACGTTGTTCATTGTCCTCTGGCTTTTTCGCTCGCGCACAAAATAAACCAGACGGCGAAAACGCTAGCTGCACGGCGCGAGCCGCCCGTCCGCGGAGGTGCACGCCGCTTCAAGTCTGGTGTGAACGACGCCATCGTTCGGCGGCTATTCGCGGAACGATTTTACAGTCGAAAGTGCCCAACAAGAAAGACGAACACTGGCCACTGCCGGACTCGCTTCCGTGTAGCTCTCCATTGTTTACTTCTCTGAATTCTGTCGCACTTCCTCTACGCTATCTCAATGCAATGACGTCAGCAGACACGTAGCGGTGAAAGCGGAGGGAGTGCAGTTTGCCGGCGGGGGTGAGACCCTGGTGGTTTTGGTCAGTGGGAAAGGGTGTAAATGCCGATTGATTGAGAGTCGTTCCGCGTTCAAAAAACACAGTGTCAACCCCCTAATTTTAGTGGGAAAGGGGCTTAGAATTGCTTTTGATTGTTGTGACCTAATGTTTAGAAAGCTACATTTAACTCTCTTATCATGACTTATCCTATTTTACAATCTATTCAAATTATGCTATATAATCATTGGAGCCTTTATACCAGATTTAGGTAGTGTTCTAAGATTAAAGTAAAGCAGGACTTACTAATGCGTGGGAACTGCGGTGAGGGAAGTTCAGAGTAGCGGGTAGGGCTGCAACTCTTTTGCAGGCAACATAACCTTGCACATGCACTCACGTGTTCCTTGTTTTTTTTTTTATGCCTTTTGTGTGCCCTGTCAAAGTTAGACAGATCCCCAAAACCCACTTTTGACCAGACAACACATCCCTGAGATGGTTTCATCAAGAGGCAAGACATTCTATTTGTGACAGCACTTCCAGTCAGCCAGCTCACTTTGTTGTACCAGGACAGCTGAAAGGACCTTTTACTTTCCCCCACCTTTTGCACCAAATCAGTCTGAAGAGTTGATCTACCCTGCTGTCTAACTCTGAGTTTCTCTTTGTAAGGAAGACAATCACATGGCTTCGCCAATATCCAGTCAACAACATTCGTATGATCTGCCAATATGTGCAGCTTGCTGGCAGCTTGCTGGAGCTGCTGCACGTGGCTAGTGTGAAATGTGGCCGCCTGTGAGTGCTTTGTGACGGGGGAGAGGCTCAGCAGCTCCCGCTGCGACAGAAGTCAGTCTCTAAACACAAGCAGCTACAGTCTCCAAAAACACCAGAAATACATGCTATATTTGTCGCAAGTCGTTTTGAACAAGACAAAGTCGCTAAGAGGATCAGTATGTCTCCCTACACATTCAGAACAAAAAACTTGAAAAATGCTTTGGTGGATGTTTATATTTCAAGATCGTTGATTCGCTCATTTCGCTGTCAATCAAAAAGGGGCTCCGTCTCAAACAGATCATCCAATCATCATCCAGAAGCCGAGCGTCCAGGCCAGCCGAAGCCAGCCCACTGCTCCATAGACCCCCATAAACGCTGAGCATCCAATGGGCGGGACAAAGCCCAACATTTTTCCAATGACCATCTAGTTTTGCTGCAGTGGAACGACCCACTCTTTGCTCCCCCATTGAAGTCAATAGACCCTCAGCGTCTAGACTGTCTAAGCATTGTGACGTTCCGGCAATGAATGAGAAGGAAGTCGTGTCACTGTCAGTTACCTGTGATAAGTCGCTGGTTCTGAACAAAAGATAAACGCGTTCTATCGCATATTTAGTCAATGAAATGTACACACAACAGTACATATGTGACCACTTATTTCTTTGACATTTTAGGGCAGTGGTTCTCAAACTTTCCCTGTCACGCCCCACCTTGGAGGAAGAACATTTTTCATGCCCCATTGGTACACCACTTTTTGTGATGTCAAAACCAACATTCTTTTATTTAATCATGAACATTTATTTCACATTCATTTCACTTTTCAATTTATTTATGAAATCATTTATGTTGCACAAATAAACTTTAGCTGGTTTTGTGACATCAAAACCTGAACATTACTTTTTGAACAAGAATACTCCTTTCACTTTTCCGCTGTGAAAATAACTTTTTTGGCAAACCACTTTTGTAACATCCAGTGAATAAAATCTCCTCACAAAGTGCAGAGAATAGCCGCGCTTTCAGGGGTCTTGTTTTGATGAAATTGACCACATCAACAACGTCAGTCATGCGACAACATCACATTTTTTACCTGCCACACGGGATCATAGATAGATATATATATATACAACTAGCCCCCTGGTCCATGTCCTGGTCCTGGTCCAGTAACTCTGCTACTCCCTCCTGCCCTGCAGGGATTTCGACCCCAATCCCAGTCCTGGGCCTGCGGGACCCATCCAAGGTCTTCAGGGACGGCAGCTGCCTGCTGACGGACGACAGCTTTGTGCTGATTGGCTCGCTGGTGGCCTTCTTCCTGCCACTCACCATCATGGTGGTCACCTACTTCCTGACCATCTGCGCCCTGCAGAACGAGGCCTCTAAGATCCGCCTGGGCCAGCTGGTCCCCCGGCCCAGGTGGAGCTCCTCCTCCACCCCGGGGGGGGTCCTGCCGAGGAGCTCCCCATCCTCCCAGAGACTCCTCCTCTGTGGGGGTGGGGCCGGTGGGGTGGTCTCGGGCTGTCTGATTGGACGGCGCACCCTTCAGTCCATCAGCAATGAGCAGAAGGCCTCCAAGGTCCTGGGCGTGGTCTTCTTGCTCTTCGTGGTCATGTGGTGCCCGTTCTTCATCACCAACGTGCTGGCAGTGGTGTGCAGGCCAGCCGCCTGCCCGCCGGGGCTGATGGGAGTTCTGCTCAACATCTTCGTGTGGGTGGGCTACCTGTCGTCGGCTGTCAACCCACTAGTCTACACCCTCTTCAACCGGACCTACCGGGCCGCCTTTCTGCGCTACGTCCGTTGCCGGTACCGGCCCGAGAAGAAGAACCTGCAGCTCATCCTGGTCAACACCATCCCCCCAATGGCCTACAGCGCCACCCGGCTACCGCTGGGCCATGGGGTGGTCGGGGGGCGTGGCCACCAGTCAGGCCCCGCCCCCTTGCAGGACAGAGGCTGCAGAGACAAAGACGAGAGCTGTGTCTGAAAGTCCGACCTGCAGGGGGCACCACCTTGGGTCCAAACATCTGTTTTGTCTGTGTCGAACTGAAGAGAAGACCAGCTGGCACTGACCCTGGACCCCACCAGGACACTGAACCTGAACCTGGTCCTCACACCAGGTCCCTGAACCTCATCTACACACCAGGTCCCTGAATCTGAACCTCGTCCTCACACCACGACCCTGAACTTGCTGTACACACTGAGACCCTGAACCTGGTCCCCAGAACCCTGAACCTATACCTTGTCCCCACACCGAGAACCTGAACCTGGTCCTCACACCAGGACCGTGAACATGATTCGCACACCAGAGCCCTGATCCTTGTCCCCAGAACCCTGACCCTGAACCTGATCCCCACAGCAGGACCTTGAACCCGGTCGCCACACCAAGACCCTGAACCTCGTCCTTACACCAGGACCCTAAATCTGGTCCCCAGGACCCTGAACCTGTTTGTGTCTAGAGCAGATGCTGTTCTACCTGAAGCTGCAGGTATCTGGGTCCAGGCTCCGCCCCTTCAGTGTGACTGCACCACCATTGGTGGAGAAGTTGTTGGTTCTGTGTCTGCTGTTGTGTTTACTAGTTTGGGATTTTCATGTCTTGACTTTTAAACTTCTTGTTTCCATCGGATAGAAAATTAAATCCAATATATTTCAGTTTTGAGTAACTCAATAAAAATAGCAGCTGAATCTTCATGTGTCTCATCTTCTGTTGGAGTGAAAGGAGCAAGAGCAGGAGGAGGAGGAGGTGAGAAGTTCTCCAGTGGAGGAGTTTCACTGGCAGCTTCTCAGATTTTCCTGCTGATGGAAAGATGATGGCGAAGACGAAGGCAGCTGAAAACGGTGACAGCAGCTCCACCTCCTCAGAAACTGAAGACAACAGAGCTTCTTCTTCTGGGTGACAGCTTCCATCATGCATCAGCAGCTGCCAGAGTGGGAGTAGGGGAAGTAGGAGGGGGTTCAGTAAGGAGAGGAGGAAGAGCCGCGTGGAGGAGGGAGAGGAGAACAGGGAGGGAAGGAAGAGGAGGATGAGGAGGGAAGGAAGAGGAGGATAAGCAGGGAAAGAAGAGGAGGAGGTGAGTTGTTTTTTTTTTTTATGTTCTCGTATTTTGGTAGTCGGGATGTTTGGCTGCAGTACCTCGCATGGCCATTGCAACAGAGGAAGCGCTGCACCGTTCCAGCACCGTCCGGTGTCCAGGTCTGATGATAATGATACATCTTCCTCTGTAGCTCCACTGCTGGCTGCGATGCTCTGGTTAGACCTCAGCAGCGATGCCCTCCAGTGGCCAAAATGAGCAACGCTACAACAAATAAACTTCTCTGCTTTTGTCTAAATGTTCATGTTGGTTCACAAACTTCATCTGTGAGGTCTGATCACATCCATCCCATCTTCCAGATTATAATCTTTGGAGTTGTTTTTTAAATCAATTTAATGGAGGAGCAGGGAGGCAGCGACGCTCACACACCACAGAAGAAGAAGAAGAAGAAGGAGGAGACGACGCCACCAGGTGTTCTCTGTCTTTATTGATTCTCCATCGCAGGACGTTAAATACTTTACAGAGCGAAGAGAATGCCTCAACGTTATTTACAAGATAGAATTATTGTCACATGTCACAATGTGGCCGTGTGATTGGAGCGCTTCGGGGGTGGGGCGACAGGCGAGGGGGCGGGGTCAGGGCGGTGTGATGGCGAACTGGAGACGTCAGCTGACCACGGTCCAAAACAGCAGAACCCAATAAATAGACCGTAGACGGGCGGCCACACCCACCATGGGGTCATTTGACCCCAGGAGGGAGGGGGGGGGGCAAAGCATGATAGCGAGGGCACGTTAGAGAACCGTTAGCAATACTGCAGCAACAGTAGCAGCAGGTGTACCTCGCACTTCCTGTCTGATGGAGAGGAAGACAGCAGGAAGTCGAAGGCTACCTACTCGCTGTTGGTCGGAAGTTGACTACTAGCGACTTTCTGTTGGTACAGTCAACTTCCTATTGGTAGTAGTCAACTTTCTGTTGGCTTCTTCCCCCCCATTATTGTGCCCCACCAACAACTGGCGGGAGCAGGAAGTGCTTTCAGCGGAGAATCAGACAGGAGGTGACCCGAGCCAGCCTGTGTGTGGGCGGTGGGGTCAGGGGTCATGGTTGTGCGTATCAACGTTAAGTGCAACAGACAGTTTATGACAGACGACGACGACAAGAGTCACACCATCACACCACAGAGAGTGGACATGGGTTGGGGCAGGGGAGGGGGCGGAGTCGGAGGAGGGGCCAGAGTCTCTCAGATGGGCAGTTGGAACGTGATGTCCACCTGAGCCTCCTTGGCCAGAGAGACGATCTCAGAGAGCTTCACCACCTGAGACACACACACACACACACACACACACACACACACACACACACACACACACACACACACACACACACACACACACACACACACACACACACACTCTATTAGCTTAGCACCCTCTCCTATTAGCTTAGCATCATAGTACTAGAAGCAGCTAGTAGCTATGCTGGAACTCGTGTGTGTGTGTGTGTACCATCTTGGCGGCCTCGTCCAGGTCGTCGCAGGCCAGGATCTTCAGCGGACTGGCAGCGATCAGAGCCTTGGCGTCATCCACTCGGGTGCCTTCAAACAGTCTCAGGTCAGACCACGCCCACCTCACTCCCCTAGCCAATCGCATTCTCCCCCTCCCTCCTACCTTGATCTGTGTGTTTGTGTGTGTGTGTGTATGTGTGTGTGTATGTGCGTTACCTTGTAGCCGCACCACGATGGGGATCTTGAGGTCCAGGTCCAGAACGGCCATGATGATGCCCTGAGCGATGACATCACACCTCATGATGCCTCCGAAGATGTTGACCAGGATGGCCTGGACCTGCGCGTGCATGCGTGTGCACAGACAGCCAGCCAGAGACACAAGCACAGACAGAAAGACAGAAACAAACAGTTTGTTAGCATTAAATGCTCAGCTAACAGAAGGAAGTGCAGAGACACACAGAAATCTAGCATAGCTACTGGCTGCTTCCACAGCCTCCCTTAGCGTTAATGCTAAGCTAATAGAAGGTGTCAGTCAATATAACCCTGATCACACGGCTATGTGTGTGTGTGTGCGTGTGCATCTCCTCACCTTGCGGTCTGACGTGATGAGCTTGAAGGCCTCGGTCACCTGATGCGCTGTGGCTCCGCCCCCGACGTCCAGGAAGTTGGCGGGCGTGCCACCGTGCAGCTTGATGATGTCCATGGTGGCCATGGCCAGACCAGCGCCGTTCACTGAGAACCAGAAGGTGGAGCGGGTGAGTGACGTCGCCCCCACCCCTGCAAGCGAGTCTGGGTCAGCGGCACCCCAGGCGTCACTCACCCAGGCAGCCGATGGTCCCGTCCAGGCCGATGTAGTTGAGGTCGGCCTTGGCAGCCTGCCGGTCCCGGGGGTCCTCCTGGCTCCAGTCCCTCAGGGAGAAGACCTCCTTCTGACGGTACTCAGCGTTGGAGTCAAAGTTGATCTTAGCGTCCATGCACATGACTGGGAGGTGGGTGGGGGGGTGGAGAATAGGAGGGAGGAGAAGAAGGAAGAGGAGGGAGGAATAGAAGAAAGATGAGGAGGAAGGGAAGAGGAAGGAGAAGAGGGGTAGGAGAAGGGAAGAGAAGAAGGAGGAAAAGGAGGGGGAGGAGGAGAAGGAGGGATGGAGAGAGGGAGGAGGAGAAGGGGAGATGAGGAGGTAGAGAGGGGAGGAGGAAGAGGAGGGAGGAGAAGAAGGAGAGGGGGAGAAAGGTGGGAGAGGAGGAAGAAGAGGAAGAGGGAAGAGGAGGAAGAGGTTGAGAGGAGGAGGAGGAAGAGGGTGGGAGGAGGAAGAAGAGGAGGAGGGAAGAGGAGGAAGAGGTGGAGAGGAGGAGGAAAAAGGAGAAGAAGGTTAGGGAGGAGGAGACATCAACAGGTTGACACACACACAGTTATTAAAGCTCAGGGAGGTTATAGCAACAGCCAGTGGCTGAAAACTGTGTGCTTGTGTGCCCACCGATGCCAGACGAGTCCTCCACCATGGGGTTGATCTCCAGCATGGAGGCGTCGCGCTGGATGAACAGGTTGTACAGCTTTATCATGTTGTGGGCCGCCGCGTCCACCAGAGCCGCCGGGAAGCCCATCTTCTGGGCCACCTGACACACGCACACAGTGTTAGCATCACTGCTAGTTGCTTCCAGGGCCTCTTAGCATTAAAGCTAAGCTCCTAATAGGAGGGTGGACACACACACACACACACACACACACACACACACACACACACACACACACACACACACACACACACACACACACACACACACACACACACACACCCTGACGGCCTGCTCCATCTTGATGCCCTCCACGATGTCGATGGGCTCCTTCACAATGGCGTCGGGGTTCTCCGCCGCCACGTCCTCAATGTTCACGCCCCCCTGCGAGCTGCCAATCAGGACGGGGCCCTGTGGGGCAAGGGGAGGGGCTTCAGTAAGGGCCACAGTGTGCGACCAGCGATGCCTTCTGTTGGCTATTAAAGTGTTACATATGCGGCTAGCAGCTACACTAACACGCATAGGCTGTGTCTCAATTCAGGGTCTGCATTGTTCGAAGGAAGCGTCCTCCTTCTGAAGGAAGCGTCCTCCCAAGGACCCGGCCCAGAAGGACGAACCCAAACCCGCCTCCCCGGTAACCACACGGGACGGTCTCGCCTTCGGTGTATTTCCTGGTTGCGTCACTGCCGTTCCCTCCTGCTGGCCAACCCCAGAAGTGACCTTTTTATAGCATCAAGCTAACCATTGGTTGACCATGTAACGATGGCGTTGGATGTTCAAATAAGTAAAAACCCTACGGTAAAAACTGAATATTTTATGTGAAATTTTAATTACTTAAATTTATACGAAGTGTCTTTGCCAGTAGATGGCGCTAATTTCAGCTGACTTCCCAGGATCCCAGGATGCTTTGCAGCAGCACGGGATACAGAAGGATGCGAAGGATAGTAGCGGTGTAGCCTTGAAATCGGCTAAAAGCAGGGTGCATTTGGAGCGTCCTTCGGACTTTTGGGAATTGGGACAAGCCTTTGCGCAGTGCTATGACGCAACTTCCTTTCAAATGCAGGCTTGGAAGGATGCAGACCCTGAATTGAGACACAGCCATTGTATGTGTGAGTGAGTGTGCGTGTAAGCGTGCGTGCGTGCGTTCTAGACAGGTGCACTTCCTGTCAGAGAGTCGGGTCTCAAACACTGTTTGGTAAGAAGTGCTGTGGAAGCTGCGCAGAGCTACGCTACAACTGTGTATGTGTGTGTGTGTGTGTGTGTGTGTGTGTGTTGGTCTCCCCCACCTGGAAGGACCTCTCCATGGTGATGGCGAAGTAGTACTCCCTGCGCGGGTAGCGCCGCTCGCAGATGAACACCTGGTTGCAGATGCGTCCCGCCTCCCCAGTCTGCTTGGTGTACAGCTTTCGACCAATCATCTGAGAGGAGATGTCCCGGGCCTCCTCTGGCCTGGGGGGGGGGGGGGAGAAACAGTAGCGTCACTTTGAGTCGACAGTCCAACGCCCGCTACTCTACTTCCTGTCTCCCGGCTTGTGACGTCACTTCCTCGCTGTCAGCTGAGCCTTCCTGCATTGCAACTTCCTGTGACATGTTTAAAGGTCCAGTGTGTAAAAATTTATGATTTCTGTAGGGAGGGAACAGGAAGTGGGCCGAGGGGGAGGGACCAGGAAGTGAACTCACGAGTAGACAATCCTCACGCCGCCCTTCAGGCCGCCCTCGAACGTCCCCTTCCCTCGACCTCCAGCCAGGACCTGAGCTTTCACCACCAGGTCCTTGGAGCCTGACACACACACACACAGAGTGAAGAGCGTTTCCTCTACTAGCAGCCTCGGTGTGCTAATGTTGCTTAGCTAACTCCGCTCTCAGGTGAGCAGGAGGGGAGGTCAGCTGATCTCTCAGCCTCCTTTGATTGGTCAATGATTTATCAGAATGTTTTCCAGATGTTATTGTTAAAGAGCCATGCAGGATGTCGCACAGCAACACAACATCTTCCAACTGGTTCCTGCTTCGACAAGCTGAGTGTAACTGATTCCCGTGAAGTGGGAGGCTATGTTTAGAGAGTGTGTGTGTGTGTGTGTGTGTGTGTGTGCCTCCTGTCAACAGCTGTGGCCTCAGCTATTTAAACAGCGCCACACTGAGGTCAGGAGGACACAGCAGGTGACTGACACAGTCAGCAACTGGACTGACTGCAACCAAAGATAGTCTGAGGAGAAAATACAGGAGGAGGTGTGAGGAGGTGCCAGAGGGTTAGGTGCTCTCACCGATCTCCTTGGCCACGCTGTAGGCCTCCTCGGGTGAAGAGGCCACCAGGCCGGCCGGCACTGAAATCCCGGCCTCCTTCAGCAGCCCGATGCTCATGTACTCGTGCAGGGAGAGAGTCCTCTGCTGCTGCTGCTGCTGAGGGATCACATGACCTCCTAGAAGACCACCACCACCAGCCAACACCTGGAAAACACCACCAGGAGGTCAGTAGGCCTGCAGACCCCTGGGACACAGGTCCTGAGGGGACACCTTCCAGACCTGGACCTGGACCAGACCCTAGAGCCACTGGAAACCCTGTGAGGATGTGAAACTGACTGGACTTCCTGAGAAGAGCCACTGGGATCAGACACTCCCTCTGATTTGTCACCAGCTTCTCTCTTCTGTTTGCCTTCACTTGTGACCGAGATAAAAATAAAATAAAAAATTATTTATTTTAACTTGTCCAGGTTCAATAATAATAATAATGACAATAAACACACAACTAATCCCTGCTGGACTCAAATGAATGAAGTGAACAGACCAAACACGAAGACTACATGTTTTATATTATACACTCCTGTATATATTTTTAGATTTATTTATTATTTTCAGATTAAGCGTATTGACAGAAAACAACAACGACGACGACGACGACAATCCGGAGCCCAGCTAACCTGACCCCCGCAGCTCCACCGGTCCCGGTCGCGGTGTGTGTCCCGGCAGGAGCCCAGTGAGCCGCCGTTCCAGCCGGGACAGGAGAGTTAGCTGAGGGCCGCCGGCAGCTGGAGGTCACGGTGGTCGCTCACCTCCTCAAACACAGCAGCCGCTGCTAGCGCCTCTCTAGTCGCGAGCCGAGCTAGTTAGCACGGATGCTACTGGGCGCACTAGTCGAAGCCCAGTGCTACTGCTAATGTCAGATATGACCCCGCCAGATTTTGGGACGCCGCCACCGCGGGGGCTGGGACCAGGCTGCGGGCTGCGGCTGCCCGGGGAGCCCAGCTTTTCTACTACCGGGCGGCCACACACTCACCTTGGATGCGGAGCTCAGCGTGTTTCTAGCCCCGGGGTTCCTCAGGCTAGCCGTCAGACGACCGCAGATGAGGGACGTCGCCATGTCTGCCTCTACGGTGCAGTCAATCAGCAACGCGCATGCGTAAGGCGCATCAAAGCAAGCTTCGTGCTGCCTTCAGGGACTGTCAGAAAATGACGGCGCCGTTTCGATGCGCGCTGACAAAACTGGGCAACTGCTAAAAGTTCGGCCAGTGGATTCTAGAAGGTGACTGGAATGGAACTGGTTGTAGTTGTCACGAGGTCGTCTTTGTTCATATTCAAAATAACCTAATTGGTTCATAGTTTTTAGCTAATTGCTAGCCAGCTTCTTGATTGCAGCCTCATCATTGCCACTTTTACATGCAGTAAAAAAGTTTTGTTTTTTTTTTTTTTTACAAAAAAGCGCAACATAAGTGTTTGTCTAGTCCTGTGAAGGATGCAATGTCAGGAATTTCCTTTTAATCGGCATGTTTGAACACATGGCTGCCGACAGCCTGAGGCTGAAAACATCCAAACGTCTGCTGCCAATCAGCGCCTTATGACTCAATGTTGGCGGGTTTATTGATTTTCCCCAACTGGTCATAGGCAGATGAGCGCCCTCTGGAGTCTGGATCTGCTCTAGGTTTCTTCCCATAGGGGAGTTTTTCCTGGCCACTGTCGCACTTTGCTTGCTCTGGCGGCCCAGTTGGTTGCCTTTTCTCTGACTGTACAAAACGCTTTGGATGTGATTTGGCGCTGTACAAATAAAAGTTGACTGATTGATTCATTGAGCTCAGTGAGACAGAATGTGGCACCTTAACAATGCCGTTTGCATCTTCATGTCGCCTCGGCAATTCCAGCTCTTTGTCACATGCTTGTTATTCAGACTGAACCCGTTTCAGCAGCAGCAGAAAACACACAAACACTGTCTTCAGCAGCAGTTTATTAAAAAAGAAAAAAAAAGGTTCCAGTCTGTACAAGTTTATTTACACTCAGCGGATGAAAAAAATCCAGTCAAAGTTACAAAGACTTGAGGAAACATTTTCACACACACACACACACACACACACACACACACACACACACACACACACACACACACACACACACACACACACACACACACACACACACACACACACACACACACACACACACACCCCTGCGCCAGTCCAAACAGGAAGTTTCCTAACGCACATGATTTCAAGTTTTACTTCCTGTAGCTGGCAGCAATCAACACTGTGATGACGCCAAGACAGACACACAGAGAGAGAGAGAGACAGACAGACAGACAGACAGAGTTTTAGCTGCTAGCTGCTTCCACAGCCTTTCCTAGCATCACAGCCATCCTCCCTTAAGTGTTGATGCAAAGCTAGCAGCGGGGTGGTGTGAGTCAGTCGGAGTCGCTGCTGCTGCTGGACGAGTCAGTGGACATGGCCTCCACGTCATCCTCGTTCTCCTTGTTGTGTCCAGGAGGCTCCAGGCTGAAGTCGCTGCTGGCCTGGTGGTGAGGAGGCAGCATCCCCCCACCCACTGCTGACACGTCCGACGACTGCCACGGGTAGTGGGGGGTCAGGATGTCTGGGGGGGGGGGGGACAATCAGTCATCAGCAAATCAGTTCAGAAAAAGTGCATAGAGAGTAAAATAATGATTAAAATAAAGAAGTAAGATCATAATAAAGATTTGAGGTAGAAAAGTCAGTGGCACTGAGGTTGGTGAGGGGTGGAATAGATTGGGGGGGGGGGGGGGAGAGAGACTGGTGGTGGTGGGGTTGATACCTGGCAGGCGTCCAGCAGCCAGGGCATCCCCCGGCAGGTGTCCGTTAACACCGTTGCTGGGCAGGTTGGCCATCATGCCCAGCAGGCCGCTGCGCATCTCCAGGTCGGTGGGGTATGGACGCCGAGGGTCACCTGGGGGGGGGGGGGAGGAACCATTCAGCTCGCTCGGCTCTGGAGGAATCAGCCCCACCCCGTCTGATGCCTGGGGGGGGGGGATCTCTGCCTTCTACACTCAGGTATAGTTACTATACTATACTATATTATGTTAATATATATTTTTAGATATTATATTATATATAACATTTCATAAATCATGAAACTAATTATATAATATTGTTTATGTTTCTTAAATTATACTGCACTATTACTACGACTGCTGCAACTACTACTATTGTGCTACTGATGTTATTATTACTATTACTGTTGATAGTATTATTATATACCAAATGGAATAGTGTCATAGTTTGCATTCCATTCGTTGCAACTAATTATATTATATTGTACAGTATTGCATCATACTTCAAACACCCGTACCAGTACTCGCCACTTCTTAAATCTTTTTAACGTTGTATTTTGTAATACTTTTGTTTTTGTTGGTTTTGATTCGTTGAATCCTACCTGGGACCCAGTTGAGCGGCGCACACACGGCGTTGCTGGCGCTGATCCTGTGGGCGTACTTGATGATCTCCTCGGAGGAGATGCTTCCTGTGGGGGAGATGTGGTGGGAGGGTTAGGAGGAAGAGGATGAGGAAGAGGGGAAGCTCACAGATGTGTCTGCTCACCTTTGCGGGCCTTGTCGATGGACCTGAGCTTCTCCTTGGCCTGGTACACAGCTGTGGCCTGGACAGAGGTAGGAGTCAGACAATTCAGGGTCTGCATCCTTCGAAGGAAGCGTCCTCCGTCTGAAGGAAGCATTCTCAAAGGACCCGGCCGAGAAGGACGAACCCAAACACGCCCCCCCGGTAACCACATGGGACGGTCTAGGCTTTGTCGTATTTCCTGGTTGCGTCACTGCCGGCCAACCCCCGGAATTGACCTTTTTATAGCATCAAGCTAACCATTGGTTCACCGATAAGTAAAAAAAAAAAAACTACGGTAAAAACGTAATATTTTATGTGAAATTTGAATACTTAAATTTATACGTGTTTGTCAGTAAATGGCGCCATTTCAGCTGACTTCCCAGGATCCCACGATGCTAAGCAGCAGCACGCAAAGCATCCTGGGATACAGAAGGACGCAACTGGCCTTCAAATGCATGCTTTGAAGGATGCAGACCCTGAATTGAGACGCAGCCAGGGTCCCACTCAGGAAGGGGGCGGAGCTACAGTCAGAGTCATCAGCTCAGAGAGCATCTCAGGCGCATGAGTGACGTCACACTGTCTGTGGACAGGTGAAGGATGGGACCCTTCCAGCGAAACAACTGACAGACCGACCAATCAGGGCTCACCAGGATGTGCTCCGCCTCCTTCAGCTGCTTCTGCAGCTGCTGGATGTCGCTGTCCCTCTTTTCCACCTCCTTCTCCAGCTGCTGCATCTCCTGGTGCACCTTCCCCTGTTGCTGCGCCACCTGCATCAGATCCTGGAAGTCCCGGTCTCTTTGCACAAGCAGCTCAAGGACCTGAACACACAGCACACCCGGTCCACACTCGAGGTTCATCAGTCCGGCCAGTTCTCCTAATCAGGAGCTGCTACTTCAACAGCTAGCTACAGGAAGTTACAGGAAACTAATGGAAGCTAAATTAAGCCAGACCACCGTGATATTAAAGATGTTGTGGCGGACGTACCTGGGCGTCCTCCCCGGGCTGGGGCAGCTTCTGAGTCCGGGACAGGGCCAACATCTCGATCAGCTCCCTGACAGTAACACACACACATCACACCAGTTAGCGGCTAACGTGGCTAAGCTAACAGAGATGCTCGGTCTCCTTTAACTGCTCACGCCGTGGCCGAGCGCAGCTGGAACCGACCGAGACCGAGCCGAGCCGAGCCAAAATAGAGGGGCGGGACTTTACCGGGACAGAACCTCCAGGTCGTCCAGTGCCGACAGCAGCCGCTCCTTGGTCGACTTCTCCGCCGCCACCGCCGCCGCCGCCGCCATGACGGAATAACGTCCGTGATGCGCAAGACAGGAAATGGCGTCATGCGTTTATGGCAGCAATGCCATCTGGTGGACATTATTTGGCATTACAGTTCTATTTAGGCCGTCTGATATATTTATTTTTAACACTTATAACAGCAAAATGTTAACGTCTGTGAACTTGACTAGAACAACAACAGCTTGTCTTTCATAACTTCATTTTTTTAATGTGACAATATACAAAAGACATGAATTTACACGACTAACTAATGGAAATAACTTGAATTTTGTATTTTTCTCGAGGCGTTACCCTTCTAAAAAAAAACATATTTTTGACTTATTGTGTTACGTCAGTGTTGATCGCAGGATCAACGACCGACATGTCTCAACCTCCCCTGTCGTCTGACGGGTTTGTCAACAGGAGATACTGCAGGGAAGCTTTTCAAAAGAAAGGTACACACACGCTCAAGATATTTCAAATACGCATTTACGGTTGATAAGGCGATGAACATTCTGAAAACGTAAAAGGTCATGATAATTAACCATAGAGCGCTTCAAAGTGGTACTTTAATGTTCGATATAAAAATAAGTTCAGTTCCGCTGTTTGCAGTGGACTTTAAAGTTGTGTTCGAAAACTTTCGAAAAGGTCAAAGGCGGCTCTACTGTTTCTTTTTATTGTGAAACTAAACCGGAAGTGCCACCTCTACCCTGCTTGTTATCACAACAACAGAGTGTGTTCTCGGGGAAAGTGCGAACCATTGCCCCGAAGCTCCTAGCCTCTTGTCGGCCCTGAGTGTGCGCGCGCGTGTGTGTCTGTGTGAGTCCGTGTGTCCGCCACGATGGTCAAGGTGTCGTTCAACGCCACTCTGGCCCAGAAGGAGGTGAAGAAGGACGCGGAGACCCTGCTGGCCGCCGCCGCCACCGACGAGCCAGTAAGTAGAAAATGGCCAACGGCGGAGCTACTTCCGGCTTCAGCTCGGACTTGTTGAGCCGCTTCAACTCGACGAAAACTCGTTCAGCAGCGGTTCGAGTTCTTCGGCTAGTTGGGTTGTTCTTTTTTTTAGTAGTGGTTGTGGTGGGGGGTGACTTTTTAAATAGTTCCCTGATGTTCGTGTTTGTTTATTTACAATTTATTTTTACGTTCTCGCCGTATTGTGCAGTAGTTGCTGGTTTTACGCCGCTCAGCTCAAGCTGATCCTTTTGTTTTGTGCTTCCACTTGGTTTCGGTTCTGAACTGCCTTGTCTCCACTGTGTGGCGCGCTAACGACCCGGCAATCAGTCACCTCTGACCCGGCCCGCTAATGTACACAGGTGACGTCACACCAACTCCGACAACAGGGAGTCCATCAGACTATTAAAAAAATCAGACTGGTAGTAATTCGATTGTGTGTGTGTGTGTGTGTGTGTGTGTGTGTGTGTGTGTGTGTGTGTGTGTGTGTGTTCCCTAATGCTAAGCTTGTCTACCTGCTTGAGTGCGTGTGTGTTGAGGCTCCACTTGGTCTAATTTTACTAATCACAGCTTAATGTTTCCCTTCTGGAGCTGAAGCAGCAGATTCTTGATTTACTCCTTCTCTGTGCTTCTCGGTGTGTGTCTGTCTGTCTGTTAGACTGTCTGTCACTTCATTACTGCAGACAATAGTGGCACATGCTGTCTCCCTGTCTATTGTGTGTGTGTGTGTGTGTGTGTGTGTGTGTGTGTGTGTGTGTGTGTGTGTGTGTGTGTGTGTGTGTGTGTGGGGAGGTCTTTATCAGCACTGGGACACACACTGACCATTCAGCAATCAAGCCAGTCCCAACCGGTTCATCAGACAGGAAGTGGTGTGAGCTGAAAGAGGAAGTTCCTCTGCTGACAGGACGAGTGTCTTTTGGCAGTGTCTGTTGTTGTTGTTGCTGCTGTCTACTTCCTTATATCTGAGACTGCCGTCCCATAGGGCCGCCACTTCCTGTATTTTCCTACAAGCTGCCCAGCAGCAGTAGTAGTAGTAGCAGCAGTAATAACAGCAGCAACAGTAATAGTAGCAGCAGTAGTAGCAACAGTAATAGTAGCAGCAGTAGCAGCAGCAGTAGTAACAGCAGCAGCAGTAGCAGCAGCAGCAGCAGTAGTAACAGCAGTAGTAACAGCAGCAGTAGTATCAATAGTAACAGCAGCAGTAGTAGCAGTAGTAACAGCAGCAGCAGTAGTAGCAGCAGTAGTAACAGCAGCAGCAGTAGTAACAGCAGCAGTAGTATCAATAGTAACAGCAGCAGTAGTAGCAGTAGTAACAGCAGCAGCAGTAGTAGCAGCAGTAGTAACAGCAGCAGTAGTAACAGCAGCAGCAGTAGTAACAGCAGCAGTAGTATCAATAGTAACAGCAGCAGCAGTAGTACAACAGTAACAGCAGCAGTAGTAGCAGCAGTAACAGCAGCAGTAGCAGCAGTAGTAACAGTAGCAGCAGCAGCAGTAGTAACAGTAGCAGCAGCAGTAGTAGCAGCAGCAGTAGCAGCAGTAGTAACAGTAGCAGCAGCAGCAGTAGTAGCAGCAGCAGTAGTAACAGTAGCAGCAGCAGCAGTAGTACCAGCAGCAGTAGTAACAGCAGCAGCAGCAGTAGTAACAGTAGCAGCAGCAGTAGCAGCAGCAGCAGTAGTAACAGCAGCAGCAGCAGCAGTAGCAGCAGCAGTAGTAGCAGCAGCAGTAGTAACAGCAGCAGCAGCAGTAACAGTAGCAGCAGCAGTAGCAGCAGCAGTAGTAGCAGCAGCAGTAACAGCAGCAGCAGTAACAGCAGCAGCAGTAGCAGCAGTAGTAACAGTAGCAGCAGCAGCAGCAGTAACAGCAGCAGCAGTAGTAACAGTAGCAGCAGCAGTAGTAGTAGCAGCAGTAACAGTAGCAGCAGCAGTAGTAGCAGCAGTAGTAACAGTAGCAGCAGCAGTAGTAGCAGCAGCAACAGCAACAGCAGCAGCAGCAGTAGTAACAGCAGCAGCAGTAACAGTAGCAGCAGCAGTAGTAGCAGCAGCAGCAGTAGTAACAGCAGCAGCAGCAGTGGCTGCTGGTCCTCAATCACCCTGCTCCTCTGGTCAGATTTGCCATTCAGTAGACCCACGGCTGCCCCCTGCAGGTAAACAGAGACCAGTACAAGGCTACTGACGCTCTCATCAAGCACAACAGTTGATTTGCCTTCAAAGCTGGAGGGGCGTGTTCACACACGCTTAAACCTGCTCTCACTGCATATGACTGAAGTTCACTGCCACAGCAACCGAGGTTTGTGCTTGCGTGCATGTGCACGTTATCAGGAGAAGTCATCTGTGATCTGCCATTGCAGTGCATGTTTCAGAAGAACCTTCAAACTGCATCACGGCGACTACCACCATTATTATTATTATTATTATTATTATTATTATTATTATTACCATCATTATTGTTTTATTATTATTATATTACCTGCCGCTATATTAATAGTAGTAAATTCATGACTGTAATCATTGAATAAAAAGGCTTGCCATTAATAATGTGCACTGCTGCCATTTTCAATTCATCCACCAGGTGGCAGCAAGTCGCATCGACAAATTAAATTGCATTCTTAGTGTGTAAGTCATATATTTAGTATATGTATATATGTATGTGTGTGTACATACATACATAAATACAATTGTGCTTCATGCAATAGTGGCACACCAAATTTCTGACATTTTTTTTTAAACTTTCAATCCCTTCATTTGTATACAAATATATGTTGTTTCTTTTTCTTACATTGGAAAAAACGTGCTCGTTACTTTTGTGTTTAAAAGATAAAATACTGTTCACAGTAATTCATTTATCTATCATAGCTGTAGCTGCTTGAAGTACAGCTACAGTGAACTCTGCTGTTTGGAAGTTCATTATAAAAATGGATCATATGTATTTTCCATTATTCCAGCTTCAGAGTCACTGTTCTGTTCAGTAAGTTTCCGGTAGAAAGAAAGATTTAAAAAAAAAAATAGGAATTAATATTAAAAGTGTAAACATCCAATGGTGGCTAATAACTATTACCCATCACAATTTGGTTGTGCTGCAGTTGAAACAGAAAAAATATAAATTGCAAGCTTCAAATTATCCAGATGTTCCTGCAAGAGCTCTGCTCAGTTCACATTATTCTGTCACAACTTTTTCAAATTTTCTAAATCATCAACAGATGTTTCAATGAATGGCTTTTTTTTTTTTTTTTTTTTTTTTACTGAAGTGCATTACACAACCTGTACTTTCTTACTTTAACATCAGAGAAAGCAGTTAAATCAGTACTGTGACTTTTACCGGACTATTTATTCATACAAGTATCCATACTTATACAAACTTGTACAGAATAAGAATACTTTTCCCACCCCTGCAACAAAATAGGTCAACATCTTCGGGCTTTACAGCTTGGTCAAAATGTTGCTCTGTGGCGACGTTTGCAGCGGTTGTCTGAAATGGTAGCGTTTGCTTGCGATTATTTATCTTTCTCTCATGTATTTTCCCACAAACAAACAAAAAATGATATGTATTATAATAAGCATATCAGATTTATTATACACATTGTTCTTTTTTTATAGGCTAGGCTAATGTTAAGATAAAAGCAAAATCAAGCATGAATTAATATGAAAGAGCCTTTATTTATCTACTGGTGTTTTTGTTTTGTTTTTTGCAAGACCTCTTAATAGGGCTTAGAATGATTTTGTTTCAGTCCACACACAGCACATAACAGCGACAGCTTCATTCAACCGATGTTAACACGCTAGCAGCGTTAAAATCGCTGTAAGGTGCGAATGTGCGAGGCAGCGGTTCACTGCCAACGAACACAACTCCGACTGTTGTGGTCCTTGCTGCTTCGGTTGTCGTTCGGTGTTTTTCCTTTTCTTTTCTTTTTTTAATCTCTCCCGGCACTGTTTCGCTAAACTACGGCCACCCGTTGGTGGCAACCAGGAAGACCTTCTCCTTGCGCGTCGCTCCGTCCGTCCAGCTCGTCGCAGCATCGACTCCTCCCACTACCTGCTTGGCTTGGCTTGGCTTCGTGCCGCTCGCAAGTCACGTGACCGGAACTCACGTCAATCAAATCGCAGTCTTTGCGGTTAGAAAATCTTGTTTTGTCCTCTCGCGATATGATCGCAAATGCGATTTATCGTTCAGCCCTACCGCCAACCTTTCAGTCAATGGAGAACCCGCTCTACCTCCTGAGCCATCGTCGCCTAAATAAATGATGTGTGTGTGTGTGTGTGTGTGTGTGTGTGTGTGTGTGTGTGTGTGTGTGTGTGTGTGTGTGTGTGTGTGTGTGTGTGTGTGTGTGCAGGATGCCGAGGCTGCGGTGCCACAGCGCCCCCCATCCCGGACCTGGTGCTGGTGCATGTGTCTGGGCGTGGCTCTGATGATGTCGGGTGTGCTGATTGGAGGAGTCTACCTGCACCACTACTACCAACAGCAGCAGGTGAGCATGTCATGTGACCAGGCTGTCCCACTTTGACAGCAGAACCCCTAACCCCCCCCCCCCAGGGGATCACTATCCGTTTCAGCAGAGTCCAACAGGAAGTGATGAGCAGCAGCAGAGTGCTCTTCCTAGTGGTCAAAGCTATGATTGCAACATAGTGCTGAAATGAATTTGAACTGACCTGGAGCCAGTGAGAACGCTAGCATTAGCGTTAGCCTGCAGAGGCCATCTTCCTAAGTGTGCCCTTGTCTGCCCCCAGCGGGAGGACCACGTGTTTTTCTGTGGCGTCCAGTACCGCGAGGAGGACTACATGATCCGGGATGAGGTGGGACCTGCCGTCTGAACTAGTGTGAACTGGTGTGAACCGGTCTGAACTGGTGGGAGCTGGTGTGAACCGGTCTAAACTGGTTTGAACTGGTGGGAGCTGGTGTGAACCGGTCTAAACTGGTTTGAACTAGTCTTAACTGGTCTGAACTGTTCTGATCTGGTGTGAACTGGTGTAAACTGGTCTGAGCTGGTCTGGCAGGTGGAGCCGCAGATGCCCAAGCAGGTGCACCTACGGCACCTGCAGGAGCACATCCAGGTGCTGGAGCGGGAGCAGGTGGAGCTCATCAACATCCCTGTGCCCGAGTTCGAGGATGGAGACCCGGCCAACATTGTGCACGACTTCCAGAGGGTGAGACGCCCTCAATCCCCGCCCCCCTAACTTCCTGTCCCCAAATCCACAGTTTAGCTGCTTACAGTGTGTGTGTGTGTGTGTGTTGTTTTTGGACGGGGACAGTTCCTGTCACAGGATCAGGTTTTCAGACAGACTCCACGCTTCTGTTAGCTTAGCATTAAAGCTAGGTTAGGCTATTGAAACAGCTGGCTAGCTAGGTTATATGAGCAATAAAGCTAAGGGAAGCTGTGGAAACTGCTAGCTAACTAGCCTCTCTTACCGCTAAGGGACGCTGTGGAAACAGCTAGCCAGTTAGCCTCTCTTAGCATTAAGGGAGGCTATGGAAACAGCTGGCTAGCTTCCATAGCATTAAAGCTAGGTTAGGCTATGGAAACAGCTGGCTAGCTAGGTTATATGAGCAATAAAGCTAAGGGAGGCTGTGGAAACTGCTGGCTAGCTTTCTTAGCATTAAAGCTAAGGGATGCTATGGAAACAGCTGTCTATCTTCCTTAGCATTAAAGCTAAAGGAGGCTATGGAAACAGCTAGCAGTGATGCTCAAACTGTGTGTGTGTGTGTTTCTCTCTCCTTCTCTCTCTCTCTCTCTCTCTCTCTCTCTCTCTCTCTCCAGGGGCTGACTGCCTACCTGGACCTGAGCCTCAACAAGTGCTACATCATCCCTCTCAACACCTCGGTAGTGCTGCCCCCTAGGGACCTGCTGGAGCTGCTCAACAACCTGCAGGTTAGCGGCACCCCCTGTAGGCCGGCTGCAGGTTAGCCTCAGGCGTCTGTAACTGTGTGTGTGTGTGCGCAGGCTGGGACCTACCTGCCCCAATCCTACCTGGTACATGAGGAGATGGTGGTGACGGAGCGCCTCCAGCAGGTGGACCAGCTGGGCTTCCACATCTACAAGCTGTGCCGCCGCAGGGAGACCTTCAAGCTGCAGCGCCGCGACCACATCCTGGGTGCGTAGATGCCTCACCTGGCCCCACCCAGCTGCCCAACTAACTAACACCCTAGCCTCAGAACTAAGGATGCAACGATACCACTTTTCTTTTACAGAACCTGTTGACCGCGAGTACTTGCATTTCAGTACTCACCGATACAGAGTACTTACTAAGGCCACTACGCATTATATAATCAGGGCTTGAAGTATTACGGCATCGTGCAACTGGCGGCAAAAAAAGTTATCCGACGCCACGAAGGAGACCCCGGCCATAACGCAGCAGTTCGCACTCTCAAACAGACAAGTGGTTTTCCAGGAGCCACAAACACAGCTGACGTAGCGGCCCAGATGACTGATCGATCGATCAATCAATCAATCAATCAATCAATCAATCAATCAATCAATCAGTCAACAGCGCTAAATCACATCCAAAAACGTCTCAAAGCACTTTGTACAATCAGAGAAAAACCAACTGGGCCGCCAGAGCAAGCAAAGTGCGACAGTGGCCAGGAAAAACTCCCCTGTGGAAAGAAACCTAGAGCAGATCCAGACTCCAGAGGGTGCTCATCTGCCTATGACCAGTTGGGGTGAGAGGGAAATACAAAAACATGTAGAGAGAGAGAGAAGTCGCCAGAGTGGCAGACAGGCCAGAGTGAGTAGCAGGGTTTACAACAAAGCTGTCACAATATAGATGTAGACATATAAGAATAGATCATTAAAATATGTACATAAATAGATGTTTTGTGTCATGTACATCAAAACATTCTAGAATCTAGAATCTGGCGTAGCTCCAGAGTTCAAGAAACATCGTTCTGATAAGCTCAAAGAATATGTTTTCTCTAAACGTTGATGAAGCAATGACCCAACATATGGAAAAACATTACTAAATGAAATGGTTTGCCTTTGTTGACGATGTTTGCGGCTAGAGTAATAACACAACATCTTGCAAGCAGGAAAGTAAATATTAGCATGGCTTGAGCACTGACGGTGGAACTGAAAGATGTCCTGCAGTGCATTGATCTTCAGTGGAAACAAGTAACCAGTACTTTATTGGACAAATTGTGCTGTTGTGGGAGGGAAGCACAACGCCAAAAAAGTTGTTTGCTAAATTGCCCGTGTGTGTGCGTGGGATCCACCGCACCCTGCTCTCTGGAAACATTGCAGGCTCAGGATTTTTTTTTTTTTTTTACTTTAACCCCCGTAGAATTAAGATTAAGATTCAACCCCACACACACACACACACACACACACACCATGATCAACATTCCTCAGCATGCCTTTCTAGAACGAGTTTCACTGCAGCACAAACACACATTTAACAAAATTGTCATATACAGGTACTACCCGAAAAATAGTACCTGTATGTGAATATCAAGTGAAAGTTGTTTTATTTTGGCAATTTGACATAAAAGATGAAACCACCAAATTTTATTGAGCCATCACACGCAAATTGACATCTCAAGCAGTTCCTTGTTGTAACTTTGCTGATTAACATTTTCATAAAGATTTGGCGTTATGTAATATTCTAATTTTCTGACTTTTTGAATTTGAGTTTTTTTTTTAAGATGCAAGACCTGATCAGCAAAATCCAAAGAAATAAAAACTTAAATTTATTGAAATATATTGATTTGCATATTATTTGTTTATATAATAAGTCAAATTCACCTTTTCAGTTGAATTGCAGAAATACTACAACCTTTTCAGGATATTCTCATTTCCTGGGTAGTACCTGTACATATATACAACTGGTATCAGTTTTGTGGTATCGGCACATATTTTACGAGTTTGAGTAGAGCACTCAGCCCCGGTATTGGTACAGATAGCCGATACTGGTATCGGTACCGATACCCGCAGATACTGATATCGGTTATCGGTACATCCATTGATATGACTCTTAAAACACTGACAAGTGGATGAAATAGAGCTATTTTTTTGACTTACTTACTGTAAATATAATTTCTTCAAGTTCAACCCAGGGCCGGGTTAAATAACGTAAGGGACCGAATATGGTCCCCTGGCCCTAGTTTTCCCACACCTGCTCTAACCCCGACCCTTCGCCCCCTGCTCTCACAGGTATGCAGAAGCGTGAGGCGCTCAACTGCCGCAAGATTCGCCACTTTGGCAGCAGCAACGTCGTGGTGGAGACTCAGATCTGCGAGCTGTGAGACTCCGCCCCTCCTCTCTGAGGCTCCCCCTAGCCTCCCACCACCTTGTCTTTCTGTCCTTCAGGTAGTTTTAAGCTCAGTGTGATTTTTTGTTTTTTTTTACTTGTCACTTAATATTGCCGAAATTCTTCCAAACCACGGCCGAGTGTGAACGTCACCTCACCTGACCGAACAGGTCGGGAGACGTCCACACCAGTGTGAGGCACCTTGTCGTGATTGGGCCTGGTGTCGCCATCAGGGGGCCACTGGTGTGTTTTTGTATTCAGTCTGCTGTGTTAACTGGAAGCAGTATGTAGCGCGCCGACACAACCACTTGGTTTAAGTTTGGTTTAAATCTGGGTTGAGTTTGGTTTTAATCTGGTTTGAATCTGTCTCTGTCTCATTTCAATGTTTTTAAAGAAAACTTCCTTCTTGTAATACTAATTTGTCTATTTGATGTTTTTATGAAACACACCAATAAAGAAAATACACACAAAGAGTGCTGAGCAAGTGTTTTCATTAGCATTAGCTCTGTGTGTGTGTGTGTGTGTGTGTGTGTGTGTGTGTGTGTGTGTGTGTGTGTGTGTGTGTGTGTGTGTGTGTGTGTGTTAGTGATCATGTGACTAAGCACAGATCAGCATCACAGTTCGGCGAGTCATCCGATCTCAATGGAAAACGTGCACCATCGGGTTCCATTAGCATGATGGGAAACGGGCCCAGTCACCGAGGCTCAGACGAGGCTGAGCTGCCCATCTCACAAACACACACACACACACACACACACAGCCATCGTTCTGTGAATTTCATGGTGGAAAACA